>NC_082390.1:10365710-10698210 GCF_031168955.1 Gadus macrocephalus
TCTCACTCTGGACACTCAGGGTGTTCAGGGTGAAAACAAGACCACCCAGACACCCTGGTCCTGTTAGGACCTGAGACCCAGAGAGTCCGTTCCTGTTAGGACCTGAGACCCAAAGAGTCTGTTCCTGTTAGGACCTGAGACCCCAGAGTCTGGTCCTGTTAGGACCTGAGACCCAGAGAGTCCAGTCCTGTTAGGACCTGAGACCCAAGAGTCTGGTCCTGTTAGGACCTGAGACCCAAAGAGTCTGTTCCTGTTAGGACCTGAGACCCCAGAGTCTGGTCCTGTTAGGACCTGAGACCCAGAGAGTCCGGTCCTGTTAGGACCTGAGATCCCAGAGTCCGGTCCTGTTAGGACCTGAGACCCAGACACCCTGGTCCTGTTAGGACCTGAGACCCAGACACCCTGGTCCTGTTAGGACCTGGGACCCCAAGGGTCTCAGGTCTGAGCCGGCCTTAGAGCAGGCACCTCAAAGCGGTGCCTGCTCTAAGGAGAAGGAGCAGACCACAGACCTGCTGCCCTGCGAAGGTGACCTGGACGTAGGGGTTGATGAAGACCTTCCGGTCGGAGGCCTTGGACAGGCTGGCCAAGATCCCGGCCTCCATTGTGGGCAGACCCTCCGCTCGGTAGACCCCGACGGTGAACCGCGCCCACGGCCGCTCCGCACCCAGACCCTTCGGGAGCAGCAGGTTCCTGATGAACACAGAAGAACAGCTCCCTGAAGAACAGAGGAGAACAGGTCCCTGAAGAACAGAGGAGAACAGGTTCCTGAAGAACACAGAAGAACAGGTTCCTGAGGAACAGAGAAGAACACAAAAGAACACAGAAGAACAGTTCCCTGAAGAACAGAGAAGAACACAGAAGAACAGGATCCTGAAGAACAGAGAAGAACACAAAAGAACACAGAAGAACAGTTCCCTGAGGAACAGAGAAGAAAACAGAAGAACAGGTTCCTGAAGAACAGGTTCTTCAGGAACTTCTTCTAATCCCCGATACCACCAGCCCTGTGCATCAGGCCGTCCTCCCAGAATGCATTGCTCCTCACTTGTCGATGTCCTGGTTGACTCCGGAGGGGGGGGGCAGACTGGACGTGGTCAGGGCCTCGCCCCTCATCAGCACGCTGAGGCTGGCCTTCACGTAACCTTTGACCCCCGCCCGGGTATCCCCGGGGTCGCTAAGGGGCGCCCACTTCTGGAAGAACCCGTGGTCTGGAAGAATACTGCAGTATTAATACCTAGTATGTATCTAGTACTGCAGTATTAACGTGGTCTGGAAGAATACTGCCATATTAATACCTAGTATGTATCTAATACTGCAGAATTAACGTGGTCTGAAAGAATACTGCAGTATTAATACCTAGTATGTATCTAGTACAGCAGTATTAACATGGTCTGAAAGAATACTGCAGTATTAATACCTAGTATGTATCTAGTACTGCAGTATTTAAGTGGTCTGAAAGAATACTGCAGTATTAATACCTAATATGTATCTATTACTGCAGTATCTAAGTGGTCTGAAAGATTACTGCAGTATTAATAACTAGGATGTATCTATTACTGCAGTATTAATATGGTCTGAAAGAATACTGCAGTATTAATACCTAGTATGTATCTAGTACTGCAGTATTAACGTGGTCTGAAAGAATACTGCCATATTAATACCTAGTATGTATCTAATACTGCAGTATTAATATGGTCTGAAAGAATACTGCAGTATTAATACCTAGTATGTATCTAGTACTGCAGTATTAACGTGGTCTGAAAGAATACTGCAGTATTTATACCTACTAAATATATATTACTGCAGTATTAATACTGAGTATGTATCTATTACTGCAGTATTAATACCTAGTATGTATCTAGTACTTCAGTATTAATGTGGTCTCTAAGACTACTGCAGTATGAATACCTAGTATGTATCTAGTACTGCAGTATTAATGTGGTATGAAAGAATACTGCTGTATTAATACCTATTATGTATCTAGTACTGCAGTATTAATACCTAGTACGTTTATATTACTGCACTATTAATGTGGTCTGGAAGATTACTGCAGTATTTATACCTGGTATGAATATATTACTGCAGTAGTAATGTGTTCTGGAAGTGTACTGCAGTATAAATGTGTTCTGAAGGAACACTGCAGTATTAATACCTAGTATGTATCTATTACTGCAGTATTAACACCTAGTATGAATCTATTACTGCAGTATTTATGTGTTCTGAAAGAATACTGCAGTATTTATACCTAGTATGAATCTATTACTGCAGCTTTTAGGTGGTCGGAAGTACACTGCAGTATTAATAACTAGTATGAATCTATTACTGCAGTATTAATGTGTAGTAGTATCACCTGGTTGACTGTAAACGGTGGCGATGTCGATCTTAAAGGTTCCGATATGGGTCATTAGGAACGCCAACGTCCGCCTGTGGAACACCTGTCAGGAAGTGACATCACAACCACAATACAAACATCATCGTCTTGTGTCGAACTAAACTAATACCAAACTAACCTTTTTTATAGAAGGTTTAGTAGCTTAACTAGCCTTTATTATAGTAGGTTTAGTAGCTCAACTAACCTATATTATGGAAGGTTTAGTAGCAAAACTAACCTTTATTAGGGTAGGTTTAGTAGCTCAACTAACCTATATTATAGAACGTTTAGTAGCTAAACTAACCTTTATTATAGAAGGTTTAGTAGCTCAATTAACCTATATTGTAGAAGATTTAGTAGCTAAACTAACTTTTATTATAGAAGATTAAGTAGTTAAACAACCTTTATAAATAAGGTTTAGTGGTTACATAACCTTTATCTATAAGGTTTAGTAGCTAAACTAACCTTTATTATCGAAGGTTTAGTAGCTCAATTAACCTATATTGTAGAAGATTTAGTAGCTAAACTAACTTTTATTATAGAAGATTAAGTAGTTAAACAACCTTTATAAATAAGGTTTAGTGGTTAAATAACCTTTATATATAAGGTTTGGTTGCTTAACTAACTGGGAAAGTGAACAAACAAACCTTCATCTCAATGACTTGATCAAACAAGATGTCTGCCGTCTCCTGGAATTCAAACATGAAGTTCTGGAAGAGAGCAGGAGAGAGGGTAGTTTAGGTTAGGTTAGGTTAGGTTAGGTTAGGTTAGGTTAGGTTAGGTTAGGTTAGGTTAGGTTAGGTTAGGTTAGGTTAGGTTAGGTTAGGTTAGGCTAGTGTTCAGTGTGTTGGTCTCGGACCGGGAGGATGTGCTTCACTAGACTCTACTGTGTCTTCTGCACACAGGTCTGCTCTACTCTTAGTAGAGCAGACCTGTGGGTTTGCCTTGGTGGTTAGTCTATAGTATGTTAGTCTGAGTGGTTAGTGTACATTGGGTTAGTATAGGGTAGGTTAGTCACTCCACCTCGTTGTAGAAGGGGCAGTTGGTGGACTTCTGGGTGGACGTGTGTTTCTTCTGGTTCCCCACCCTGATGAAGACCGCCGGGTTGATATTCACTCCGACCAACTTCTGGGCCTCCAAGATATTAATATTCACCTGAAACCACGCAGAAGAAGACAAACCTGAACTAACCTTTACTAATCCATACTAGCTCGTCCTAACTAACTATCCCTTACACTAACTAATCCTAACTGACCAACCTAAAGTAGTACCTCTAAGTAGTTAATACTCCGTGTCCTGATGCTGTGACCACACCCTGAGGCTGTGACCTCACCTCTGACCTCACCCTGAGGCTGTGACCTCACCTCTGACCTCACCCTGAGGCTGTGACATCACCTCTGACCTCACCCTGAGGCTGTGACCTCACCTGGAAGCTCTGCACCCGGGGGATGGTGGCAAGCACGTGTCGGGACAGCGGTCTGGAACGACTGCACAAACACAGGAGTTGCTGTCATTAGACACTTTAGTCTTTATGATCCATGAGCAACACAACATAATGCACTGGATTATCAAGCCTTCATTAGTGAGACAGACAGAGGGCAGACAGACAGGTACCCCATTAGTGAGACAGACAGAGGACAGACAGACAGGTACCCTGTTAGTGAGACAGACAGAGGGCAGACAGACAGGTACCCCATTAGTGAGACAGACAGAGGGCAGACAGACAGGTACCCCATTAGTGAGACAGACAGAGGGCAGACAGACAGGTACCCTATTAGTGAGACAGACAGAGGGCAGACAGACAGGTACCCCATTAGTGAGACAGACAGAGGGCAGACAGACAGGTACCCCATTAGTGAGACAGACAGAGGGCAGACGGACAGGTACCCTGTTAGTGAGACAGACAGAGGACAGACAGACAGGTACCCTATTAGTGAGATAGACAGACAGTTACCCCATTAGTAAGTGGGCAGACAGACAGGTACCCTTTTGAGTGAGACAAACACAGGGCAGACAGACAGGTACCTTAACAGGGGAGTCAGTGTGATATTGGAGGCTTCAATGTCTGTGATTTCATCGTCTTCATCCTGCTCGTCATCCTCAGTGTCTCCGGTCCGGACCAGCGCTCGACCAATCCTGCGAGTCTCTCTCTCCAACGCCTCCGCATCGGACTGACTGACACAGAACCATGACACCACATCCTGTTACACCACCTGTTACACCACCCACACATCCTGTTACACCACCCGCACATTCTGTTACACCACCTGTTATACCAACAGTAAATCCTGTTACACCACCTGTTACACCAACAAGTACATCCTGATACACCACCTGTTGCACCACCAGTACATCCTGTTACAACACCTGTTTACTATCTGTTACAAAAACAAGTACATCCTGTTACATCACCTGTTACACCACCTGTACATCCTGTTACAACACCTGTTACACCACCCGCACATCCTATTACACCCCGCACATCCTGTTACAACCCCTGTTGCATCACCAGTTATACCATCAATTACACCACCTGTTACACCACCAACACATCCTGTTACACCACCTGTTACACCACCCTTCACACCAGCAGCATCATCTACCTCTCAGGATCATCGTAGCCGAGGTTTCTGATGACCAGACTTGATCTGGAAGAGAGGAGACGGAGAACATAGAAGAGCATCATGACCTCATCACTAACGAGCTCGTTAGTCCCCAGTGACCCCAAGTGACCACCCAGGGCACTGGACTGGGACCCCCCAGGACCCCAGCCCCAAGGGCCCTGGACTGAGACCCCCGGACCCCAAGGGACACCAGGTGTTGAACTTACTGGCTGTCTTGTCTCTTTAAGAAGTCCTGTCCGTCCCACCCCCCAGCTGCGCCCTGCAGAGGGTTATACACCAGCTCCAGCTCCACGTAGATCTATAGAACATAAATCAAATAGATCTAGAGCACATAGATCACAAAGGTCTACAATACATAGATCACAACGATACATACATATATTAAGCTGCTCTTGTGTGTGTGTGTGTGTGTGTGTGTGTGTGTGTGTGTGTGTGTGTGTGTGTGTGTGTGTGTGTGTGCGTGCGTGTGTGTGTGTGTGTGTGTGTGTGTCTTACTTCTGTTAAACTGTAGTTGACGTCTGTGAGTGGTTCCCGTAGTAACAACCGCCCGGTCAGCACAGCGTGTTGAAGACTGACGACCAGTTTACCCAGCAGCCTATCACAATCACACAACGGGTTGTTTCATAAGAACTCAATGATACCTATGCGTGCGTGCGTGCGTGCGTGCGTGCGTGCGTGCGTGCGTGCGTGCGTGCGTGCGTGCGTGCGTGCGTGCGTGCGTGCGTGCGTGCGTGCGTGCGTGCGTGCGTGCGTGCGTGCGTGTGTGTGTGTATGTGTGTGTGTGTGGATGTGGATGTGTGCGTGCGTGTGTGTGTCTGTTTGTGAGTGTGTGTGTGCATGTCCGTGTGTGTGTGTGTGTGTGCGCGTGTGCTACCTGTGGGAGAATACTTTGCTCATGTTGTAAACACTGACGCAGAGGACCTCGTCCTTCATGATGTTCCCGTAGTGTGGCCAGCGGAAGTGCTGCAACACAGGGGAACCATCACGTTAATAACAATATATGAGACCGTTATGGTACCAACCATCACATTAATAGCATAGGGGACAGTTATGATACAAATCATTACATTAATAACAACATAGGAGACAGTTATGATAGAAACCATCACATTAATAACAACATAGGAGACAGTTATGATACAAATCATCACATTAATAACAACATAGGACACAGCTTATGATAGTAACCATCACATTAATAACAAGATAATTATGATTTAAACCATCACCTTAATAACAATATAGAAGACAGTGATGATATAAACCATCACCTTAATAAAAATATATAAGACAGTTATGATCTAAACCATCACATTAATAATTCACATATCATCTTTACTTAAAAATACTAAACATGACACACTACACACACACACACACACACACACACACGTGTCCAGGTAGTTTGCAGTGATTTCAACACACCTTGGTGTATCAGTGTGACCACATGATTGTTGTGTCAATACTGACAGTAGAGCACACACTCTAATGTTGTGACCACGGTTACCAACATCAGAAAGAGTAGAATTTGAATGTTGTAATTGAGCTCTCAAAATAAAGACCTGGTGAGATCCGACTAACCCTCAACCTGGAGAAGCCATGGGTTCAAGTCCCTTTGTGTTGGTCTCTGGAGACTCATATTCATATGGACATCTGAGTCACACACTCTTACACACACACACACACACTGATAATGCAACATGAAACTGTTGCGTTTGTCTAGATTGGAAGGGTTTTAATGAGAGATTATAGATAAGGAGCGATACGCAGCACACCTTCAACACACAGACACGCCCGTTCTGCTCCACTTAGCCAGCCGGACTCACATCATGAGCTAAACCAGCGGCCGCAGCTCAGTGAACTAACGTCTCTCACCTGGTTGAACACGGCCACATTCTCACACTGCAGGACGCGCGTCTTATGGCTGAACCCTGGAGGCACACATTACACATTATACTTTATATACAACACATTATATAGTAATATACAACTATATATATAGTTAGATATATACATATTTATATATAACTATACATATAGTTATAAATAAACATATATATATATTTATAGTTAGACATATCTAACGATATAGTTTTATATATACGTATATACTGGACACACACTGGAGTCCAGTGTATTCCAGTGGAATATACAGGACAGACATTGGACAACACCAATTAATTCACTTGACAACACAAAGGGATACACTAGACAGATCACTGGACAACACAAAGGGATACACTAGACAGATCACTGGACAACACAAAGGGATACACTAGACAGATCACTGGACAACACAAAGGGATACACTAGACAGATCACTGGACAACACAAAGGGATACACTAGACAGATCACTGGACAACACAAAGGGATACACTAGACAGATCACTGGACAACACAAAGGGATACACTAGACAGATCACTGGACAACACAAAGGGATACACTAGACAGATCACTGGACAACACAAAGGGATACACTAGACAGATCACTGGACAACACAAAGGGATACACTAGACAGATCACTGGACAACACAAAGGGATACACTAGACAGATCACTGGACCACACAAAGGGATACACTAGACAGATCACTGGACCACACAAAGGGATACACTAGACAGATCACTGGACAACACAAAGGGATACACTAGACAGATCACTGGACAACACAAAGTGATACACTTGACAGAGGTGGTCAGAAGGTCTGATAATTCCTTTGCTCTCTGACCGCCCTAGCCATTTGTCACCAGAGCGCACTAGTCTCTGTGTGCCTCAAAGCATCTCCGAGCAAACTTCCACAATTCTGTCTAAGCTATTCTTGTCCTTCGCAGAACTTAAACCAACAGATAAATCAAACGTGAGAAGGCTTTCAGAGAGTGACAGATAGAAATGATAGAGATAGTCACAGAGACAGAGGGACAGAGACAGAGACACAGAGCTAGTCACATAGACAGAGTAGCAGAGATATAGAGACAGAGAGAGTCACAGAGACAGAGTCACAGAAACAGTCAGAGACAGCGATAGAGTCACAGAGACACAGCGATAGAGGCACAGAGACAGAGACAATCTCACAGAGAAAGAGTCACAGAGACAGCGATAGTCACAGAGACAGAGACAGCGATAGAGTCACAGAGACCAGGACTGAGGCGCCGGGTTAAGGGAAGTCTCGCTTCGCGACCAGGTTTATCAAATGTGTGTTAAGCCAAACAGAGCTAATACATACGCACGCCTAAGTATATAATAATACCTTTATATGTATAAATATATACATATATATATATATATCTCAATTCCGTTGGATTACCTCTGAAGGTGAGCTCCACCTTGCGGTCCGATCGTCCAGGGAGGTTAGAAATCCTCTTCAGGTTCACTGTGATGGACATGACTCCGACCTGACCTACGACCCTTACTACGACCTGACCCTAACTACGCCCCTTAACCTAGGACCTGACCCTAACTACGACCTGACCCTAGCCTCCTCTCTGTCCGGACATCATGCTCAGAAGGTGAGCTTGTTTCTGCTGTTGCTGTTCTTCTGTCTGCTGAGCAAACGGCCGCAGGCAGGGCGGCTGTGTGCTGACGACAGTGTGTGTGGAAGGACCCGCCTCGCCAGCCATGTACACAGTGTGTGTGTGTGTGTGTGTGTGTGTGTGTGTGTGTACACACACAGTGCATGTTAATGTAGGTGAAGGAAGAGACACACAAACTTCTGCTATCCAAAAGTACTGAAAGCCACAAGGAGACTCTCACTAACACGTTAATATTCCCACAGAGGTCTCCAGCCTGGTGTTCACAGCGGAGGTGGGCTCACCTTCTACACTTACAATACTTAAGGAGTACATCGCAAGCAGGAAGACGGTCAGAGGCCTGTACAGTGGAGAGCACCAAGGCAGTCCTGTAGACATCTACAGACTAGTCGTCTAGAGAGAAGAGTCTGAGTAGAGTCCTCTAGACCAGAGTCCTCTAGAGTAGAGTTCTCTAGAGACAGAGTAGTCTGAATAGCCCTCTTGAGCAGATCTACCCAACAGGGGTCCTGAACCATAGGTGTCCAAACCTAGATTAATTCAGGACCTAACATTCTCTAACCTAATAACTAAACTAACCATCTCTAACCTAATACATGAACCTACTATCCCATCCCAGAAGAAATAAACCCGCCTTCTAAGGTTTTACTGGTTACTATAAAAACAGCTTGCAGACCCCCACAGAGCCCCAGGTACCACCAGGGGGCAGTAAGGACCGGGTCTTGGAGGGGACCACCAGGGGGCACTAGTGGCGCATTTCCACTGCAGGGTGCGGAACGGATCGGATCGCAAAGGTGCGGGTCGGATCGCGTTTCCACCGCCAAAAGTGGGCGTGACCCGGACTTTGCCGTACCCGTTCCGACCCCATTCTAGGGACTCCTCCGTTGCGGTACCCAAAACGAGACCAGACGCCTGAAAGGGTACCCTGGAATTCTAGCTACACCCCCCCTCCGTTGATTGGTCGACAGAATCGTCACTTCCGGGTGACGCGGGGATAAAAACAAACAAACAGTAGCCTCGAGGTATTATTCTTTACAATTAACATGTCGCGTAATGCCGCTTTTCCACTGCATGGTACCAGCTCGACACGACTCGACACGACTCGACTCAGCTCGCATTTTTTGCGTTTCCACCGCGGTACCATGGTATCTGGTACCTGAAGTGGCTGCTTTTTCTAGTACCTACTCGCTCTAGGTTCCAAGCGAGCTGAGCCGATGCTAAAAGGTGACGTCGGCAGACGGCCGGCGACTGATTGGCCAGAGAGTGTCGCTCTCGTGACGAAGTCACGAGAGCGACATGGCAACCATGCTGGTAACATCCATAGCAGCGCCGCAGCCAACATGTTCCACTTCTCCAACTTCTTCAACATGCCAGCTAATAATAGTAATGCGATCGATGTCCTCCATTGTTGTTATGTGGGTTCTGTCCATGTGTGGGTTGCGTATGTGTTGTTTGCGTCGCGTACACAAATACGTCACGGCCCTTTCGCGCAGCCGACCCCGCCCACGTCCAGGAGGTACTATTTGCGGTGGAAAAGCACCCGTGCTGCTACCGTGTCGAGTCGTGTCGTGTCGAGTCGTGTCGAGTCGAGCTACATGTGCGGTGGAAAAGCGGCATAAAAAGCTTGCTTGGGCGAACAAGGAGGTGGAGACGTTCGTCTGCATTCTTGCGGAGGAAGACGTTGTTTACGATGTTTACGTAGCTGCCGCGGCGATTGACATCCGGCCTACCACCAAGGGTACTGTCGGCAGTGGAAACGCGACCTCGGAACTGAGCTGGGCTATACTGCCCCCTCCCTACCGCCCCTTTGCGATCCGATCCGTTCCGCACCCTGCAGTGGAGGGGACCACCAGGGGGCAGTAAGGACCCGATCCGGGAGGAGGTCCGCACTGAGTCCCATGGACCACTAGGGGGCAGTAAGGACCCGGTCCGGGAGGGGACCTGAACCCGAGGGGGCACTAGGGGGCAGTAAGGACCCTGTCCGGGAGGGGACCTGAACCCGAGGGGCCACTAGGGGGCAGTTAGGGCCAATCCTTTAGAATGATTCTCGTCTACCAGGACGGAGCAGGTATGATTCAGCTCAAACCGATACTTTCATATTTACGTTTAATATTTGTTAGCATATTTTCATGAAACCAAAGAACTTGTAACAGTTGGATCTGAACATATTTAGTTTCGTCAGTGAACCGTATTGCCTCATATAGCGTTCAGACCCAGCAGGCCACCCTAGAGAAGGTCTTCATCGGGGTGGGGTCAGGGTCAGGGTGTCAGTGTTATTATCAATTTCGTCAGTTTCACGAGGGAAGAACATGGCTTCCCCCTTTGTAAAATAAAAATCACAGGTCGTGACACGGGTCTTATTGCTGTTTGAGGAGAACAAACAAAAGTTCAAAGGTGTAATATTTATTGATTAAAAAAAGCTGAACTTGTGCACAGGAAATCAAGTGAAGGTTGAGGGGGCGGTGCAGTGCTCTTCTTGGTCCTCTCAGCTCTCCGTCATGTTGGCCCGACAGATGGGACACGTGGCGTTGTCCTGGAAACAGAATCATCATCAAACCCCAGCAGGACAACCTTTAACCTCATCATCAAAACCCAGCAGGTCGACCTTTAACCTAACATCAAAACCCAGCAGGTCGACCTTTAACCCAACATCAAACCCCAGCAGGTCGACCTTTAACCCAACATCAAACTCCAGCAGGTCGACCTTTAAACTTATATTCAAACTCCAGCAGGTCGACCTTGAACCATACATCAAACCCCAGCAGGTCGACCTTTAACCCAACATCACACCCAAGGTAGATGTAGTATAGAATGTGTTTCCTACCTTCAGCCAGCGGTCGATGCATGCTACATGGTAGTCATGGAAACACGACAGTATCCGCAGCTGTTCCCCGTCGGCATAGTCAGAGAAACAGATGTGACACCTGTCAATCAAAGCAAACAGGAAGCAGTCAGATCGGAGAGGAAGCAGCGCTTGTGTGTGTCTGTGTCTGCCTCTTGTGTGCGTCTGTTGTGCTTGGATCTGTCTGTGTCTGTCTGTGTGTCTCTTGTGTATGTCTGTGTGTCTCACTGTGCGGCGGCGGTGTTGGGGGCGGGGCTGAAGCTCTTGGTGGGGAAGCGGTCGATCTGCTGCCGGCTCATCAGCATCCTGTTGACCACAGCCCCCTGCTGCTCCTCGAACTGGAGCAGGGCCTGACACGCGCACACGCACACACACACACACACACACACACATTCAGTTCTTGGTCTGGGATTTACAGGAGACACAACACACGCATACACAACACACACATACCTCATAGTTGTTCCCCTCTAGGTCTGCAGACAGATCTGGCGTCATCCGATTTCGTCGGCCAGCTGCTCGACTCCGCCCCCTTCCCCTGGGCCGACCAATGAGCTCTGTCAGAACATCCCCGGTAGATTTAGAGAAAGAAGAGCCGAGAGTGACTGGGAGCACTGGGAGCCTGCCCCCCAGAGTGAAGGACACCAAATCATCGTCTGTCTCACTGCTCAGACCGGGTCTGACCCCCTGCTGAGACTGGGTGCTTAGAGAGGCCTACCGTCCTGGAAGGCGGCCATGATACCCTGTAGGGAGGAGCTGGCAGGCGTCCATCTTGGCTCCATGTAGGGGTTCTGCTGGACATCAGGACAGACAGAGTTCAGACATTAATGTTGTTACACCATGTTATCGGATTCTACCAATGCTATTGGCTAGAGGTGGCCAATGATTGAGAGGCCAGAGTGCTCGCAGGTAGACGGGTCGGTGGATAGACAGGTAGGCCATTCAATCATTTCATTCAGGCTGAATTGCTGATTGGCTCATTACAGGCTGTTTGCTAATTGGCTCGTAACAGGCTGCGTCGCACACAGATTATTCCCTTTATTTTGTCAGGGCATTTGATGCCAATCATTTAGATTCAACTTGTGACATCCAGAGAAATGGGCAATGAATGGTGATTGGTAGTCATGAAGATAATGAATTTAAAGTGTCTCTGCATGGTTGTGACTGAGGAACACTCACCCCCTGGACTGTGTGGGGTCTCACATCCTCTCGGTCAAACTGATCCTGGAACACACACACACACACACACACAGTTACCACAACAGACTAACTAAAACCAGGGAAGTAGAGCCTAGATTTACTAGAACAAAGACTACCTAGAACCAGACTCCCTGGACCCTAGGGAGTCTGGTTCCATGTGATAGTGGAATCCTATCCAACAGACAATAGTGTTCTACAGCAGCTAGGACACTATCACACTGTGTCCTATGGAGGTGTTTACAGCAGCTAGGACACTACACTGTGTCCTACTGAGGTGTTTACAGCAGCTAGGACACTACACTGTGTCCTACTGAGGTGTTTACAGCAGCTAGGACACTACACTGTGTCCTATGGAGGTGTTTACAGCAGCTAGGACACTACACTGTGTCCTACTGAGGTGTTTACAGCAGCTAGGACACTACACTGTGTCCTACAGAGGTGTTTACAGCAGCTAGGACACTACACTGTGTCCTACGGAGGTGTTTACAGTAGCTAGGACACTACACTGTGTCCTACGGAGGTGTTTACAGTAGCTAGGACACTACACTGTGTCCTACGGAGGTGTTTACAGCAGCTAGGACACTACACTGTGTCCTACGGAGGTGTTTACAGCAGCTAGGACACTACACTGTGTCCTACGGAGGTGTTTACAGTAGCTAGGACACTACACTGTGTCCTACGGAGGTGTTTACAGCAGCTAGGACACTACACTGTGTCCTACGGAGGTGTTTACAGCAGCTAGGACACTACACTGTGTCCTACGGTGGTGTTTACAGCAGCTAGGACTAGGGTTGGGTATCGTTTGGGTTTTATCGGATACCGGTGCCTACCGGTGCCTCCGACGTAACCGTTTACGTCGGAACCGGTTCCCTACTGGAACCGAGTTTCGGTGCTCAACCCTAGCTAGGACACTACACTGTGTCCTACGGAGGTGTTTACAGCAGCTAGGACACTACCGTGGAGTCCTACCTGAAGGCTGCGAGCCGTGGCCTCGTCTTCCTCTAGCTGAAGTGTGCGGACCACAGCCTCCTCTTCATCACTGCCACAGACGTCCACCAGCGGTCCTGTAAAAGACGAGCACCAGTCAAACCATGAGGGACTGGTAGGTCTCCATGGCAACCGGGCAGTATCCGTCCATGCTGGTTTCCATACCAGCCAGGGTTATTAGGAGTATAAAAACAGAATGAAGTTGATGGATGTTTTGCTGGGAGACACTAGGAGGAGACACTAGGAGACACCAGGAGGAGGAGACACTAGGAGGAGGAGACACCAGGAGGAGGAGACACTAGGAGGAGGAGACACTAGGAGACACCAGGAGGAGGAGACACTAGGAGGAGGAGACACTAGGAGACACCAGGAGGAGGAGACACTAGGAGACACCAGGAGGAGGAGACACTAGGAGGAGACACTAGTAGGAGACACCAGGAGTAGGAGACACTAGGAGACACCAGGAGTAGGAGACACTAGGAGACACCAGGAGTAGGAGACACTAGGAGACACCAGGAGTAGGAGACACCAGGAGTAGGAGACACTAGGAGACACCAGGAGGAGGAGACACCAGGAGTAGGAGACACTAGGAGACACTAGGAGACACCAGGAGGAGGAGACACTAGGAGACACCAGGAGGAGGAGACACTAGGAGGAGGAGACACCAGGAGTAGGAGACACTAGGAGTAGGAGACACTAGGAGTAGGAGACACTAGGAGGAGATACTAGGAGACACCAGGAGTAGGAGACACTAGGAGTAGGAGACACCAGGAGGAGGAGACACTAGGAGACACCAGGAGGAGGAGACACTAGGAGGAGACACTAGGAGACACCAGGAGGAGGAGACACTAGGAGACACCAGGAGGAGGAGACACTAGGAGACACCAGGAGGAGGAGACACTAGGAGGAGACACTAGGAGACACCAGGAGGAGGAGACACTAGGAGACACCAGGAGGAGGAGACACCAGGAGTAGGAGACACTAGGAGTAGGAGACACTAGGAGGAGATACTAGGAGACACCAGGAGGAGGAGACACTAGGAGACACCAGGAGGAGGAGACACTAGGAGACACCAGGAGGAGGAGACACTAGGAGGAGACACTAGGAGACACCAGGAGGAGGAGACACTAGGAGGAGACACTAGGAGACACCAGGAGGAGGAGACACCAGGAGGAGGTGATGTGATGTTCTTACCGGCCGCTTCTCCCAGCTGCTCCCCGTTCATCCAGCGCCGCTCCTCCGCCGTGAGGAAGGACAGCGAAGCCTCCCCGGGAGTTGGGGGGGCGGGGGGAGGCTCCCCGGGGGTCGGGGGGGCCGCCCTGGGGGGCCGTGTCCTCCCCCTCTTCCTGCTCTGAGGTGGAGCGGGCCGGCCCGCTGACTCCGGACCCTGGAGCCCCTCCAGTTGACCGGCCTGCCCCCCCCAACCATCAGGAAGGGCCTCAGACAGAGACCCAGAGTCCCGAGGGCCCCCCAGCGTACGGTCCGCCTTGGGGAGCCCGAGCCCCACCCGGCTCTGAGCACGGGTGCAGCGGGCCTCAAACTCAGACACAAGACGAGCCTGGAGGAGGGGCTGCTCCCTCACGGGAAGGGGGCCACTGGAGGACGAGGTAGACGGGGAGGAGGAGGTAGACGAGGAGGAGGAGGTAGACGAGGAGGAGGAGGTAGACGAGGAGGAGGAGCTGGGAAGCGTGCAGGGGGATGGGTGAAGGTTTGGATGGTTGGATGAACTCATCTGCCAGGGCCAGGGAGACGCATCCACCTCCTCCACCAACCGGCGCCGCTTGGACCGGCAGCCCCCCCCCCTGCTAGGCTGACAGCCCACCCCCCTAGTGGGAGGACAGCTCGCCACGCCCGAGGCCCGACACGGACTGGGGAGCACGAAGAAACAACGTTGGTATCATCGGACTGTAAGTATACAGGAGACCCGTTTAATGGGTCAGGCCTGCTTAATGGGTCACCATGAACCTCATGTTGACCCATTAGCCCTTATGTCACAAGGCCTAATGGGTCAACATAATGGATATTTAAAGGGTCAAATAAGGGCCGTTTAATGGGTCAACATAAGGGCCGTTTAATGGGTCAACATAAGAGATTGGTTGAACATACCTGGGCGTTTCTGGAATGACGCTTTCATTAAACTCATCGAAGAGGTAGCGGGCTTCGTTCATCACATCGTAGCTGTCGGGGCCCGAGAGGTACGAGAGGAACGACCTGTCGACCACCTCCTCCTCTTCAGGGTGGTTTCCCCTCTGACCTAACCCCGACAGATACCGGTCGACCAGCTCCTCCTCCGTACCATCTCGACGATCAACCATTCCACCTAACACAGAGAGGTACCCATAGGAACACGGTCAACAAACATCCGAAGATTGAAATTAAATGAAACCACTTTGACCATTGAAACAATTATTGTAACGTCAATCAAAGGGTTGTTTGGTTTAAGAAGCGCCATAAGCCGAACGGCCCTGACTGACCAGAAGGAGCCGAACCACAGGCAGGACTACTGGGAATCATCAGGGACTACTTTACCAGAGTTCGATCACGACACGTAGAGTACTATACTGCACGTAGATCACTACACGTAGAGCACTACAATACACACTACACGTAGATCACTACACGTAGAGCACTACAATACACACTGCACGTAGAACAATACACGTAGAGTACTACAATACACACTGCACGTAGATCACTGCACGTAGAGTCCCTCCAGAAAAACGTGATTATGCAATCACATAATTCAACGCATAATCAGCCAAAGTCTGCATATTCATGCGGGGGCCGCATTTTTTCCAATATGCCGCACTATCAAGGCATAAATTGCAGATTTCCGCGCAAAATATGCGGGGCTTGGATGATTTCATGATCCTCGCATTTTCGTTGCAAAAAAGTCACATATATTTTAGCAGAAAGTTGAAAAATGTTGCATATACTTCAGACAAGAGCAGCCATTTCCCCCTGATGCCATGTGAACGTTATGAAGTGACATCGAAAAGCTGAATCTTTCGCAAGTTCCCGCATTTTCATAGCATAAAATTGCATAAATATGCAGCATATTTCGTCGCATTTTTTAAGAAAACGTGCCGCATAATCAATGATTTTTGGCCGCAACAACCACAAAAACGCCGCATTTTTCTGGAGGGAAATACACACTACACGTAGAGTACTACACTACACACTGAGTAGAACTACACATAGAGTACAATACACACTACAGAGTACTACACTAAACACTACACTTACAGTAGACCACTACACGTAGAGAACTACAATAAACACTAGATGTAGAGTACTACAATACACATTACATGTAACTTCTATAATACACACTAGACGTAGACCACTACAATACACACTACATGTAACTTCTAGAATACACACTACGTAGACTACTACAATACACACTAGACGTAGAATACTACAACACACACTACATGTAACTTCAATAATACACACTACATGCAGACTACTACAATACACACTACATGTAACTTGAATAATAATCACTAGACGTAGACAACTACAATACACACTAGACGTAGACTACTACAATACACACTAGACGTAGACTACTACAATACACACTAGACGTAGACTACTACAATACAGACTAGACGTAGACTACTACAATACACACTAGACGTAGACTACTACAATGCACACTACATGTAACTTCTATAATACACACTAGACGTAGACTACTACAAAACACACTAGACGTAGACTACTACAATACACACTAGACGGAGACTACTACAATACACACTACACGTAGACTACTATAATACACACTAGACGTAGAGTAGAGCACTACACGTAGTTCAAACCTCATGAGACGTCATAACACTGAACCAAACTAGACCGTAGACGTCAATCCTATCAGGATAATGATGTTATTTATCGAATAGTAAATAACTGCTTTACCACCGAGCGACGAGATTCCAACTTCACCGGCTCTGTTCAAGTCAATGGCGCCATGTCGCGCTCCTGTCGACGTCACTTCCGGGAGGTCTTTGAGCGCCTCTTCAAATTAAAGGTTCGTCCCGAGCGCCTCTTCAAAGTAAAAGTTCAGGTTATGTCAAGGGACACCTGGGGCCTCATTTATCAACCGTATTTGTGCGTAAGGAGGGCGTAGGATCATTGCCACCCAAAGTATGGAATTTACCAAAATTTACTTATACGTAGGAATGCGTGTAAATTTAAGCACAGCTCTGGCCATGCTTACGAACAGAATCTAGTGGTAGAATAGCGATATTACAAGCGCAAAGGATTTAAAGGGGTAGTTCGGAATTTTGGACATAGGGCCTGATTCCCAAGTTAGCCTTGGTGTTCTTTATCATTGGAGACAGTTTAACACATTTCATTCAGTCCTTCTCTAGTTGCAGAGTTTGCTCGTGCTAGGCTAGCGCACGGCAACGGGCAATACTAGTAGCCCTTTGCCGTGCGTTAGCCTAGCACGAGCGAACTCTGCAACTAGGACTGAATGGAATGTGTTAAAAACTGTCTCCAATGACAAAGCACACCAAGGCTAACTTGGGAATCAGGCCCTATGTCCAAAATTCCGAACTACCACTTTTAAGAGTGTCAACGTCTTCATTAAGCAATCAACATCCACATAGGCCTATGTCCCGTGTTAACTTTAATAAGAAAACATTCAATTATTCCTTTGTCTAATTTTAATTAGACAAATTAACTAATTGGTGTCAAACCCTATTAAAGACAGCTGTGAGAAATGTTTGAAATCGAGTGCAATGGCTTATCTTGCGTTATTCGAAGACTTACAATTGCAAACCATGCGCTCCGCAGGGAGCGCGTATTCAAAGATTGCGGTGACCTGCTTGGGGAGAGCACAGAGTGGCTTCTTAGTAGGTAGGCCTACTGCTTCCCAAAGAATGTACTGCTGGATTTGTGTCGTGATTTAGGGCCAATGTTGGCTCGAGACACGAGACGCACGAACGCAATCCCTGTGCATATCCAACTCCTTTTCCACCCTGGGATTTTTTAGCTACCGGTGTTACACCGAATTCTGTGACCCACCGAAAAGTGTGACCCAAGGGGGCGCTGTTGCATATTTTTTGCAATATGCACGAGTTTGAAGCGCAGGCATGACTAAAACATAAATAAAACATAAGATCTCCCCCCAACCAATTACCTTTATTATATATTTTTTATTTGATTAGCATTTTACAGACCCATACAATGATAGGGCGTTTAGTACGGTCCTTCACCGTGGATTCTTTACCCTTAAAAAGCTACAGTCAGTGTTAAATTACGCTGATTTACCTGTGTAAAACGCTGTTTAGAATTAATGTTAGTATCAAGAAAAGAAAGACCGACCGGTGGGGGGAGATCTTATGTATTATTTATGTTTTTGTTATAATGCAAACGTGCATGTTGCAGGAAATGTGCAACAGCGGCCCCTGGTGTCACACTTTTCGGTGGGTCGCAGAATTCGGTGCGAATTTTGTTACACCGAATTCTGCGACCCGTCGAAATGTGTGACCCCAGAGGGCGCTGTTGCACATTTTCTGCAACATGCACGAGTTTGAAGCTAGACTCGGAATGGGTACATTCGTTTTGTGACACCGGGCAATGCTTTCCTTCTTGAAAGCGTCTTACTGACTGTAGCGTCTTATGGGGAAAGAAACAACGGTGATTGACCGTAAACACCTTATCCATTCTATGGGTCTGTGAAATGCAAATGAAATCAAATGTAGCCTATTTATTAAGCACATTTTATGTTTTTGTTATAATGCCCACCGTTTTTATTTGTATGCCCACCGTTATTATTATTTTTTACTGCCGTTTATGAAATAAATATGAACTAATGCAACAATTATTCATGTCTGCGATCATCACAGAGTCCACAAGCAACGCAGGTCGCGATCAACAATGCCACAATCAATCTAGCGCACCGTCGAATTCTGCGCCCACACTGTAAATGCAGGAAAAATGAGGCAAACCCCAACCAAATGTTTTCGCAGATTTCAGGTCATTTGTCGTCCTCATATCTGTATGTGTGCACAATTATTCATGCATGCGATCATCACAGAGTCCACAAGCAGCAGGTCGCAATCCACGATGGGTCACTTAACCTACCTGCTTCATCATGTAAACAAGTATGACGTTGGATGTGTCTGATTGGATCCAATTTGAATTCCGTGAATATAAACAGATTGACAACCGTTATCAGAAAGTTAACCACCACAACGTAGACTTTATTAGCAGCAGTTTCAACACTTTATGAGCAGCAGTTTCACACTGAAGGCATAGGTTTGCAGAGAAATATATACAATATGCACACTGAAGGCATGATGCCACCATAGGTTTGCAGAGAACTATATACAATACAACTATATACAATATGCACACTTGAAAGGGGTGGGGTGGTGGTGGGGGTTGTGAGGGCCGCTGAAACCCCAGCATTTACAGTGTGGTCGCAGATTTGACGGTCTGCTGTCATGAATTGTGACCCATCGGGGATTGCGACCTGCTGCTTGTGGACTCTGTGATGATCGCAGACATGAATAATTGTGGGCACATACAGATATGAGGACGACAAATGACCTGAAAACATTTGGTTGGGGTTCGACTCATTTTCCCCGCATTTGTGTGGTCGCAGATTTCGACGGTCTGCTGTCATGAATTGTGACCCATCGGGGATTGCGACCTGCTGCTTGTGGACTCTGTGATGATCGCAGACATGAATAATTGTGGGCACATACAGATATGAGGACGACAAATGACCTGAAAACATTTGGTTGGGGTTTGACTCATTTTCCCCGCATTTGTGTGGTCGCAGATTTCGACGGTCTGCTGTCATGAATTGTGACCCATCGGGGATTGCGACCTGCTGCTTGTGGACTCTGTGATGATCGCAGACATGAATAATTGTGTCCAAATACAGATATGAGGACGACAAATGACCTGAAAACATTTGGTTGGGGTTTGCCTCATTTTTCCTGCATTTACAGTGTGGGCGCAGAATTCGACGGTGCGCTAGATTGATTGTGGCATCGTTGATTGCGAACTGCGTTGCTTGTGGACTCTGTGATGATCGCAGACATGAATAATTGTGGCATTAGTTCATATTTATTAAGTAAACGGCAGTAAAAAATAATAATAACGGTGGGCATACAAATAAAAACGGTGGGCATTACAACAAAAACATAAAATGTGCTTAATAAATAGGCTACATTTGATTTCATTTGCATTTCACAGACCCATAGAATGGATAAGGTGTTTAGTACGGTCAATCACCGTTCTTTCCCCAAGACGCTACAGTCAGTAAGACGCTTTCAAGAAAGAAAGCATTGCCCGGTGTCACAAAACGAATGTACCCATTCCGAGTCTAGCTTCAAACTCGTGCATGTTGCAGAAAATGTGCAACAGCGCCCTCTGGGGTCACACATTTCGACGGGTCGCAGAATTCGGCACCGGTTCCTCCGACTCCTCCAGAACCAGCACCATGGGACTCGCTGTGAAAGAAACAAATTCACATTAATTTAGTTTAGTTTAGTATAGAAATGTTTTTTTACTTCTAAATGTCAACATTTAAATAAACAGAATTCACTGAGGGCAGAATTCCAGTTTGTTTCTTGTACCTTCAATTAGACGGCCCGGCTTGAGCGTCGGTGTCACCGTCCTCCATTAGGCCTATGCCGGACAGAGCTGTGTCGCCGATGATGCTGGCAATTCTGTTGTCCAAAGGGGAAAGTTCCGTGGTGGTCTGTCCTCCTCCAGTTGCTGATGTCTCACGTCTGTGGGCTGTGACACTTTTTTTGGCATCAAGTTTAACGTCAAACCATTTTCTTTACTTCAGATAGTGTTCTCACTTCTGACCCAACTGAATGAACTGCATCAGTCACATTTTCCCATGTGGCAATCTTTCTTTTGTTCGTTATGCCTCGTGCACTAAGTGAGCTAAAGAATATTTTTTGATTTGATGCAACGTAGTTTACAAGGGTTATTTCTGTGTTGGAAGTTTCTTTTCTTTGCCCTCTATGCCATTGTAGCGGTGAGTGGTAAAACACATTCACATGGTTGATAAAGGGATGCGTTGCGACCATATATGGTTAATTGGAGGCGTTTCTGAATGCAAATTGTCAGCGTGAACGAGCATGGTACAGAACAGGTGGGATTTATCAAGATTGACTTACTGATGTGCATAAGATAGGCCTGCGCACGTTTGATAAATACCTATTTTTTTTGTATTTAAGCACATCCTAAATTTCAGTCGTTAGAAAGAATTTAGATCCTTTTCTACGCACGGTTGATAAACGAGGCCACTGGAGCTCAGTGTTTGACTTACAGCCAGATCCTTCAACACAGACCAGAACTCATGAGGCTGCTTTGAAGCAGCCTAAACAAAACACAGAGGGCTTCAATAAGCATTATTAATAATAACACCCAATGCAGCTTTTCAACACTTAATGTTTTATTCTTGTAGAATCACAACGGGAGCAGAAAGGTTACAGAAACCCTGAACATGTAAAGCTCCGTCCTGTAACACTAGCTCCTCTCCTTGTCACACATCATGTCCTCAGACATCCGGTCAGCTATAAACCACAAAGGAAGAACTAAGAGTCATATGTTGAACTAAAACTCAGCAATGCAGGTGAACAAGGTGAACCAGTAGAACAGATGAATGGTCCCAGCACCGCTGGTCCTAGAACAGCATGGAGTGAAGTGACTTGCGGACGGTGGCCATCTCCTGCTGTTGCTGTGGAAACAGAAGCCATGACGGTAAGGCCCCGCCCCCTAAGCTCCTTAGGGAGTCCCACACTGAGGAGCTAGAGAGCGACACGCACTCAGCTGGTCAAACACTAACCCTACTAACCCTATCACTAACCCCAATA
The DNA here is from genome assembly GCF_031168955.1 of Gadus macrocephalus. NCBI lineage: Eukaryota > Metazoa > Chordata > Actinopteri > Gadiformes > Gadidae > Gadus > Gadus macrocephalus. The sequence goes on from NC_082390.1 coordinate 10,388,119, forward strand.
ACCCTAACTCTGTACATAACCCCTACCCAACACTTACTTCCTATAACTAATCCCCGACCCCACTGAAAAAACTAAAAACCAACACTAACCCTACCAACACTTGACTCAACCCTGATTTTACCGACCCTGATCCCTGACCTTAGTGACACTGACCTTAGTGAGCCTGACCCCTGACCTTAGTGACCCTGACCTTAGTGACCCTGACCTTAGTGAGCCTGACCCCTGACCATAGTGAGCCTGACCCCTGACCTCAGTGACCATGACCTTAGTGACCCTGACCTTAGTGAGCCTGACCCCTGACCATAGTGAGCCTGACCCCTGACCTCAGTGACCCTGACCTTAGTGACCCTGACCTTAGTGAGCCTGACCCCTGACCATAGTGAGCCTGACCCCTGACCTCAGTGACCCTGACCCCTGACTAGGGATGGGCATGGTTAATCGATGATCGATCATTGATTATTAAAGGGGACATATTATACCAGCAGGTGTGAGTGTGATGAGCCATTACAAGCTTTTGAAATGTGCTGCTTCTGACATCACAGGTGGGCTGTCCACCTAGATATGTGCTGGATAGATCAGTCTATCCAGTCTGCCCTCAGTGACCCTAACCCCTGACCTTAGTGACTCTTACTTTAGTTACTCTGGCCCCTGACCTTAGTGACCATGGCCCCTGACCTTAGTGACCATGGCCCCTGACCTTAGTGACAAAGACCTCAGTAACCCTAGCTCACCGTGTCCATCAGGATCTTCTTCTGCAGCGCGGCCATCTCCTTCTTCAGCTCCTGCTGTGCTCCCTGGAGGAACACCTCGTGGCTCTTCTCCATCTCCTCCATGTTCTGGAAACACACACACACACACACACACACACACACACACACACACACACACACACACACACACACACACACACACACACACACACACACACACACACACACACACACACACGTGCTAATGCTGTGCTAGGCTAGGCTACCTTAAGAAGTGCTCATACTGTGGTAGGCTAGCTTGTTAAAGTGCTCATGCTGTGCTAGACTACCTTGATAAAGAGCTCATAAAGCTCCTTGATGTTCTTCAGTTTGCTGCTCTGAGCTACCTTAGCTTGTTGGAAGAGCTTCTGCTGCTGGCGGAACATAACCTGCAGAGAGAAGAACCACACAGAGCACCACCAGGGTCCCGACCTTAGAACCATTCATGGTCCCACTGCTCTAGATTCATTTTCTATAATTATCTTTACTTTATGTTGGAAACCTTCTTCAGAGAGAGACCCTACAGACAAAACAGCCCCATTCAAACCTTCAAAACCTGAGCTGAAACATCAAACCCTGAACCCTTCAAACCCTTGAAGCCCTTCATCCATGAGCTGAAACCTTCAAACCCTAAGCTGAAACATCAATCTCTATCTGAAACCTTCAAACCCTTGAAGCCTTGAGCTGAAACATCAAACCCTTATTTGAAACATCAAACCCTGAGCTGAAACATCAGACCCTTATCTGAGCACTTCAAACTCTGAGCTGAAACATCATACCCTGATACGAAACATCAAACCCTGATACGAAACATCAAACCCACGTTGAGCTTCTCCTCCTGCTCCTCGGCCCTCAGAGCTTCAGCCTCCCACTGCTGGAGGACCGAGGACACCTGCTGGGAGAAGTCCTGGGTCAGCTTCTGCCTGGGAACACAGCGCCACAAGATGGTGAATGTGGCACCATACTGGGAGTACTGGTGACGTTAAGCCTAACTTTGTTTGTACTGGCTGTTGTACTGGTGTAAAGCCTCCCTCTGGTTGTACTGGACGTTGTACTGGTGTCCAGCCTACCTCTGGTTGTACTGGCTGTTGTACTGGGCGTTTGCTACTGGGTGGTCCCTATACCTCCTGTCATACTGGACGTTGTACTGGGTGCTGTAATGGGTGGTACCCCTACCTCTGGTTGTACTGGCTGTTCCACAGCTGCTCCAGCTTGCTGTGGCTTCCCTTCAGCGACGTCTTAGTCAGAACTTCCAGGCGTTTCCTCTTGGCCTGCATCACTTTGCTGATATCAGCTGGAGAAGCGACATTACACCCTCGCTACATTAATATAACCTTATGATACTACACTAATATGAATTTATAGATATTCATATAAAACAGATCAAATAACCATCCCAAAATACTTTGCAGACTATTGAGGTACTCACCACCAAATCGCTCCAACATAGACTGTACTTCATTTCTATAATTGAAAAACGAGAATAAAAATTCTCTATTATGATTCATGAATTTTGTTCTATATTTGTATATTCTTGTGAAAACTAAATTGTATTGGTTATTTCCTGTTGGAAAATTGACATACTATGTTTTATAGATTCATTACATATGAATAGTATATTTTTATATGTAGTGGGATGAATTATTATACTTGAAGGGTGGTAGTATTGGTGTCATGGCTTATGAGTGATCCGATGTTTCATAAAGACCTCCAGAAGGTTGCTCTAGTCTTATGAGTGAGGAGATGTTTCATAAAGACCTCCAGAAGGTTGCTCTAGTCTTATGAGTGAGGAGATGTTTCATAAAGACCTCCAGAATGTTGCTCTAGTCCTAATGAGTGATGAGATGTTTCATAGAGACCTCAAGAAGGATGCTCTAGTCTAGTACTAATGAGGAGTGAGAAGGTCCACCCACCCAACAGCAGCCTCTGGACCTTCAGCAGAGAACTCCAGAGAGCCTCTCTTCTTGCCCGACTTGTCTACCACAGGGGTTTCTGTGAAATAAACAAAATGACAGTTATTTATGTATCACAAATATATGGAGTGAAACATGTATGAGAGTGGCCTTCTCACCATCTCTGGTGTCCTCCTCTGAGCTCAGCTTCTTCTCCTCCAGGTCAAAGTCGAACACCTTGAGGTCCGAGCTTCCCTCTGGGTGCTTGGATTTCTTCTTCAGCTTCCTGGTCGCCATCAGAAACACTCCTGACACCTGGATCAGCAGACCCGTTTACACCTCAGACTCCAACCGGCCCCCAATTCTGGAGTTTAGGCTTGAGTCTTTAGCCTAGTTTAACTGAACAGTAAAGTCTGGTTGAACTGATCTTAAAGTCTGGTCTAACTGAATAGGAAAGTCTGGTCTAAATGAACAGTAAAGTCTGGTCTAACTGAACAGTAAAGCCTGGTTTAACTGAACAATAAAGTCGGGTTTAACTGAACAATAAAGTCGGGTTTAGCTGAACAGTGAAGTCTGGTCTATCTGAACAGAAAAAAGTCTTTAACTGAACAGTAAAGTCTGGTTTAACTGAACGGTAAAACTAAACAGTAAAGTCTGATTTAACTGAACAGGAAGATCTGGCTTAACTGAACGGAAATTCTGGTTTTACTGAACAACAAAGTCTGGTTTAGCTGAACAGTAAAGAATGTTTTGACTGAACAGTAAAGTCTGGTTTAACTGAACAGTAATGTCTGGTTTAACTGAACAGTAATGTCTGGTTTAACCCAACATAAAGTCCGGACTATCTGAACAGAAAAAAGTCTGTTTGACTGAACAGTAAATACTGGTTTGTGATGTAAATTATTTTAGTCTATATGCTATTTCTGATAACATGTTTCGAGCTAACCACAGTTATGAATGGTTTCTTCACCACATAATGGATAACACCATATAAGGTTTTAATGATTTTATAGATAAGGTAAAGACTACAACCATGCCACTTTGCCATTTTCGTTTAAGCCAAGACAGACCAAAGGTTTACTTGGGTAAATTGTAGGCGTGGCCTATTTACCGTTCCGCCCACTCCCAATATAACTTTGTTTACCTGTGTTCGTGAAATGCCTCATGAAACACCTCCAGAACGCGAGATGCTTCATGAACCACGTCCAGAACGCAAGCCCGTTTACCACGTGTTTCTGTTAGAATAAACCACGTTGTTGAACATTTACCACTCTCCGAGTCATACCTAGCACGAGACCACCACACCACAAAGGATCGAATTCGTTTATTCCACATCATTTGACTGAACCGTAAAGTCTGGTTTAACTGAACAGTAAAGAGTTGTTTAACTGAACAGTAAAATCTTGTTTAACTGAACGGGAGACTGGTTTAACTGAACAGTAAAGTCTGGTTTAACTGAAGTGTTCTCACCAGACGTTCAAACTCAGCCATTTACCGCCGAGTTCGAGCGCAGCACGGGACAAGGCGGGAAACGCAATTTGTTTCAAAAGAATATATCTAAATACGATTTCATAAATACAATACATAATCAACGGCAGAACAAGCTGGGTATTAATTTTATATTAAATACTTACTTTCTGTGCTTTCTGTCGTTATGCTGCGCGTAGTTAAAAGATTACCTTCCTTCCTAGAAACCGTCACGTGCTGCCTAACTCCACCGGAAGGCCGTGCGCAAAAACCAAAATATATAATTCCAAACACACGGGAGGGACTAACTTTAAGAGAATAAAATCATAAACAATAAATCACTAAATTTGGATTAATTCAGGTGTTATTTTTTTTTCTGAATCCCATATTCATGGCCGTAGTTTATTCTGGACGACAGAATCGGTTTCCCAGCCAATCAGTTTTTTACTCTTCTCAATACCAATCCGCCCAATCACAGCTCAGGCGACACCCTATTGGCCTGCTCAAAGGCTCACGGTTCGTGATACTTCGTGCCCATGCACGTCAATCAAGTGAGAAAATGCAAATAGAGGTTTGAAAACTGAACACTTTTATAAAAAAAACATTTATTTGGTCACGTTCTGGGTCCTCACACAGTTTTATCCTTCTTCTGGCACATAAAACTGCACCGTTTGGTCAGAAAGTACATGTTGGTTTAACAGTGTTGATCCTAAACCAGAGAAGGCTTACATAAACAACATGCCCAGCAATGAAGACGTTTTACTCAACATGGCTGCAAACACATTTTTATGCCGGTAAATATGAAACATAAAGCTCCCCTAAATCCTCCATACTCTGACCATAACCAAATAAAAACAAACGTAAAACTTTCTACCAAACTTTTTATACAAGCCAATATTCTCGAGTCTTCCAACAAATAAAACAAAAGCCCCCCCCGACAGGCCTTATTCACTAGTTATCACCTAGCATTAAGAACCATGTATTCAGGAGGCATCATGGGAAACAGCCCGTTTAGCCGTTGCATCAAATATCAAACTTTTCTTCACAGATGAAATGGCCGTTCTCTTCGTACTCCTCACGGGTGACCACCATCTCGTCGTAGTCGGGGTCGTCAGCGAGCAGCTTCCCGCCCTCCCAGGCGTAGCCCACCGGACTGAAACACAGACGCCGTCTTTAGAACATCAGAGGAACTCTTACTTTTAAGCCATCCTCTAACACTGCTACATGTTTTAATAGCAACGTCAGAGCTACTCTTACTCTAAAACCATCCTTTAACACTGCTACATGTATTAATAGCAACCTCAGAGGAACTCTTTGAACAACCTTCAACACGGCTTATTGTGTAATAACAACATGAGGAACTCTTACTTTGAAGCCATCCTTTTACAAGGCTCATTTTGTAACAGCAACGTCAGAGGAACTCTTACTTTGAAGTCGGAAACAATCCAATAGTAATAAAACATTGTCTTAAATCCCAGTGCCCCCATTCCCCTCCTGCTTTTACCGCAGTCTCTTAACGTACTTGGGGGGCAGGAGCACCGCCACGGGGAGGTCGGCGGGGGCCAGGGCCCGGACCTCCCGCTGCACCCGCTCCCTGAATCCCGGGAACAGGCAGTTCCCCCCGGTCAGCACCAGGTTCTGGTAGAGGTGGGGCTGCATCTCTGCACACAAACACCTGCCGTCAGGCACTCACTGGTGTGTGTGGGTTTATTGTAGTAGTGTGTATGAGTGTGCATTGGTGTGCGTTACTCTCTGGCATGCTACTGATGTGGGTGTGTATCGGTGTGTGTTAGAGTATATTAGTGTGGGTGCGTTACCCTCTGGCCTGCTGCGGATGGACCTGACCACGGCTTCAGGGATGTGGGTGAGTGTTTGTGTGTTGATGTGTTGTTGTTTGTTGCATGTTGTATGTTGTGTGTTGTTGTGTTACCCGGTGGCATGCTGCTGATGGACCTGACCACCGCCTCGGGGATGCCCATCTCCTGGATGCCGATGTCTGAGGGGTGGAAGAGCGTCTCGGGCACGGCGAAGCGCTCGTTGGTCAGACGCAGGATCTGCTCGCCCGTCTTGTACTTCCCAGAGGAGAGCATGTCCTCCGGGGCCTGAGACCACCAGGAGAGAGGAGAACATCAACAACACCACCACCACCACCAGATCCCCAGGAGGGAGGTGAGAGGAGAACATCAACCACCACTCTGAGAACCAACCAACACGCCCTGAGAACCGACCAACGCGCCCTGAGAACCGACCAACGCGCCCTGAGAACTGACCAACGCGCCCTGAGAACCGACCAACACGCCCTGAGAACCGACCAACGCGCCCTGAGAACCGACCAACGCGCCCTGAGAACCGACCAACGCGCCCTGAGAACCGACCAACGCGCCCTGAGAACCGACCAACACGCCCTGAGAACCGACCAACGCGCCCTGAGAACCGACCAACGCGCCCTGAGAACCGACCAACACGCCCTGAGAACCGACCAACGCGCCCTGAGAACCGACCAACGCGCCCTGAGAACCGACCAACACGCCCTGAGAACCGACCAACACGCCCTGAGAACCGACCAACACGCCCTGAGAACCGACCAACGCGCCCTGAGAACCGACCAACGCGCCCTGAGAACCGACCAACGCGCCCTGAGAACCGACCAACGCGCCCTGAGAACCGACCAACGCGCCCTGAGAACCGACCAACACGCCCTGAGAACCGACCAACGCGCCCTGAGAACCGACCAACGCGCCCTGAGAACCGACCAACGCGCCCTGAGAACCGACCAACACGCCCTGAGAACCGACCAACGCGCCCTGAGAACCGACCAACACGCCCTGAGAACCGACCAACGCGCCCTGAGAACCGACCAACACGCCCTGAGAACCGACCAACGCGCCCTGAGAACCGACCAACGCGCCCTGAGAACCGACCAACGCGCCCTGAGAACCGACCAACACGCCCTGAGAACCGACCAACGCGCCCTGAGAACCGACCAACGCGCCCTGAGAACCGACCAACGCGCCCTGAGAACTGACCAACGCGCCCTGAGAACCGACCAACGCGCCCTGAGAACCGACCAACGCGCCCTGAGAACCGACCAACACGCCCTGAGAACCGACCAACAGGCTGGTTCCGTGCCCTCCCCGACGTCGACCTGAACAGGCTGATAGTCCTTTGAGGGATGGGTTGATATGATGGTGGCATTAATAATACAGACGGCTATCTGAACGGGCCAAAAGCACCACTAGTCTTACAGAAGGCTGCTAGCGCAAACATTTCAGAACGATAATTGACCAGGCTAGTAGCTTTATAAAACACTAATTCAACCTGCTCGTAGCTCTTACCTTACAAAGGTCTATCCGGAGAGGGCTAACTGGATGCTAGCAGCTCTTGCCTTCCAGAAGCTAACTGGATGCTAGCAGCTCTTACCTTACAGAAGCCTTTTCTGATGGAGCTGAAGTCAGGAAGGACGTAGTCCCTCATCACGGTGTTAGCTTCTCCTTTCAGTCTGGAAAAGGAGCAGACATCCCATAATACATCCCATCCTATCCCAGGTTCAGTATGTTCTCAGTATGTTCTCTGTGTCGTGGGGGGGGGGGTCCTACTGCGCGTTCTTCATGTCCTGGTAGAAGTCCTGGGACACGTAGCAGACGTCCTCCTTCACCTGGTTGATCACATGGGTCTCGTCCATCACATGGAGCTGTCTGGGGGTACAAGGAGAAACCAGAGGGCAGGTCAACCAAACAGATATACCAGAGCTACAGCTTCAATATAAAGAGATACCAGAGATACAGCTATAACATGAAGACATACTAGAGCTACAGCTTCAATATAAAGAGATACTAGAGCTACAGCTTCAATATAAAGAGATACCAGAGCTACAGCTATAACATAAAGAGATACCAGAGCTACAGCTATAACATAAAGAGATACAGCTCAACAGAACATAGAGATAAAACTTCAACATCGAGACACCAGAGCTACAGCTTCAACAAAAAGAGATACCAGAGCTACAGCTTCAACAAAGAGATACCAGAGCTACAGCTATAACATAAAAAGATACCAGAGCTAGAGCTTCAATATAAAGAGATATCAGATCTACAGCTTCAACATAGAGAAACCAGAGCTACAGCTATAACATAAAGAGATACCTGAGCTACGGGTATAATATAAAGAGATACCAGAATTACAGCTATAACAAAGAGATACCAGAGCTACAGCTTCAATATAAAGAGATATCAGAGCTATAATATAAAGAGATACCAGAGATACAGCTATACATAAAGAGATACCAGAGATACAGCGCAACCATAAAGAGATACCAGAGCTACAGCTTGCGTTTACCTGTATGATATGATCTCCTTGAGATGGTTAGTGAGCAGCTTCCCCCCGACGTTGAGCCTTCAAAGTAAAATCGACAGGTTGAGAGGGAGGCTGTAGTCAGATGTGGCTGTGGTCAGAGTATGTGCTGCTGCCAACCTGCAGATGCCCTTCTTCATCTTCCTCCCGCGGCAGTAGGGGGTGATGTGGGTGAAGGAGTATCCACTGTCCACTACCAGGCAGCACAGCACCGACGGGTTCGTCTGGATGTAGTGGTGTGCACTCATGGAGCCGGCTGGAGACCAGAGGCACCACAAGACCAGTGTTAAAGAGACACATGTTAACGAGACTGGTGTTAACGAGACACATGTTAACGAGACACATGTTAACAAGACACATTTTACCACAAGACTGGTTTTAACGAGGCACATGTTAACGAGACACATGTTACAACAAGACTGGTGTTAATGAGACACATGTTAACGAGACACATGTTAACAAGACACATTTTACCACAAGACTGGTTTTAACGAGGCACATGTTAACGAGACACATGTTACAACAAGACTGGTGTTAACGAGACACATGTTAACAAGACACATTTTACCACAAGACTGGTTTTAACGAGACACATGTTACCACAAGCCTGTTGTTAACGAGACACATGTTACAACAAGACTGGTGTTAACGAGACACATGTTACAACAAGAGTGGTGTTAACGAGACACATGTTACGAGACACATGTTATCACAAGCCTGTTGTTAACGAGACACATGTTACAACAAGACTGGTGTTAACGAGACACATGTTAACGAGACACATGTTACCAGACACATGTTAACGAGACACATGTTACCACAAGACTGGTGTTAACAAGACACATGTTACCACAAGACTGGTGTTAACAAGAAACATGTTACCACAAGACTGGTGTTAACAAGAAACATGTTCTCCCAAGACTGGTGCTAACGAAATACATGTTATCGAGACACATGTTAACGAGACACATGTTACCACAAGAATGGTGTTAACGAGACACATGTTACCACAAGATTTGTGTTAACAAGACAGATGTTAATGAGACATGTTACCACAAGACTGGTGTTAACAAGACACATGTTACCACAAGACTGGTGTTAACAGACGTTACAAGACAGGCATGACAAAAAGGCAGGCCTTAAAGAGACAGGCCTTAACCAGACAGGCCTTAACCAGACAGGCCTTAACCAGACAGGCCTTAACCAGACAGGCCTTAACCAGACAGGCCTTAACCAGACAGGCCTTAACGAGACAGACAGAATATTACCATTTCCTTATTTGAAGATGCACTGATTGTGTTTTTATGCACCCTGTAAGGGGAGGAGTTTCAAAGTGCATTGTGATCGGGGCGCCTCACCGTTGATCCTGAGCACCGACTGGAACTGGTACTCCTCAAACAGGATCTCGTTCATGGACTCCTGGATGGAGGAGAAGTTGTACAGGGGCTCGCTGACGATCACGCTGGTGTCCGCAAAATCCACCTGGGGGAAGAACCACCGGATCAGCTTCTACAGTCTCCTTCCAAGAGACCTGCAACTAGCCTTGCATTCAGGGTGTTTAGCAGACGCTTTTATCCAAAGCGACTTACAATAAGTCAATTTGTCAGCAAAGTCAAGGTGAACCCGGAACAAGTGAGTCATGAGTCTACCTGCAAGCCCATCGCCCTTCTGCAACCACCCCACCTCTCCCCCTACAGAACCCAGCGACTTGGCAGCCCACAGGGGAGCGGATTGACTGTGATGCAGACGCTCACCTTCATCAGCTCCTTCCCAAACAGGTGGTCCCACACCTTCCGCTGTACATCCCAGTTGACGAGGTAACCCTGGGGACAGAACCAGAGTGTCACACCACACCGCCCTGTACCGTTGACACTGGCAGCCCCCGGACCTTAACCTTTGACCTCACCTTCTGGAAGGGCAGGATGTAGAAGAGCCCCGAAGGGTCTTTGATCTCGTCCAGCTGGTTGGCCGTGAACGTCTTCAGGCGCGACGTCTTGGAACGGAACTGACAGTTCGGGACGACGCTGCGAGGAGCAACTGGCTTCAGGGTTGGCTTATGTGACAGTTTTAAAAGACGGGATAAGTTCTATTTATAAAGACTGTTGGTTAAATATTTTATTCTTTTTTCTCCTGTTCTCATCATAACATAACCTCATCTCACCATCACCTCATCAAAACATAACCTTATCTCAACAACACCTCATCATAACATAACCTCATCTCACCAACCTCATCATAACATAACCTCATCTCAACAACACCTCATCATAACATAACCTCATCTCACCAACCTCATCATAACATAACCTCATCTCACCATCACCTCATCATAACATAACCTCATCTCACCAACACCTCATCATAACATAACCTCATCTCACCATCACCTCATCATAACATAACCTCATCTCACCAACACCTCATCATAACATAACCTCATCTCACCATCACCTCATCATAACATAACCTCATCTCAACATCACCTCATCTCAACATCACCTCATCATAACATAACCTAATCTCACCATCACCTCATCATAACATAACCTCATCTCACCATCACCTCATCATAACATAACCTCATCTCACCATCACCTCATCATAACATAACCTCATCTCACCATCACCTCATCATAACATTTCCTCATCTTCCCATCCCCTCTGACGCCTGAGTAGTTCTTCACAAAGGACCCTGCACGGGGAGGGACCGGAAGAGGTTAGTTACCTGAGGCTCTGGTGGCTGTAGCCGATCTTCGCTGTGTACGCTCCGTTGTCCAACACTAAAGTAGACATAATTAAACAACTAGAAGAGTAAAGTAGAGAACATCAGCTCCATGTCGGCCTGCGGTGCTGCGATTTATGTTTCCGCCATTCGTGTTGGTCACGTGCTGCGATCCGACCAATGAGATGGCAGAGCGATTACTCGGCAAAATGAACCCGTGTGGGAACGAGTCCCGGGACTTCAGTTCCGTCAACTCGGCCAATTCAATTCAATTAATCGGGATTTTTTAACCCGATTCATCAACACTTTCTGGCACTGTCCAGTATTGAGTACCAGTACAAAACCAGGTATTTACCACCATTCTTGGTTTTGAAGGAATGAACAGAAATAATAAGGGGTATTTTTAACATGCAGAAGGCATGTAACCCTACTCTATAAAAAAGCATGATATAGGATCTTTAATGTCATGGCTGGATATGAGGCATAACTCCACTTTGTTGAATGAGGACTCCTCGGATTTAGAGCGAGACAAGAAAATAGCCACGACAAAAAAAAACTTAATTGGAACTTGACTTTTCATTAGCTGAGGGCTGTCAATCAAATTAGACTTTTAATTAACAATGATGCATCAGAGCCAAATATAAACAAATTATTCATATAATCCTTTAGCCTCAAGCACCAATACAAATACATTTTCAATTGAGCCTAGCTCAGTACATATATGAAAAACATTTTACATCCAATAAATACTTGGAATTAAACAAAACATTTTTATCCAATAGGAATTTCCATAAGTAAGCCAACATTGCCCCTTTAATTATCGACTTCAACTATATCCAAAAGCAGACTGATTCACATTCCTCCATACCATAGCTCCCCCCTGACTTAATTTACAGATACTAAACATTGAATAATGTTCTCGTTTCATTGAGAAATGTTCTTCTATTCATGGAACAGAGGAATACAGCCATCCATCTGGAGCATCTCCGGCCAGCCGTCGTACTTATTTGTCTCTTGGTTGTTCTTCATGTGCTGAAAGAGTGGAGCTCTATTAGTACAGGAAGCAGAAAGCTCTATGCCAGACTACAAGTTCTTACAGGAAGTTCTATCCCAGACTACAAGCTCTGACAGGAAGCTCTAACTGAGACTACAAGCTCTAACAGGAAGTTATATTCCAGAACACAAGCTCTAACAGGAAGTGAGGTCATACAAAATCTTACCTTTTCAAATGTACCTTTGGCTACATCTCCTTTTCCTCCAACAAACACCCAGACGTCCCGGAACCCCAGCACCTTGATCGAAGTGCTGCCTAGTCCCTCTATCAAACTCCTGGCCTCGGCTGTTAACCTGCAGAGAGAGGGGAGCGTGTCTATGTTCCCCGGGTCCTATGTTCCCCAGGTCCTATGTTCCCCTCTTTGTATGAAACTGGGGAACATAGGACCCTTTTTAAAAAAAAAGGGTTCTATGTTCCCCAGTCTGTTACTTTTTCCACCATTACTGCCAAATTCCGGCCGAGATAACTACCATAGCCAACTACCATATTATATTATATGCTATTATATAAAGAGCTCCGGGAATCGCAAACGGCAACAATCACTTTATCCTCAATGCTGCAGTTCACCCCGGACTGCACTGCACTGAGTTGGCCGGTTGAACGCTGATTGGCTGTTACGTTACACATGTCAATCAGTGGCCACGCTGTTGAACGCCAATTGGCTGTCATCACGCGAATGTCGCGTCAAAGTTTAAATATTTTTAGAGATTGATAGATTGCAGGGAACATAGGACCCTTTTCCCAGTAAAGGGTCCTATGTTCCCCGCTTTTCCCAAAAAGGATCCTATGCTCCCCGGTATGTATGGCTACAGGGGAACATAGGACCCTTTTTGTGAAAAACGGGGAACATAGGACCTTTTTTTAAAAAAAGGGGAACATAGGGATGACCCCAGAGAGGGACCGACACCTAACTAGTCTGTTGAGGAAGTCACTTCAAATAAGGATCCATGCTGAAAATGAAAGCATAGTTGGCATCAGTACTTGATAACTAGTCATTTACTAGCTTGATAACTAGTCATTTACTAGCTTGATGACTAGTCATACATTAACTTAATAACTACTCCTACACTAGCTTGATTACTAGTGGTTTCCTAGCTTGATAAATAGTGGTTTCCGAGCTTGTTAACTAGTCGTATCCTAGCTTGATAACTAGTCGTTTCCTAGCTTGATAACTAGGCCTTTCTTAGCTTGATATCTAGTCCTTCCCTAGTTTGTTATCTAGACATTACTTGGTGGCTGGTTCGTCGTAGCTGGCCATCAGGACGATGTTCCCCTTCTCGAGCCCCTGGAGGACCTCGATGAGAGGTTGAATGTCTGAGGGAGAGGAGCAGCAGGTCAGGGGGAGGAGGAGGAGGTTCTAGACGGCCTCACCTGCTCTGGAGCAGAGTCTTCATGTACATACCTCCACTATACATGTCATAGTGTCCAAGCTTGACCACCTGCAAAGTCCTCCCTGTTTCAGAAACACAATCATCTTTGAGCTCTTTAACTCGTAGTCACTCCTTCGTGATGCACCACAACATTCACCCATGAAACATAACATGTCCCTCTGACACACAACCATACCAACATTAACCCATGAATCATAACATGTCCCCCTGACACACGACCACACCAACCTTAACACATGAATCATCACATGTCCCCCTGACACGTGACCATACCAACATTAACCCATGAATCATAACATGTCTCCCTGACACACGACCATACCAACATTAACACATGAATCATAAAATTTTTCCCTGACACGCGACCACACCAACATTAACCCATGAATCATCACATGTCTCCCTGACACTCGACCACACCAACGATAACCCATGGTTCATGACATGTTTCCCTTACCCCAACATTAACACATCACTATTAACAAACCCCCGCGGTCCACTGCGGGGTCAGAGCTCATAACCTGCCGTTTAGAACCACCAGGTTGAGCCCCACTCCAGCGTTGTTCTGGACGGAGCCGAGAACCCTGCAGGCAGAGAGCAGAGCGGTCAGGTGTCTGGGCAACCGCAGGATCGACTTCCAGAGTTGGTCTCTGCTCACATTCTGTTCTGGATGCAGATCTTAGGCGCGACGACGTTGGCCGCTCCGCTGGAGATGGAGAAGCTGAAGGTTCCAGCTGGACAGACCTTCAGACCGCAGGACCTCACTGTAGAGAGAGGTCACATGAATAACCTCACTGTAGACACACGTCACATGACTAACCCCACTGCAGACACACGTCACATGACTAACCCCACTGTAGAGAGAGGTCACATGACTAGCCCCACTGTAGAGGTCACATGACTAACCCCACTGTAGACACACGTCACATGACTAACCCCACTGCAGACACACGTCACATGACTAACCCCACTGTAGAGAGAGGTCACATGACTAACCCCACTGTAGAGAGAGGTCACATGACCAACCCCACTGTAGACACACGTCACATGACTAACCCCACTGTAGAGAGTTCACAAGACCAACCCCACTGTAGAGAGTTCATATGACTTACCCCACTGTAGAGACGTCACATGACTAACCCCACTCTAGAGATACACGTCACATGACTAACCCCACTGCAGAGAATTGTCACATGACTAACCCCACTGTAGGCACAGGTCTCATGGCTATAACCCTAATACTGGAGCCCTCAGTCTTATTAATGTTGTTATGATAATGAATCGTCTCAATTAGACAGTATATACTCTCCCGTCTAATCACGACTTTGGTTTAATTTACTTACATTTCTGTACCTTCACTGTGACACCCTGATTTCCCATCTGGGACTGACTAAGTATCCTGTCATCTTAACTGAGTTGATTAGGGTTGACCTACCTTTACTTTGAGATGGTGTAGCCGGAACCTCCTTAGGCTTCAGATAATCACCTATGAACAGGAAAACATGGGGTCAGAGCAGGCCAGCCAATCAGGGACCAGGACAACATGAGGTCAGAGCAGGCCAGCAAAACAGGGACTAGGACAACATGAGGTCAGAGCAGGCCAGCCAATCAGGGGCCAGGACAACATGAGGTCAGAGCAGGCCAGCCAATCAGGGGCCAGGACAACATGAGGTCAGAGCAGACCAGCCAATCAGGGACCAGGACAACATGAGGTCAGAGCAGGCCAGCCAATCAGAGCCCAGGACAACATGAGGTCAGAGCAGGCCAGCCAATCAGAGCCCAGGACAACATGAGGTCCGAGCAGGCCAGCCAATCAGGGACCAGGACAACATGAGGTCAGAGTAGGCCAGCCAATCAGAGCCTAGGACAACATGAGGTCAGAGCAGGCCAGCCAATCAGAGCCCAGGACAACATGAGGTCAGAGCAGGCCAGCTATTCGGGTACCAGGACGACATGGGGTCAGAGCAGGCCAGCCAATCAGGGACCAGGATGCAGGGCGACATGCTGTGGGTCAGAATGTAGGAGTTGTACCGTCTAGCGTGATGCTGTAGGAAGTGTTCTTGAGGATGACGAGGGCAACAAGGAGGAAGACGAGCAGGCCACCGGCATACTGAAGAATCCCTTGAAGCAGAAAGGAGCATCGTTAGCATCGCTAGCGCCGGCTAGCTTCTCATTAGCGCTGGCCCGTGAATAAACACTCGGGTAGCATCACGTCGTACTTTAGGTTTACATGATTTTCAGATGGGTTCTCCAAGGAACGCAGAACGTTAGGACGTAGTGAACAGACTGGTCCATCACAGTGCATCTCTTATCACAAACACACCCACACCCAAACACACACACACACACCCCAGACCCACACACCCACACACACAGACACCCACACACCCACAACCACACATACACCCACACCCAGACACCCCCCCCCCACACCCACACACTTACCTTTCATTGCCTGGCTTGTCTTCAAGTATCGTCCTCCTAAAAGCCAGAGTCAACATTCATTCTTTAATATTGACAGAATGCTACAAGCTGTACCAACCTGTTTCTAGCTCTGCCTACCTGTACTCCACAGGTAGGCAGAGGTAGATGATTAGATGACGGATAGATTGACAAGTAAACACTGTTGTAGGGTACCGTAATCACGCGGTCGATTAGGGTTGAGCAGGCGGGCATGGCAGTGGCATTTTAACATCTTTATTTAAAATGCTTTACCAGATTACCGTCCCACATGAAGATGACCATAGCCAACCGTGTAACAAGCGGGCAGGTGGCTACCCTCTCCTACCATTTCCAATATTGACATAAGCCAGGCTTAGTAACAAACAGAAACCAGCATCCGGGGAGACATCAAATTACAGCCTTCATTCACACATCCTCTTAAACGATAAATGACAAAACAATTAGATAAAGAACTGACCCATTTTAACAGCCGGCATGATGTATCTCTGTGGTAGCGCAGTCGTTAGTCGTTGTAGCCCTCTACGCGTGGAGCTTCCTCAATGCCGGGAAGAGAAAGACTAGCCATCCTTGGCTGCTCCGACTGGTTGAACACGAAGTTCCTGTTATAAAGGACCCGCCTAGAATCAACCTTTGATTGCAGACAAAAATTGGAGCAGCTGGGAAACAAAGCAGTTATTGGAGTTACCGTAGATTAAAAATTAATGATCACACAAGGAAGTGTGGGGTGTGTGTTAAAGCAGCCGTCAGCACACACTCAGAGAGACTGGCAGAACATTACAGCTCCTGCTGTGTGCATTATAAACCCAACCTCATCGTTGAACCCAGAGCCTCTTATGGAGGAGCCACTGGCCGGAGGGGAACAATGGAGTACAGCTCCAGCTTTGTTCTGTGACAGGGAGGTGCTTCAGCAGGGGACTGAGACCAGCATTCATATCACACCACATTCAGCGTTTACAAAGACAGAAACAAAAGACAGAACGTCAGCGAGCATGCCATGCTGAGAAGATCTGCTACCCCACCTCTTCTCACTCTTGTGTATTCAGAGGTGAGAAAGTCAGGGGGCGGTGACGGAACATCATTCACTTAGAGCTGACAGGAGGCTCTAACGTTTCATAACTGACATTATATGCTCTTCAAGAGCTTCTTCTATAACACAGTAGGACTGCTGAATCAGAGGTTCTGCTGTAACACAGTAGGACTGCTGGACCGGAGGACCTGCTGTAACACAGAGTAGGACTGCTGGACCAGAGGTTCTGCTGTAACACAGTAGGACTGCTGGGTCAGAGGTTCTGCTGTAATACAGTAGGTCTGCTGGTCCAGAGGTTACATTAACCATTAGGACTGGTGAATCAGAGGTTCTGCTGTAACACAGTAGGACTGCTGGACAGGAGGTCCTGCTGTAACCAAGTAGGACTGCTGATTCAGAGGTTCTGCTGTAACACAGTAGGACTGCTGGGTCAGAGGTTCTGCTGTAACACAGTAGGACTGCTGGAACAGAGGTTCTGCTGTAACACAGTAGGACTGCTGGAACAGAGGTTCGGCCCAATTTTAACGGTCTGAAACGCAAGTGATAAGCGCCAAACAGAAGTAGCTTTGTGGGCGGGGCTCTGCCGCTATTGCTATTGTACCGGTACACCGAATTCTGCGACCCGTCGAAATGTGTGACCCCAGAGGGCGCTGTTGCACATTTTCTGCAACATGCACGAGTTTGAAGCTAGACTCGGAATGGGTACATTCGTTTTGTCACAAAACGAATGTACCCATTCCGAGTCTAGCTTCAAACTCGTGCATGTTGCAGAAAATGTGCAACAGCGCCCAGGTAGTTCAAAGCCTGTATCGGAGATTCAAATATAAAATAAGGCTTCAAATAGATCAAAAAGTAAAAGTCAATCAAATTAAATTAATAATAATAACACATGAATCACATCAAACAAATGCAAGCAGTTTATGAATGAATGAAGGATTTGGTCTCAACCTCCCAGGCGGTTGTGGATGCAGATCTCTGGCGGGATGAGAGGATCCACTCTGGAGACTGAGAAGCTGAAGGTTCTTGATGGAGACACCTCCACCCTACAGGGCCTCGCTGGCGCAGAGACACCGTCACCTCCACCTAAACACATGACGCTGCACCGTCACCTCCACCTAAACATGACACTACACTGTCACCTCCACCTAAATACATGACCATTAACCGTCACCTAAACACATGACGATACACGTCACTTAAACACATGACGATACACCGTCACTTAAACACATGACGATACACCGTCACCTAAACACATGACGATACACCGTCACCTAAACACATGACGATACACCGTCACCTAAACACATGACGATACACCGTCACTTAAACACATGACGATACACCGTCACCTAAACACATGACGATACACCGTCACCTAAACACATGACGATACACCGTCACCTAAACACATGACGATACACCGTCACCTAAACACATGACGATACACCGTCACTTAAACACATGACGATACACCGTCACCTAAACACATGACGATACACCGTCACCTAAACACATGACGATACACCGTCACCTAAACACATGACGATACACCGTCACCTTAACACATGACGATACACCGTCACCTAAACACATGACGATACACCGTCACCTAAACACATGACGATACACCGTCACTTAAACACATGACGATACACCGTCACCTAAACACATGACGATACACCGTCACCTAAACACATGACGATACACCGTCACCTAAACACATGACGATACACCGTCACCTAAACACATGACGATACACCGTCACCTAAACACATGACGATACACCGTCACCTTAACACATGACGATACACCGTCACCTAAACACATGACATTACACCGTCACCTACACACATGACACTAAACCGTCACCTCCACCTAAACACATGACCTTACCCCGTCACCTCCACCTAAACACATGACGATACAAGTCACCTAAACACATGACACCCTAACACTACTAACCCTACTACCATAACCCTACTAACCCTAACCCTATTAACCCTACCAGCAGAGTGTTTAGAAAGAATACCCCCCATCTTTCCTCTGAGACTAACTAAGTATCTAGTCATCTGAGCTGAGCTGATAAGGGTTAATCCGACCCCTCATCTTATCTTAACTCATTCTGAGCTGATCAGGGTTAAACTCACCTTTTGATTCAGAAGTTGGAGGCGGGATCGTCTACACTTTCTCCCTTAACTACAGGGGGCCAAACTCAACTAGAAATAGGACAACATGGGGTCAGAGCAGGCCAGCCAATCAGGGGCCAGGAAAACATGGGGTCAGAGCAGGCCAGCCAATAAGGGACCAGGATGCACGGCGACATGCTGTGGGTCAGAATGTAGGGGTTGTACCGTCAAGTGGAATGCTGTAGGAAGTGTTCTTGATGATGACGAGGAGGAAGAAGGCCACCGGCGTTCTGAAGAATCCCTGGAAGCAGAGAGGAGCATCGTTAGCGCCTGTTAGCATCTGCTAGCGTCTTGCTAGCAGGCTACAATAAGTTGGATGTTACTATCAGCTAGAGAGGAGCCAGCAGAAGAGGAGCACTTCTGATCACAAACTGAGGATCCAGGGTTTTAAAGCAGAGGGTCTGATGAAGTAACGAGGAAGGTGTTGTGCTGTAAGTCCGGCTGGGATATAAAACCTAAGTCCTGTTGTAGCCCAGCAGTCTGTAGAACCTAAGCCCTATAGCCCAGCAGTAAGAGCCAGCAGTCCACTGAGTCTAACTGCTTTGTCCCTTTAATTAGCATATGAAAAAATAAACATTTAGTGACACTCAGTCGCTTCCACTGTCGTAGAAATGGGATCAATAATGTGCACAATAATTCAGATATAGAAGCAATACTTTGACCTACTTTTGGTTACCTGGCTCCTGCCAGCACATCTCAATCCTAACAGCAGGGGGTGACACTCAGCTGTAAACACTGCTCAATTGGTAGACAGGTCAACAGGTAGAAGGGTAGGTACAGGTAGACAGGTAGGCACAGGTAGACAAGTAGACAGGTAGAAAGGCAGGTACAGGGAGAAACAGGTAGACAGGTGGATACAGGTAGGTAAAGGTACACAGGTAGATAGGTGGATAAAGGTAGACATGTAGACAAGTGGATAATACCAAGGTTGACTGCATGCGTTGACAGGAACACATGAACAGAAACCGGGAGACACAATAGAAACAACCTCCTCAGCCAGGGAACACAAACAAGAAACGACAGTCAGAGACCACAGAACACAGACCAGCGGCCACGAGGCGGAGCGGACTGCCCTACCCGAGTGCAGCGCATTGTGAGCACAAGGGTCTTAGCAGCTCCTCCTGGTCTCCTCCTGGTCTCCTCCAGGTTCTCTTCCAGGTCTCCTCCTGGTCTCCTCCTGGTGTCCTCCTGGTGTCCTCCTGGTGTCCTCCTGGTGTCCTCCTGGTCTCCTCCTGGTGTCCTCCTGGTCTCCTCCTGGTCTCCTCCTGGTGTCCTCCTGGCCGGGGAGCAGGTGAACACAGCCCCTCTGTGGCGGCTGAAACAGAATAACAGGACGGCCCCGCCTCAGGAACCCTCCGGCCCCGGGTCAGAGGAGTCCCGCTGGGCCTGGGGGAGTCATCCTGCTCCTCCGGTTCCTCATAGGTTTGAAAATCCTTATGCTCTGGCTCATATTTGGTCTTCTCATCAATCGGATTTAAGATTAAAATCACAGACTTCTGGATCTGAGATGAGTTAATGATTGATTAAATTTGCCTGATGGGGAATGTGAGGTTGCGTCACGCTGTGCAGCCTCTTGTGAATCAAAACATCAGTCATCACAGTCGCGTTGACTGCCTGGTTTGTATGAAGCTGAATCCACAGGGTACTTTTCTGACGAGGGCGCGAAGCAAGTCGAGTCGATGCTGCGCACCTTTGATCTGATAAACGTTGAATTCTCGTAAAAGGCGTCAGTTTAAGAGTTGTTAAACTAAAATAGTAAAGGCATTCACCAATTAGTAAAAAAAAAAAAGGGTTGACTTTAATTTGCAATCTTTTATCATCTTTTACAAGATGTGGCGCACATTGTGGCTACGTTAATAAATAACCCGTAGTGAACATTTGGTGAAGAGATGGATGGATCGAAGGTTCCGGACCAATAACGCAGTGGCAAGGTGTACTCCTTTGTGCGCCTGCACAACACACCCACTTGTCTTTACAACCGTTGAACACTAGAGGGGGGTAACACCCCCCCCCCCTCCCCATCAATAGCCACCCCTACACGTGTAAAGTAATGAAACTACATTTCAAATGTAGAGCAACGACAACGACAACGACAAGAATCAAAGCGAAGCTATCAGTTGTCCTGATTATCTAGTTTGATTGAGGTGAACCCTGCAGACCCGCTGGTCTGAAGAACACGGAACACTCATAGTCTCCATTTACTGTAGATCTTTTAATCCAGAACCCAACATAAGGCAGACGTCAGCGACTCCATTGATGCTAACAGAAGATATTGGCACTTTTCAACATTACCTTCGGAGAGGGCGGGCCTTACGTCAGGACGTCACGACAAACCCGGCTTTAATTGGTCCGTCAGGATGCTCCTCATCAGGGGGACCAGTGTTCATACGATACGTGTACAAAGTCACATGGGTAGATAATAAACATATATATATATATATCAAAAACTAACGTCAGCGAGCATGCCGAAGCTCCGCCCACAGTTCAGAGGTCAGACGGCCGTTTGCCCAACAGACGCCACGCCCAGGAGAAGCTCTGCCCAGGAGAAGTTCAAAGATCAAAGTTCAAAAGCTTTATTTGTCCCACAGGTTGCCATATTAGAAAATTGTCTTTGAATGAAGGCAGTCTGTTCTCTAATTGTGTGTATGTGGTGCTTGTGTAAGTATGTTGTGTGTGTGTATTGCCTTGGGTATGAAGGATTATGTAGAGATTTTTTGGCTAGAGGCACTCTGTATCTTCTGCCCAATAAGCTCCGCCCAGGAGGAGGAGCCCTGCCATGGAGGAGGAAGCTCCACCCAGGAGGAGAAGCTACGCCCATGAGGAGAAGCTCCACCAAGGAGGAGGAGCCTCCGCCCACAGCCCTTCCTGTTGGTCCTTGAGCTCCGTTGTCATGACGGAAGGCCGTGGTACTGCGCCACTGGTGTCCACGGTAACGCTGGTTGCCGTGGTTACGGACGATACAGAGGAATGTGGATCTTATTGCGTTCATAAAGTTTACAGATTTCTTCTTTTTACAATCGTCCTCCAACATATAAAAGTGGATTCTCCTGTCCCCAGGGTCATGACCCCTGGGGTCAGATAGTCTACCTGCTCAGGGTTAGATAGTCTCAACCTCCGGGGTTAGATACTCTAAACGCCCAGGGTTAGACAGTCTACACGCCCAGGTTTAGACAGTCTACACGCCCAGAGTTAGACAGTCTGCACCTCCAGGGTTAGACTGTCTACACGCCCAGGGATAGACAGTCTCCACCTCCAGGGTTAGACAGTCTCCACCTCCAGGGTTAGATAGTCTGCACCTCTAGGGTTAGACTGTCTACACGCCCAGGGTCAGACAGTCCCAAGGGCCGCTACATGCCCAGGGGGTTGAGGTGTCCCGAGTGGCCCACTGAGCTGAGGATCAGGGCCCTCTGGTTGTCCAGCAGCTCTCTCTCCCGGTCCAGGGCCGCCCTCTCCTGCTCCATCAGGGCCCTCTCCCGCTCCAGCCACTGCCTGTCCGCCTGGACCGCGGCCCGGTCCCTCTCCACCACCCCCCGGTCCTGCTCCAGCCCCGCCCGGTCTCTCTCTAGCCCCGCCCGCTCCGTCTCCACCGCCAGCCTCTCCCGCTCCACCATCTCCCACTCCCTCTCCAGCCCCCCCAGCCGCTCCGCCAGGGCGCGCTCGCAGCCGTCGCCCCCCGGCCCCTCGGGGTACGGGTCGTAGTCGGGGGGGAGGGGCTGGTGGGTGGGCCGCGCCCTGGGGGCGGGGTCGGGGGGCTGGTCGTCATGGGTGATGGGGGTGAGGAGGGGGGCGCTGTCCCCCAGACGGCCCTCCATGGCGTCGTTCATCAGGTGGAACCAGGGCCAGGACGCCGCGCCGTCCGCCGCCGTCTCCATGCCGACGGGGGGGTACTTCAGGTCCTGCAGCAAAAAGCCTGTTAACCCTGACTAGAGAACTAACTAACCAGCTAGCTGGCCACCAGCCTCAAGGTGTGAAGCTACCTAGCTACCAGCCTCAAGGTGTGAAGCTACCTAGCTACCAGCCTCAAGGTGTGAAGCTAACTGGCTTACCAGCCTAAAGTGATGATGATATGAGGAGGTGGAAATGATGTCATGATGATTTCATGATGATGTCATGATGCTATGAGCGGTTGGTCATGATGTCATGATGATATGAGGTGGTGGTGATGATGTCATGATGATTTGAGGTGGTGGTGTCATGATGATGTCATGATGATATGAGGTGGTGATGATGTCACGATGAGGATGTTATGATTCTGCTACCTTGTATCTCCTCTTCAGGTTGTCCCATTTCTTGGACATCTGATAGGTGGAGACCTTCCCCAGCAGGCCCAGCTCCTTCAGGATGGCCCTGCACAAGAACCCAACGTGAGACAAATCATCGAACCCCACGAGGGCTTTTATTGTGAAGGCTGCAGTCGAGGGGGTCTTACTTCCAGGCGGCCTTGGCTGCATTCCTCTTCCCCGTGAAGAGAACCTCGTTAGCGGCTCTCAGCTTAATGAGCCTCCTGGTGTCCTGTTCAGACACTAAAAACCGACACACACACACACACACACACACACACACACACACACACACACACACACACACACACACACACACACACACACACACACACACACACACACACACACAGTTAATATTATAAATATTAAACTAGTTATTGTCTCCACTAGTTGAGATTTTAGTTGAGGTTCTCCACTAGTTCAGGTTCTCAACTAGTTAATGTTCTCCACTATTTAAGGTTCTCCACTAGTTAAGGTTCGCCACTAGTACAGGTTCTCGTTGAGGTTCTCCGCTAGTTGAGGTTCTAGTTGAGGTTCTCCACTAGTTTAGGTTCTAGTTGTGGTTGTAGTTAAAGGTTCTCAACTAGTTGAGCTTCTCCTCCAACGGGTTCCTCACTCTTGTAGGAGAAGTCACTGGGCGTGGAACACTCCTCCCCGCTGGCGTCGATGTACGTGATGCTGCCGTCCGCCTCGGCCGCCGCTTCCATGGCGACCGCGTTGTCCATGGCGACGGCTGCGTCCATGGCGACTGCGTCCATGGCGACGGGGTCCATGGCGTCGGGCCCCTCGTCCAGCTCCGACATGCTGGTGCGGTCCTGAGCGGGCGACGCCCCGAACACGTCCTCGTCGCTGGCCCAGAGCGGCGCCACACGGGGGGCGTGGCCTAGCAGCCGGCCCTCCAGGGCCTCGCTCATCATCTGGTACCAAGGCCAGGAGGAGGGGCTTAGCTGGCCCTCAGCCCCCCGCGGGGGGAACTTCAGGTCCTACACACACACACACACACACACAGACACACAGACACAGACAGACAGACAGACAGACAGACAGACAGACAGACAGACAGACAGACAGACAGACAGACACACACACAGAAAGAAGGAAGCCTTGTGGTTATGGGCGGACAGGAAGTAGGAGGCGCTGGAGAAGCAGGGGGAGGAGCTCACCTTGAACTTGGTCTTCAGGTTGTCCCACTTCTTGGCCACCTGGTCGGGGGTGATCTTCCCTGTGAGCCCCATCTCCTTCACGATGCCCCTGGACACAGACAGGCTGCTGAGGCTAAACCGCTAACACTAACCTACTTTAGCTCCCGGCTAGTGCAGTGGCTAACTCGGATGCTAACCCAGTCCCTTAAACCCAGGCTGGCGGCTAACTCTAAGCTAATGGTGTGTTCCAGATGCCGCGCACACCACCTGCACGAGCTGCAAGTGGGGAAATCTCCCAGATTTCTTGCGGGCTTTCATGGAGTAGCGCCCCCTTATGGTCGGTCCCACTCGGGATTCTGAGAGTCCACAGAGTTCAGTAAGGCTGGCCATATGACTCGACCCTCAAAAATGGCTGCGCCCGTAAAGAGATGCATTTTCTTTGTATTTATACCACGTTAGTTATTTTAATGTCAATTTTAAATGCTCTTACACACTTGGTTACATTGCTACTTTAATTCAGTCACCAATTTATGCATCGCAATTTATGCATAGCACATTGTCTTGCTGTGCGTACAATACAATGTAAAGTTGTTCTGTTTGTTTTCGAGCTGGTTTGCTGAAGAGGCTAATGTAGCTAACAATAACAATGACTAGCCAATGACAAAGAAAAACGGAAACGCTATAAGTGCGACAAGCCAGGACATTACGTCACAAGAACAACTCGTGCGGGTGGTGTACGTTGCATCTGGAACACACCCTAACCCAGTCCTTTACCTCCAGGCTAGCGTAGCGGCTAACCCTGATGCTAACCCAATCCCTTAACTCCAGGCTAGCGTAGCGGCTAACTCTGATGCTAACCCTTACCTCCAGGCTGGCTTGGCTGTGTTCCGTCGGCCGGTGAAGAGCGACTCGTTGGCGGCTCGCAGCTCTATCAGCCTCCTGGTGTCCTCTTCTGTTACTGCAGACACCAGGAAACAGAGCCACATGACTGTCACCCTGATCCTCATCCTGTCTGTCGACCCTCCGTAGTCCACCACACAGCAGGGCCCCGCCCTGGGGCTCTGGCCCAGTGGATCACAGGGAACCAACCACTCTCTATTCATGTCTAGGCTGCCTATAGCATACAGAGTCAGACGCAGTTGATACACAGCAGACGTTCTAAACTCAGCCAGACCTCCTGCTAGCTCCAGGCCTAGCCTCCAGCTAGTTCCAGGGCCTAGCCTCCAGCTAGTTCCAGGCCTAGCCTCCAGCTAGTTCCAGGGCCTAGCCTCCAGCTAGCTCCAGGCCTAGCCTCCAGCTATTTCCAGGCCTAGCCTCCAGCTAGTTCCAGGCCTAGCCTCCAGCTAGCTCCAGGGCCTAGCCTCCAGCTAGCTGCAGTGTGCCTACATTTGTAGGTGAGCTCCATCAGGCGCTCACCTACAAACTAGCTCCAGGCCTCCAGCAAGCTCCAGGCCTAGCCAGTGCCCTGCGCGGCGGCGGCGGCGGCGTACGTTTGTAGGTGAGCTCCGTCAGGCGCTGCAGCTCCCCCAGCGCCGCCGCTCCGCCCTTGTCCTCCGTCTCCACCAGCAGGTCCATCTCCGACTCCGTCAGGAACTCCGACATGCTGCTGCGCCCGGCGCCGCGCCGCGCCCGCTTGCGTGGCAGTGGCGGGGGGGAGGCGGGCTCGCAGTCCTCATCCCCCTCCTCCACCAGCGGCGTGAGCACGGGCGCCGCCGCCGCAAACCGCCCCTCCATGGCGTCACTCATGCGGTAAAACCAGGGCCAGGAGCCGGGGCTGCTCTCCACGCCACGCGCCGGGAACTTCAGCTCCTGGGGGGGAACAGAGGGTGGAGTCAGGAGGGCTGGCCACGCCCCTGGAGCTCAGCAGGGCCTCACCCTGTAGTCTAAGTGGGCGTCGCCCTGTAGTCTAAGTGGGCGTCACCCTGTAGTCTAAGAGGTCGTCGTCCGGTAGTCTAAGTGGGCGTCACCCTGTAGTCTAAGTGGGCATCGCCCTGTAGTCTAAGTGGGCATCGCCCTGTAGTCTAAGTGGGCGTCACCCTGTAGTCTAAGAGGGCGTCACCCTGTAGTTTAAGAGGGTGTCACCCTGTAGTCTAAGAGGGCGTCACCCTGTGGTCTAAGAGGGCGTCGCCCTGTAGTTCAGTCCCTGTATTGAGTTTTCCCCCTAAGATTGCGTTTAGAACCAATATGGCAGCTGGGCGAATCGGGCCGAGAAGTTAAAGTTTAATTAAGAAGTAACGACTGCGGCTGACTCCTGCAGCTACTGATACTCAGCTCTAACCTTGCATCTCCTCAGGTAACTATGTCCTGTTCAACTGATCTCACCTTGTATCTCTTCTGGTAACATCTATCTACTGGTCTCACCTTATACAGGTCCTTCTCAAAAAATTAGCATATTGTGATAAAGTTCATTATTTTCCATAATGTAATGATAAAAATGTAACTTTCAGATATTTTAGATTCATTGCACACCAACTGAAATATTTCAGGTCTTTTATTGTTTTAATTCTGATGATTTTGGCAAACAGCTCATGAAAACCCAAAATTCCTATCTCAAAAAATTAGCATATCATGAAAAGGTTCTCTAAACGAGCTATTAACCTAATCATCTGAATCAACGAATTAACTCTAAACACCTGCAAAAGATTCCTGAGGCTTTTAAAAACTCCCAGCCTGGTTCATTACTCAAAACCGCAATCATGGGTAAGACTGCCAACCTGACTGCTGTCCAGAAGGCCATCATTGACACCCTCAAGCAAGAGGGTAAGACACAGAAAGAAATTTCTGAACGAATAGGCTGTTCCCAGAGTGCCGTATCAAGGCACCTCAGTGGGAAGTCTGTGGGAAGGAAAAAGTGTGGCAGAAAACGCTGCACGACGAGAAGAGGTGACCGGACCCTGAGGAAGATTGTGGAGAAGGGCCGATTCCAGACCTTGGGGGACCTGCGGAAGCAGTGGACTGAGTCTGGAGTAGAAACATCCAGAGCCACCGTGCACAGGCGTGTGCAGGAAATGGGCTACAGGTGCCGCATTCCCCAGGTCAAACCACTTTTGAACCAGAAACAGCGGCAGAAGCGCCTGACCTGGGCTACAGAGAAGCAGCACTGGACTGTTGCTCAGTGGTCCAAAGTACTTTTTTCGGATGAAAGCAAATTTTGCATGTCATTCGGAAATCAAGGTGCCAGAGTCTGGAGGAAGACTGGGGAGAAGGAAATGCCAAAATGCCTGAAGTCCAGTGTCAAATACCCACAGTCAGTGATGGTCTGGGGTGCCATGTCAGCTGCTGGTGTTGGTCCACTGTGTTTTATCAAG
The DNA here is from genome assembly GCF_031168955.1 of Gadus macrocephalus. Classification (NCBI taxonomy): domain Eukaryota; kingdom Metazoa; phylum Chordata; class Actinopteri; order Gadiformes; family Gadidae; genus Gadus; species Gadus macrocephalus. The sequence continues at coordinate 10,416,156 of NC_082390.1, forward strand.
GGCAGGGTCAATGCAGCTAGCTACCAGGAGATTTTGGAGCACTTCATGCTTCCATCTGCTGAAAAGCTTTATGGAGATGAAGATTTCATTTTTCAGCACGACCTGGCACCTGCTCACAGTGCCAAAACCACTGGTAAATGGTTTACTGACCATGGTATTACTGTGCTCAATTGGCCTGCCAACTCTCCTGACCTGAACCCCGTAGAGAATCTGTGGGATATTGTGAAGAGAAAGTTGAGAGACGCAAGACCCAACACTCTGGATGAGCTTAAGGCCGCTATCGAAGCATCCTAGGCCTCCATAAGACCTCAGCAGTGCCACAGGCTGATTGCCTCCATGCCACGCCGCATTGTCATTTCTGCAAAAGGATTCCCGACCAAGTATTGAGTGCATAACTGAACATAATTATTTGAAGGTTGACTTTTTTTGTATTAAAAACACTTTTCTTTTATTGGTCGGATGAAATATGCCAATTTTTTGAGACAGGAATTTTGGGTTTTCATGGGCTGTATGCCAAAATCATCAGTATTAAAACAATAAAAGACCTGAAATATTTCAGTTGGTGTGCAATGAATCTAAAATATATGAAAGTTAAATTTTTATCATTACATTATGGAAAAGAATGAACTTTATCACAATATGCTAATTTTTTGAGAAGGACCTGTATCTCCTCTGGTAACATCTAGCTACTGGTCTCACCTTGTATCTCATCTGGTAACATCTAACCACTGGTCTCAGCTTGTATCTCCTCTGGTAACCATACACTGGTCTCACCTTGTATCTCCTCTGCTAACATCTAGCTACTGGTCTCAGCTTATATCTCCTCTGGTAACCATCTACTGGTCTCACCTTGTATCTCCTCTTCAGGTTGTCCCACTTCTTGGCCAGCTGGTCTGTGGTGACCTTCCCCTGTAGGCCCAGCTCAAACAGGATGGCCCTGGAGAACACAGCCAGTGTTTAACACATTGTACCATGCACTATGGTGCATGTTCAACACAATGCCCACTATACAATCAGGACATGTTCAACACTGTATATATCACGTCTGCACTCAACCATAGGAACCACTGTATATCACGTCTTCATGTCATGCAGTACTGCAGGCTGTCAGGACCAATAGTCCCCTGGACCTCCCACCCCCTCACATCCTCCCCCCTCACATCCCCACTCTCCCTCCCTCCTACACCTCCTCTCTGCCTCAAGCCAACCGTACACCGCCGCCCACCTCTCCGTTCCTCCTCCACCTCCTCTCTGCCTCTAGCCAACCATACACCTCCGCCCATCCCTCCTGCCCTCCTCCACCCCCTCTGCTGCGATGGAGCTTGATTTCACTCTGAATCAGTTGGTTCCCTCCTCCTACAGAAGGACCTTTGACCCCGACCCCTCTCGCTTTCATCCAGAGTGACTTCTCACATCAAGCGGCAGGTCATAAAGGAGCAGGTAGGGGTCAGAGGTCCCCGGCTCTAGGAGGCCTTCAGGTAGACTGAGGGCATGGGGGATTGAACCAAGAACCTTTCGGTTAGGGTCAAACACCTAACCACAGGAAGTCCCACATCCCCCTAACCACTACAACTTCCTGTTCCACAGATGATCCCATGCAGGAAGTATGACTCCAACATCCGGTCCCAAGTGATCCAATACAGGAAGTACCCAGCCCGCAGTACGAACCTCCAGGCCGGCTTGGCCGAGTGCTTCCTGCCTGTGAACAGCGACTCGTTGGTGCAGCGCAGCTTGATCATGCTCTCCGTCTCCTGCTCCGACACTGGGACACACACACACACACATGCGTAAAGGAAAACTTCTGAATCTTTCCAATTGGACCTCATTTCCTGATCAGATCTCCCTCTTGTCTTCACCCCCCCCCCCCCCCCCCCCGACTCTCCATTAGGCTGCAGTACGTTACATTGTCTGTTGTCTCAACCATCCCCCCTCTCTTTCGTTCTCCTCCTGCAAAAACCAAACCTGACTCCGGGAGTGAGACAATAACAAACAGACCTGACTGTGTTGAGGCTGTTTCCTCTACTGTCCGGCCCATGTGACGAGGCTGTTCCCTCTACTGTCTGCACAATGTGAGGCTGTTCCCTCTACTGTCTGCACAATGTGAGGCTGTTCCCTCTACTGTCTGCATAATTTGAGGCTGTTCCCTCTACTGTCTGGCCCATGTGATGAGGCTGTTCCCTCTACTGTCTGGCCCATGTGATGAGGCTGTTCCCTCTACTGTCTGGCCCATGTGATGAGGCTGTTCCCTCTACTGTCTGGCCCATGTGATGAGGCTGTTCCCTCTACTGTCTGGCCCATGTGATGAGGCTGTTCCCTCTACTGTCTGGCCCATGTGATGAGGCTGTTCCCTCTACTGTCTGGCCCATGTGATGAGGCTGTTCCCTCTACTGTCTGGCCCATGTGATGAGGCTATTCCCTCTACTGTCTGGCCCATGTGATGAGGCGGTTCCCTCTACTGTCTGGCCCATGTGATGAGGCTGTTCCCTCTACTGTCTGGCCCATGTGATGAAGCTGTTCCCTCTACTGTCTGGCCCATGTGATGAGGCGGTTCCCTCTACTGTCTGGCCCATGTGATGAAGCTGTTCCCTCTACTGTCTGGCCCATGTGATGAGGCGGTTCCCTCTACTGTCTGGCCCATGTGATGAAGCTGTTCCCTCTACTGTCTGGCCCATGTGATGAGGCGGTTCCCTCTACTGTCTGGCCCATGTGATGAAGCTGTTCCCTCTACTGTCTGGCCCATGTGATGAGGCGGTTCCCTCTACTGTCTGGCCCATGTGATGAAGCTGTTCCCTCTACTGTCTGGCCCATGTGATGAGGCGGTTCCCTCTACTGTCTGGCCCATGTGATGAAGCTGTTCCCTCTACTGTCTGGCCCATGTGATGAAGCTGTTCCCTCTACTGTCTGGCCCATGTGATGAGGCGGTTCCCTCTACTGTCTGGCCCATGTGATGAAGCTGTTCCCTCTACTGTCTGGCCCATGTGATGAGGCGGTTCCCTCTACTGTCTGGCCCATGTGATGAAGCTGTTCCCTCTACTGTCTGGCCCATGTGATGAGGCGGTTCCCTCTACTGTCTGGCCCATGTGATGAAGCTGTTCCCTCTACTGTCTGGCCCATGTGATGAGGCGGTTCCCTCTACTGTCTGGCCCATGTGATGAGGCGGTTCCCTCTACTGTCTGGCCCATGTGATGAAGCTGTTCCCTCTACTGTCTGGCCCATGTGATGAAGCTGTTCCCTCTACTGTCTGGCCCATGTGATGAGGCTGTTCCCTCTACTGTCTGGCCCATGTGATGAAGCTGTTCCCTCTACTGTCTGGCCCATGTGATGAGGCGGTTCCCTCTACTGTCTGGCCCATGTGATGAAGCTGTTCCCTCTACTGTCTGGCCCATGTGATGAGGCGGTTCCCTCTACTGTCTGGCCCATGTGATGAAGCTGTTCCCTCTACTGTCTGGCCCATGTGATGAGGCGGTTCCCTCTACTGTCTGGCCCATGTGATGAAGCTGTTCCCTCTACTGTCTGGCCCATGTGATGAGGCGGTTCCCTCTACTGTCTGGCCCATGTGATGAAGCTGTTCCCTCTACTGTCTGGCCCATGTGATGAGGCGGTTCCCTCTACTGTCTGGCCCATGTGATGAAGCTGTTCCCTCTACTGTCTGGCCCATGTGATGAGGCGGTTCCCTCTACTGTCTGGCCCATGTGATGAGGCGGTTCCCTCTACTGTCTGGCCCATGTGCTGCTGCTCGCTCCCCTGTTCTCTTTTGCGTGTGCTCAGGGTCCTACTCTTATAGGTGCACTCCGACAGCCGCCTCCAGCCCATGGGCAAGCCCTCACAGGGCGGGGTCAGCCTGGGGGGGCCGTCACCCGCACCCGAGTCCTCCATCTCTGTCTTGATCAGGAACTCCAGGATGTCGGCGTTATCCGGGTTACGGTTGCCGTGGCGCGAGGCCGATGCCCCCGGGGCCAGTTGGTGCGGGGTGTGGGGCGTGGGGGCGGGGCTAAGGACCAGCGTGCTGTTGTAGAGGCGGCCCTGCATGGCGTCGTCCATGATGTGGAACCAGGGCCACGAGTCCTGGGAGCCGCCCTCCTGGCCCTGATAAGGCTGCTTTAGGTCCTGAGACACAACCAACCAATCAGAACGCTCCTTCAGGTCCTGGAACACAACCAGCCATTCAAAATGCTGCTTCAGGTCCTGAGACACAACCAACCAATCAGAACCAGGTCCTGACCACGGAAAAGTGCTTTTATATATATATTATTTATACATCCTAACCAAATAATCATCCCTCCACACATCATCATATTCGTATACTGATGATTGTTCCAGTAGTGATGGTAGGCCGTCTCTCACCTTGTACTTGGTGCGGAGGTTGTCCCATTTCTTGGCGATCTGGTCAGCACTAAGCTTCCCCTGCAGCCCCAGGCCCTTCAGGATGGTGCTGAGGACAGAAGAGTAGAGCCGTGTGAGGGGGGCCCGGTGAGCCCACTCCTCCCCCACCCCGCCCTTCAGGGTGCATCACTCACTTCCATGCTATCTTCGCCGAGTTCCTCTTCCCGGTGAACAGGGACTCGTTAGATGCCCGGAACTCAATCAGCCGTTTGACGTCCTCCTCGGTCACTGGTCACCATGGAGACATCATCACACACGTCACCATGGGGACAGCATCACACACGTCACAATGGGGACAGCATCACAAACGTCACCATGGAGACAGAATCACACATGTCACAATGGGGACAGCATCACACACGTCACAATGGGGACAGCATCAGAGACGTCACAATGGGGACAGCATCACACACGTCACCATGGGGACAGCATCACACACACGTCACCATGGGGACAGCATCACACACACGTCACCATGGGGACAGCATCACACACGTCACCATGGGGACAGCATCACACACGTCACACGTCACCATGGGGACAGCATTACACAAGTCACCATGAGGACAGCACCACACACGTCACGCACAGCATGACGCAGCACATAGGTCGCCTCCTCACTTTTGTACGAGTTCTCCTGGAGGTGAGACAGCGGGGTCATGTTGGCCTCCATCGGGACCAGAGACCTCCGGGACCGGCAGCGGGGGGCGACCAGGCCCGGGACGGTTCACATGAGTCAGACCGCTCCAGCGGAAGGACTGGAGTGTTCGCAACGAAGTGCTGTCGGTGCCGAGTAAGAGAACCTGCGTTACCCCGTCAGCAGCGCAAGGCACACACGGCTAGCTATCTAGCTAAGCAGGGTAAAAACAACAACAAGCCAGACATGTCACCACTTCCGAGGGCCCCAAAGACTCAAAAGATTCGACCCAGACGAAGCTCAGACCTGCTGTCCAGTAGTGTTTAACGATCAGTAATAAATGGCAGATCGATAAATAGCGGTTCGGTTTCCTCCGCTGCGCTACGAGGGTTCGGGGTGCGATCAGAGCGGCCAGCTACTGCATCCAAGGGTTTGGCCGTACAGTGGGAGGGACTTCTGAGCTACCGACTAATCAGCGAGTGGTTGCAAAGCCAGAAGCATCACCTACTGTACATCTAGCTCAGTGATTGGTTAGTAGAATGGAAAAGGACCACCCACTGTACGTTCGAACCCTGGGATCCTTGCGAATACCTTCGGAGCAGAGGACTCTTCTTCTGTCCCTAAATAACGGGACTAACGTGCCGCTGCTGCCCACGCCGGTTAAAGAAGGAAACGACTTTAAAAACCATCCTTAGACACCACTTTATTGAGATACAAACATGCCTGCTGAAGTTTGTTTTATTGTAGTTACATGTACGTCATATATACATATCCTCAAACATATTTACACAAAACATTAGACACCTGATTAGACAATTGTTATGGTAAAACTGACCCAATCCAACAGCATTGGTCGGCCAACTTTTATTGTAGTTACATGTACGTCATATATACATATCCTCCAAACATATTTACACAAAAGATTAGACACCTGATTAGACAATTGTTGGAGTGAAACGGACCCAATCCAACAACATTGGTCGGCCAACTTGTTTAAACAAAGCTAGCTTGTGGCGCTAGCGGCTAGCGGGGCTTCTTTGCGTCTACATCAGTCTTTCCCAGAGGCAGAGCAGCCTGTCCTTATGCCACGCTCCTCGGCCCCGCCCCTCAGCCAGCTCCTTCCTCTCCCGCTCCAGAATCGCCCGGTCCTGCTCCAGAACCGCCCGCTCCCGCTCCAGAACCGCCCGCTCCCGCTCCAGAACCGCCCGCTCCCGCTCCAGAACCCCGTGCTCGCAGTCTACCCCGGCCGTGTCCTTCTCCAGCACTGCACGCTGCGTCTCCACGGCGACCGCCTCACTGCGCAGCTCCTCCCTCTCTCGGTCCAGCTCCTCCCTCTCTCGGTCCAGCTCCTCCCTCTCCCGGTCCAGCTCCTCCCTCTCCAGCTGTCTGCCTGTCACCCCCCCCTCCCCCCCTCTCTCGGACCACTGTTGGCACTCCGCCATGACCAGGCGGGTGGGGCTTAGGGTAGACCCCTCCCCATTGGCAAGGTGGACGGGGCTTATGACTGACCCCTCTCCTTCCACAAAGGAAACGGAGCTCAAGACAGACCCCTCCCCCTCCACCAGGGGGGCGGGGCTTAGGACAGACTCCTCCCCCTCCACCAGGGGGGCTAGGCCGAGGACAGGCCCCTCCCACTGCCCCAAGCTTCCAGTCATGGCCCGGTCCATCAGGTCGAACCAGCGCCAGTAGCTCTCCTTGGAACAGAGCCCCGTGCCATCAGGGAGGTCAGCCTTCAGCAGCTGGAACCAACAACACCACCTTCTATCACAGTACCATCAACACACCACCTTCTATCACAGTACCATCAACACACCACCTTCTATCACAGTACCATCAACACACCACCTTCTATCACAGTACCATCAACACACCACCTTCTATCACAGTACCATCAACACACCACCTTCTATCACAGTACCATCAACACACCACCTTCTATCACAGTACCATCAACACACTCCCTTCTATCAGTTAACAACATCACCCAGTCACCCATAATGAGGCTCACCTTTATTCAGACCTTGGAGCTAATGTCTGAACACCTTTAACTCCACTCCAATCCAATTAGCATTTTGATGTTTGAGGAAACACAACGCTGTTGTAAGACCTTTAAAAAATTGTGCTGTGATAAGACCTTTAAAACATTGTGCTGTGATAAGACCTTAAAAATCATTGTGCTGTGATAAGACCTTTAAAACATTGTGCTGTGATAAGACCTTTAAAACATATTGCTGTTATGAGACCTTTAAAACATCATGCTGTCGATTTTTAAAACCCACCTTATACTTCATCTTTAAGTTTTCCCACTTCTTGGCAATCTGCTTCGGTGTCGTCTTCCCCTCGAGCCCCAGGTCTCTGATCAGGATCCTACAAACCCAGGGGAGACTAGTTATATCCTACACTAGACTCGTCAGGTCCTAACTAGACTAGTCAGGTCTACACAATGTGTGTTGTATCAAGGTGCTTAAACGTTGTTCATTAAGACATCAAACCCATTCTTCTAACCCCTTCTGACGCGTTCTCACCCCCACAGATGTTTTGCTCTTCCCTTGTGGAGCGTGAAGCGCTTGTCGTTCTGTGAACGAAACACGATGAGCCTCCGCGTCTGCTCCGGAGTCCCTGTCACACGACACATGTTACCGTCATATGAGAGTCCATGACAAATGTAACGGTCATATGTGAGTCCACATCACATCGAACGGTCATGGACGTCCAACATCACATGTAACGGTCATACAAGAGTTCACCTAACAAATAACGGTCAAATGAGAGTCCACATCACATGTAACGGTCATATGAGAGTCGACACATCACATGTAACGGTCATACAAGAGTCCACATCAAATGAAACGGTCATATGAGGGTCCTCATCACATGTAACGGTCATGAGGCCACACAGTGTTGCCAGATTGGGCGGGAAATATCACCGAATCTGGCAACACAGTCCAAACATCACATGTAACGTTACTATAAGTTATGGCCCGGAGTCGGACTCATCCCACGACGAGCTTCCATAGACACCGTGAAAGGTCAACCTTGTCAAAATGCTGTCGTTTTACTGAATTAAACTATGAAAATCCGACCGAGTGAAACATGTTTTATAAACGCGACGCCGGGTCGGAAATGTTTACATTTGGGAAGGTTCCGCGCGTCCATCTTTGAAACGACTCCGAAATGCATCGTGGGGGTGCTGTTTACCTCACGGAGGGCGGGTCCAGGAACAGACTGACGGACCCTTCTGATCGTACGTCTGCGGCGCCGCCATATTGGAGAGGTCAGGACGGGCCTGTGATCCATTCAATGCTCAACCGACTTCAATGAGTAATTTTTATTCAACGTCTTTTTTATATTATATGTAGGGCTTGCTCAAGGTGTTCAAAGAGATGCACTAATTAAATAGTGCTACCTAATTTATTGAATCTAAAATATTCATCATGCTTTTACATTACGCTCATGTAAATCGGTTGAAATGTGAGTAACGGAGTAACCGCAGCTTGCCTCTCCAAGAAGGCGTCGCCGTTGACGTATCGCAGCAGGTGATCGAAGGGGCAATGCAGCGTAAAGCCAGGAAGGGCGGGACGGCAGCGTCCCCTGGTGGGCCGACACGGGACTACTACAGACAGGACGGCCAGGACCACAGCGCACCCTTGAGGGCCGATACGGGACTACTACAGCCAGGACGGGCGGGACGACAGCGCCCCCTAGAGGGCCGACCCGGGACTACTAGTGCAGACATTGTCGAACTGGGAAACCACGTTCCTATAATAAACATCCATGTTCATTGTCTGTCTGTCTGTCTGTCTGTCTGTCTGTCTGTCTGCCTGTCTGTCTGTCTGTCTAGTCTGTCTGTCTGTCTGTCTGTCTGTCTGTCTGTCTGTCTGTCTGTCTGTCTGTCTGTCTGTCTGTCTGTCTGTCTGTCTGTCTGTCTGTCCGTCCGTGTCTGTCTTTATGTGTGTGTGTGTGTGTGTGTGTGTGTGTGTGTGTGTGTGTGTGTGTGTGTGTGTGTGTGTGTGTGTGTGTGTGTGTGTGTGTGTGTGTGTGTGTGTGTGTGCGTGTACGTGTCTGACTGTTTGTCAGCAGTACAACGCATCACGTGACGTCATCCCGTTCTTCCGCCCTCTAGCGGCCGTTGCGGTCCCTGCAGCCCCCGCTGGAGACGGGCTTCAGCGCCGTGTTGTCGGTCGGCGGGCGATCCTCTCGTGGATGCACGACCGCTCACCTCCTCGGCTGGACTGACCACCCCCGACCATCCTTTTTCAGGCTCCATTTGAATCATCAACCCCGACGGGATCGAGCCAAGCTACAGCAGCGCTTGACTATCACCGAAAAGGTGAGGAATGTTATCCTCGGTTAACGGTCAGGGTGTGTGAAGGTCTTTGTTGTTCTCCGTCAGATGTGATGGAGACCGAGAGACGCTGACCTAGAGGCGCTCAGCGGCCTGTTGGCGTTAGATGATCCGTCAAGAACATTACTTTCATCATTCATGGTCATTGATTTATTTATTTTCTCTAGTTGCACATCTAGTTTACATAAGGTATCCACTGAATAATCGGCAAAAAAAACCGGTTATTATCAACGGCTTTCGTCTTATTAACTGTATTATAAATATTCCCAAGCAACACACTAGCAGCGTAGGGGTAAATAATAATAATAATATTGATAATCATCTTCATAATTATTACTTAATTCTTATGTAGATAACTTATATAATTATGAATATTCCCCAGAAACAGTCTGGCTAGCGTAGTGCTACATAATAATAATAATAATAATAATAATAATTCTAATTATAATTGTCTTACTTATAATAAAGATGATTAGAACTATGAGTTCTGAATGTGTGCAGCATGCTGGCCAGGAAGGGCCTGCTCCCGGACGGCTTCCTGTTGACCAGATTGGCCGAGAACTCGGCCAAGCCCTGCCGTGCCCGGCCCCGCCCCCACCGCGCCCGCTTCATCACCAAGAACGGCTCCTGCAACGTGGCCCACAAGAACATCAGAGAGCAGGTAGGCTCCTGACCTCCACCTCCTGACCCTGAACCTAACCCCCCACTGACCCTAACTCTGACCCCTGACCCTGACCCTCCCTGACTCTAACTCTGACCCGTGAACCCCCCAACCCCAGACTCTAGAGACTAGTCTTGAGAGGCTGCAGGGTCCTGGTGGTCCAGACTCTAGAGACTAGTCTTGAGAGGCTGCAGGGTCCCGGTGGTCTGGACTCTAGAGACTAGTCTTGAGAGGCTGCAGGGTCCCGGTGGTCCGGACTCTAGAGACTAGTCTTGAGAGGCTGCAGGGTCCCGGTGGTCCGGACTCTAGAGACTAGTCTTGAGAGGCTGCAGGGTCCCGGGGGTCCGGACTCTAGAGACTAGTCTTGAGAGGCTGCAGGGTCCTGGTGGTCCGGACTCTAGAGACTAGTCTTGAGAGGCTGCAGGGTCCTGGGGGTCTAGGCCGGACTCTAAGGGAGGGACTAATGGACTTATGGACTGATGGACCTTCATCCGCTCAGGCCCGGCAACGGGCCAGTTGCCCCGGTAACGGGCCTCCAGCCTCACATCCTGCTCGGTATTTTATTGAGAAGGCACTTAATGTTCGCACTTATTGTATCTTGTACGTCCTGGTACTTAATGTATGCACTTATTGTGTGTTGTATGGCCTGGCACTTAAAATAGTACTTAGCATTGTGTAGTGTCTTATCCTAGCTATCTCTGTTGTATACAGGGAAAGGGTTAACCTTGATTGTTAGTGCTTGCCACCTGGTTCTATGAACATCCTTACTGTAGCGACAGAGATATATTGTTTCTCTTTCTTCTGACAAATGGACCTATGTGTGTGGCTTTGGATAAAAGCATCTGCTAAACGCCCTGAATGAAACTCACTTAAAGCCTTCTTACAAACAAACTCCTACGCATTATGTTTTATACATCGTGCATTATAGACTATGTATTAAACATTATCACATGGACCGTTTACAATATGGTAAACACAAGACTACCCCCCTATACACACTACTTAGTATCACACAATACATAGGGACAAAAAATATAATAATACAATAAAATACCATCTTATGGTGCGTGGAAAAACAACATGAGCGTCTAGGGTACCTTTACTGTGAAGCCCCCTTCCTGTTCATAAACATGAGCATCAGGGTACCTTTAATGTGAAGCCCTCTTATTGTTTTTGGGTTACCTTTATTGTGAAGCCCTCTTCCTGTTCAAAGGATACCTTTACTGTGAAGCCTTCTCCTCCTCCAGGGCCGCTTCCTGCAGGATGTTTTCACCACCATGGTGGACCTCAAGTGGCAGCACTCGCTGCTGGTCTTCACCTCCTCCTTCCTTTGCTCCTGGATGCTGTTCGCCATGGCCTGGTGGCTCCTGGCCTTTGCCCACGGAGACCTGGAGCCCGTCGGGCCCAACGGGGGGCCCCCCGCCGTGCCCTGTGTCACACAGATCCACTCCTTCACCTCCGCCTTCCTCTTCTCCATCGAGGTCCAGGTCAGAAGACCTACTTCCTGTCAGAGGATGTACTTCCTGTCAGAGGATCTACTTTCTGCTGTCATTAGCTGGCTATAGTACTTTAAGGAGCAGGTAGGGGTTAGACAGTACAGAGACAGGTCATTAAGGCGCAGGTAGGGGTTAGACAGTACAGAGACAGGTCATTAAGGCGCAGGTAGGGGTTAGACAGTACAGAGACAGGTCATTAAGGAGCAGGTAGGGGTTGGACAATGAGATAGTGTCTGGTTGGTCGGTAACCATCAGGTGAGTCTGGGTTACTAGGTAACCACCTTGTCCTGGTTACTAGGTAACCGTTCCATGGGTCTGGTTACTAGGTAACCTTTCCTTGTGTCTGGTTGCTAGGTTACCATTCCGTGTGTCTGGCTGCCATGTGACCTTCGCGTGTGTCCGGTTGCCAGGTTACCGTTGCGTGTGTCTGGTTGCCAGGTGACCGTTGCGTGTGTCTGGTTGCCAGGTGACCGTTGCGTGTGTCTGGTTGCCAGGTAACCATCGGGTTCGGGGGCCGCATGGTGACGGAGGAGTGCCCGCTGGCCATCACGGTGCTCATCGTGCAGAACATCCTGGGGCTGATCATCAACGCCGTGATGCTGGGCTGCGTCTTCATGAAGACGGCGCAGGCCAACCGCCGCGCAGAGACACTCATCTTCTCCCGCAACGCCGTCATCGCCCTGCGCAACGGCCGGCCCACCTTCATGTTCCGCCTGGGCGACCTCAGGAAGAGCATGATCATCTCCGCCACCGTGCAGCTGCAGGTCAACCCCCTGACCCAACACATGACCCTTGACCCCGACCCCTCATCCTTACATCTGACCCTAACCTTAACCCTAACCTTGACTTCTGATCCCAACACCTAAACCTGTCTTCTGACCCCCACACCTGACCCTAACCCCTGACCCCTAACCCCACCCCTCACCCTAACCCCTGACCTCTGACCCCTCCCCTCAGGTGGTCCGTAAGGCGGTGACGTCAGAGGGCGAGGTGATCCCGGTCAGCCAGATGGACATCCAGGTGGAGAACCCGCTGCACAGCAACGGGATCTTCCTTGTGTCGCCGCTGGTCATCAGCCACACCATCCAGCGCGGGAGCCCGCTCTACGAGCTCTCCGCCCAGTCGCTGGCCAGCGAGGACCTGGAGGTCATCGTCATCCTGGAAGGTCGGCCGCCTGATGTACCTCCCCTCATTAGGAATCTACAAATTAACCAATCTGAATCAGATATCTGTTGATCCATTGGTTCAGAATCTTCCCCCACCCACCCCTGCTCCTCTCCTCTCTCCACCCGAGAACGGAGGTGGGGGGCGGTGGGAGCAGGGCCTCAGCTGATTGGCCGCTGTGTGTGATTGACAGGCATGGTGGAGACCACGGCCTCACCTGATTGGCTGCTGTGTGCGATCGACAGGCGTGGTGGAGACCACGGCATCACCTGATTGGCCGCTGTGTATGATTGACAGGCGTGGTGGAGACCACGGCCTCACCTGATTGGCCGCTGTGTATGATTGACAGGTGTGGTGGAGACCACGGCCTCACCTGATTGGCCGCTGTGTGTGATCGACAGACCACTGTGTGTGATTGAGAGGCCACTGTCTGTGATCGACAGTCCACTGTGTGTGATTGACAGGCCGCTGTTTGTGATTGACAGGCGTGGTGGAGACCACAGGGATCACCATGCAGGCCCGCAGCTCGTACACGCCGGACGAGATCCTGTGGGGGCGGCGCTTCGTGTCCATCCTGTCGGAGGAGGACGGCCGCTACTGCGTCGACTACTCCAAGTTCGGCAACACGGTGCCGGTCCGCATGTCGTCGCTGAGCGCCCACGAGCTGGACGCCATGCGGGGGGGCCAGGAGCCTGGGGGCCCGGGGGCCGGGGGACAGACGCAAGGCTGGGGCCTGGTCCGGGCCGGCAGGGGGGGGTTCAGGAGGGGAGCGGGAGGGGGAGGGGAGCGCAGCTGCTACCCTAGCCCCGCCCCTCAGCCCTGGGATGGCCAATCGGAGAAAGGGGAGGAGGAGCCACCGGCGGTGGGGGCGGAGAGGAAAGGACAGAAGAAGACAGTCCAGCTGGAGGTGATTGGCCCTCAGGATGAGGAGCAGTGAGGGGGAGGTGTGGGAGGTGGAGACCAAAGGTTACCTGCTGCTAAGGTGTATTGCGATGTTTTATGATATTTTTAGATATATATCAAATCTATTTTTGTTACTGAGTTGCACCATTCTGGATATCACAGTTAATGGTTTAGATAAATCCTTAATAGTTTGGATATTTAGTGATTCATCATCATTTATAAACTCTTAATGTCATTATTATTGTTATGATTATTAAAAGTATTCCAGACCAATAACACTCACTTCAATCAAATGTCAGTTTGTGGAAACATTTAATGAATTGTGTTTTTCCAGTTATTTGATAAACATCTAAAAATAAACAGACTCAAAGCGCTTCCTGTTGCCTTTAGCGACGATACGAAGAGTCAACGAGTTACGGTCATGAACCGGGCCTTTCACAGCCAGCTCAGCCACACAGCCGTCAGGGAGCCAATCAGAGCCAGCGCTGGCGTTGCCATGGAGACGGGTGTGGCGGCGTTGCACAGGTTGCTGCTGCAGCACCTGTAGGTGAAGCCGGAGAGGGCGGGAAACATCTGGGAGAGGCGCGAGTTGTCACAGTCGGTGTAGCGCAGACAGCGCCGCACCGTCTTACCCCCTGGCAGACAGACAGGGAGACGGGCAGACAGACAGGAAGACAGGGAGACGGGCAGACAGACAGGAAGACAGGGAGACGGGCAGACAGACAGACAGACAGGGAGACGGGCAGACAGACAGGAAGACAGGGAGAGAGCCAGACGGCAGGAAGACAGGGAGACGGGCAGACAGACAGGAAGACAGGGAGAGAGCCAGACAGACAGACAGACAGACAGGGAGACGGGCAGACAGACAGGAAGACAGGGAGAGAGCCAGACGGCAGGCAGGCAGGCAGGCAGGCAGACAGACAGACAGACAGACAGACAGACAGACAGACAGACAGAAAGATTATCACACTACTGTAGAAAACGATTATTGCATTTGTTTGCAAAACAAAATTATGTAATCTGTAGTTCATATTTATTAAACAAGACATGTAATCTATGGTTTAACACGACATTATGTTATCTATGGTTTATATTATATCAACAATTATGTTATCTAAGGTTTAAAATAAATAAAACATTATTAATCTATTTTTTGTATTATATAAAACACAACATGATGATATGTACAATTTATATTACATAAAATAAAACATTCTGTAATCTATGTTTTACATTATATAAAACACCAGATTATGTAATTAGCCAGAAATCAACACAAGTAAGTATATCAACCTGTTTAGTAACAGTATATTACCATGAGTTATTATATTAACGTGATTTAGTAATTTGTATATAAATTCCACTTGTTTTATAGTACATGAACATATATAATGTTTATATAGAGATGTCGGGGGAGGGGTACATTATGTTAATATAGAGTTATAGGGGTCGGGTATATTATGTTAAAATAGAGTTGAAGGGTGCGGGACAATTATGTTAATATAGTTTTAGGGGGCGGCTACATTATAGTTTTATGGGGCTGGTACATTATGTTAAATTAGAGTTGAGGGGGCGGCTACATAATGTTATTATAGTTTTATGGGGCGGGTACATTGTGTTTATTTAGAGTTGTGGGGGGGGGGGCGTACATTATGTTACCATAGAGTTGTAGAGGTCGGGTACATAATGTTAAAATAGAGCTGTAAGGGGCGGGGCTACGGACCTCTCTCACTCAGCGACACGCAGGCGTCCTCGTACGTGCACTCCTGGACGTTCTCACAGCGACCCGTGTAGTCAGAACACTTGTAGCACCGCAGCGCTGCGCCTGCACACACACACACACACACACACACACACACACACACACACACACACACACACACACACACACACACACACACACACACACACACACACGCACGCACGGGCACGCACACACACACACACACACACACACACACACACACAGACAGACAGACAGACAGACAGACAGATAGACACACACACACGATTAATTTATTTGGAGTGACCAATACTACACCATAGCATCCAACATTTTTATAAAGAGCCTATTATGTCTCACACAACACAATCACTGTGCAAGTATTTACAGCCAAGTGAAACAGTAGATACATATAGTTATATAAAGGGTACAGATGAAAGCGCCTTCTTCATATATGCAGACTGCCTATGATTGCTGACACAGAGCAGTATTTGGCTATTTGCTTAAAGTTCTTATTTAGTCCAGCAATTTGCAATTTACACACACACACACACACACGCTTACTGGGTCCAACTAGACTATAAAGGACTAACTAGGCTTAAATGGACTAACAAGACTATAGAGGACTAACTAGACTAAAGTACTAACTAGACTATAGAGGACCAAGTAGACTATAGGGACTAACTAGACTACAGGACTAACTAGGCTAAAGGACTGACTAGACTAAAGGACTAACTAGGCTAAAGGACTAACTAGACCAGCAGACTGAGTAGACTCCCTCACCTCGGTCCGGCAATCCGAAGCCCAGCAGAAGAAGACAGAACCAGCCTTTCATCCTCACACCTGGTCCTCAGACACGACGAGAAGGTAAAGAGGAGGAGGAGGAGAGGAGGAGGAGGTCAACGGAGGAGAAGCTAGAGAGCAGAGCAGCAGACTCCCGGAGACGCGGAGGCAGCAGACAGACTCTCCTCGTCCAGACAGACCAGCTCAGAGTCACAGCAGCTCTTTGTCCACACGTCCACAAAGGCCCTTTCTCCTGCCTCCTCCTCGGTCACACATCTGGAACAATCCCTGGCACCGCTCCTCAGACCGCACCTCCTCCTCTGCAGCGCTCATCTTCATCCTATTGCGCATCCTCATCCTCACAATATACCTCCTCCTCCCCCATCACCTCCTATGGTCACCAGTAACACCAGTAACACCAGTAACACCTCCACCCCCAGCAGCACCTCCTCCTCACCCCTCTCCCCCAGGCTGCTCCTCCCCCCTAAGGACAGTGGTGGCAGTGTGGGCCGCGCCGGGCACCGGCTGGCACCACCGCCTCCAGCCCCCTGGGGATAGAGCCCTCTGTGTGCGCTGGCCACAACACCCTCTATGAAGACATGACCGGCCCCCTACACCCTCTATGAAGACATGACCGGCCCCCTACACCCTCTATGAAGACATGACCGGCCCCCTACACCCTCTATGAAGACATGACCGGCCCCCAACACCCTCTATGAAGACATGACCGGCCCCCAACACCCTCTATGAAGACATGACCGGCCCCCTACACCCTCTATGAAGACATGACCGGCCCCCAACACCCTCTATGAAGACATGACCGGCCCCCTACACCCTCTATGAAGACATGACCGGCCCCCTACACCCTCTATGAAGACATGACCGGCCCCCTACACCCTCTATGAAGACATGACCGGCCCCCTACACCCTCTATGAAGACATGACCGGCCCCCTACACCCTCTATGAAGACATGACCGGCCCCCAACACCCTCTATGAAGACATGACCGGCCCCCTACACCCTCTATGAAGACATGACCGGCCCCCTACACCCTCTATGAAGACATGACCGGCCCCCTACACCCTCTATGAAGACATGACCGGCCCCCTACACCCTCTATGAAGACATGACCGGCCCCCAACACCCTCTATGAAGACATGACCGGCCCCCTACACCCTCTATGAAGACATGACCGGCCCCCAACACCCTCTATGAAGACATGACCGGCCCCCTACACCCTCTATGAAGACATGACCGGCCCCCTACACCCTCTATGAAGACATGACCGGCCCCCAACACCCTCTATGAAGACATGACCGGCCCCCAACACCCTCTATGAAGACATGACCGGCCCCCTACACCCTCTATGAAGACATGACCGGCCCCCTACACCCTCTATGAAGACATGACCGGCCCCCTACACCCTCTATGAAGACATGACCGGCCCCCAACACCCTCTATGAAGACATGACCGGCCCCCAACACCCTCTATGAAGACATGACCGGCCCCCTACACCCTCTATGAAGACATGACCGGCCCCCTACACCCTCTATGAAGACATGACCGGCCCCCAACACCCTCTATGAAGACATGACCGGCCCCCTACACCCTCTATGAAGACATGACCGGCCCCCTACACCCTCTATGAAGACATGACCGGCCCCCAACACCCTCTATGAAGACATGACCGGCCCCCTACACCCTCTATGAAGACATGACCGGCCCCCTACACCCTCTATGAAGACATGACCGGCCCCCTACACCCTCTATGAAGACATGACCGGCCCCCAACACCCTCTATGAAGACATGACCGGCCCCCAACACCCTCTATGAAGACATGACCGGCCCCCAACACCCTCTATGAAGACATGACCGGCCCCCTACACCCTCTATGAAGACATGACCGGCCCCCAACACCCTCTATGAAGACATGACCGGCCCCCAACACCCTCTATGAAGACATGACCGGCCCCCTACACCCTCTATGAAGACATGACCGGCCCCCAACACCCTCTATGAAGACATGACCGGCCCCCTACACCCTCTATGAAGACATGAGATGGACCCCAACACCCTCTATGAAGACATGAGATGGACCAACCATGCCTAGTTTATATAATATGAAGGTATAGTGTTCGCATCACCTAAACACTTGATACTTATTGGAAGGAAACTATTATCCATAATCAACATGCTGCTTAAATTAAATGTGTGGCAATAAGTAACAATTATATTACTTATATTATATTTTCTCTTCAGTAGCTCAGCAAATTGTGAAAGTAAAACGTAAAGATTTAGAGCTTATTGTACCACCAGAATATTTCCTCAGTGTGAAGCCCTTAGTTAAGGAGATACAAACGTTGGACCATCATAGCTTCAGCTCCTTTATTACCTTGTGTACAAACATTCCTTGTGTGCACATTCTCTGATTGTTCCCGTACAACATTCATTATTTCACACGTTTCTTGTACATTCAGATGGAATAAAACGTGTTGAATAGGGGAAAGGTCAGGTATCAGGGTGAAAGGTCAGGTATCTGGGTGAAAGGTCAGGTATCAGGGTCAGAGGTCAGTTTTCAGTGTCAAAGGTCAGGTATCAGGGTAAAAGGTCAGGTATCATGGTGGAAGGTCAGGTATCAGGGTCAAAGGTCAGGATTCAGGGTCAAAGGTCAGGTATCAGGGTCCAAGTTCAGGTATCGGGCAAGATGTCTGTATTAGCGTCGCTGGACTCATGTTGAGATTTCGATATCCTGTTTATGATCTCAGCTGAGAGCAAGGAGGAGCTCCCAGACTTCTCCTCGAACCAGGAGTCCAGAGCTCGCTTCCCGTCAAAGCTGGCGATGGGCGGCCCGTTGATGGCCAGGGTGAGCAGGTCGTTCATCGGGTCCAGACCCAGCCTGGAGCGGCTGTTCTGGTACATCTTCTGCAAGGAGCCTCTGCCTCTCTCACAGCAGACGGTGGACGTGGGCAGCACCTGCACCAGCTGGGCGACCCGACACAAAAGAGGAAAGCGTTGTCTGTGCTTGCAGAGGTGACCTAGAAGCTCTTTGGAGCCGATGCTGCAGAAGTCGGCTTTCAGACTTCTCCACTCCACCAGCAGGTTGCCCTGGGCCTCTGACCTTGCCTGGCCCTCACATGGGACCGATGGAATGGACTCCAGATGGTTGAATATCAAAAGGATCTCCTCATCCCCGTATGAGTGCAGGTCCTCGGTGGTCCGGGGCCAGGAGGAGAAGTCCAGCACCCGGCAGGCTCTGGCCAGAGGACTGCTCAGGGGGTCCAGTCTCTGGGACAAGATGCCCTGGCTCCTCCGGCAGATCTTCTCTCGAATGGCCTGGAACTTGGACTCTGCGACACACAGGTTCTTCAGAGCGACGCCGTTGAAACTTTCACGGAAGTTCTCTTCAAACTCCTGCAGGTACTCCCCAGGACGATCCACAAGCTGCCCGATCTCCACCATCGACTCCTCGATCCGGTCGTTCACCTGCGATACCAGGAGGTAGTCGCCCTGGAAGGTAAACGCCAAACGAGACAGAACAGCGATGACGTCCAGGAGGAAATAGATGAGCTTTACCGACTGGTAGTCCAGCAGGAAGTGGAGGAGTGTGAGGGCGACGGCGGCGGCGGCCGCCGCCTTCTGCGTCTGGCGGCTGACATCCTTCAGATGACCCACCACCTCCAGGTAGTCCTTGATGAGGGCGTTGAGGACGTTCGGCTCCCCGATGATCCAACGAACGGCTCGGATGTCTCCGAGGAACTCCATCTCCTCCGACAGCGTGGGCGCGGTCAGGCGGAGCTCGGCCATCATACGAGGGGAGTAGCGGTAGAAACCCAGGAGCTGCTTCAGGTTGTTCTCCAAGTCCTCCAGGCAGGACAGCTCCTTGCCACTGATGACATCCAACACCTCCAGATGAGGCCGGTGGATCACGACGGGAAGGGAGAGGAGCCAGGGGAGAACCCTCTGCAGGGCGACAAACATACTGCCTCGCATGCCTGTTGACATGGGGGCACCGTCCATCCCCACGCCAACCACCAGCAAGTCCTGGAACCGAAGGCCAAAGACACAGAACGCCCGCTCGATGGCTTGGAGATAGCCATCGGCGCTGGCCTGGCTCAGCTTCTGCAGCGAGAGGAACTCTGTGTTGGGGGAACCGTCGTTCGTAGTGAACTGGACGTAGAAGGCCACCGTGTCTGGAAACAGGTCCTCATTCTGACAGTCCATGAGGACGCTGAGGAACGGAGACAAACGCATCTTCTCTGCGAGGTCTTCCCTCAAGGTGCGGGCGATGTGATGAACGAGGATCTGGCAATCTCCTTCGTTGAGGTACTGCTCCACCACCTTCAGCTCACACCTCCTCAGCAGCTCCGCCAGCGGCCGGAGGTCCGAGAAGGGCCGGCCCTCCACGGCCAGGTGGTAGGCGGCGTTGAAGAGCACCGTCATGCTCCTGCACATCTCCTCCGTCTTCTCGGGGTGCATGCGCAGCTTGTACAGCTGCAGACACTTCTTGTGCAGGTTGCTCTGGCTGTGCAGCTTGATGGTGTGGATCTTGAACTGCTTGGAGCCCATGATGAAGGCCGACGTGCGCGCCGACTGCACCGTGTACTGCCGGCACACGTGGCACCACATCTCGTTGAGCGCCGGCGAGTAGCGCAGGAACCAGAACTTCCTCAGCCACTCCTGCTTGAAGCGGCGGGTGCGGCGGTGCGGCAGTTTGGACGAGTCACCGGCTGAGATGAGCGGGTCGGCGTTGAAGGACTCGTCAGCTGAGTCGAGGTCCTGGTCCTCTTCGTCCAGGACCATCTGGGGGGGGGTCAGCGGGTCCATGTCTAGACGCCATGAGGGGAAAGGTCAGCTAGTTATCCAATGCTACACGCTTATAGTTAGACACACACTAGATAGTTAAAGTTAACTAGTGCCCCTTTTCCAACGACAGTACCAGCTCAACTCGCCTCGACCTGCTTTTTTTCTGCGTTTCGATCTGCAAAATGAGGTACCTGGTACTTTTTAGTCTCACCTCCGTCGAGGTTCCAAGAGAGCTGATCCTATACTTTTGTGTGACGTAAACAGGCTGCTGGCCACTGATTGGCCAGAGAGTGACGTGGTTAAGTACATCACTGCAAATTCGCAGATGCGTGCTATGACGACCCGCCCACGTTGAAGAGGTACTTTATAGATGGAAACACAACGTGCCTGGAAAAAATTGAAGTCGTGGCACGCCAAGTCGTGACAGGTTGAGCTGGTACTGCTGGTGGAACGGGGGCTTAGCTAGTGTTGACCATAGGGTTAGATTAATGGGTTAGGGTAAGATAAATGGGTTAGGGTTAGATGAATGGGTGAGGGTAAGGTTTATATGAATGGGTGAGGGTAAGGTTTAGATGAATGGGTGAGGGTAAGGGTTAGATGAATGGGTGAGGGTAAGGGTTAGATGAATGGCTGAGGGTAATGTTTGGATGAATGGGTGAGGGTAAGGGTTAGATGAATGGGTGAGGTTAAGGGTTAGATGAATGGGTGAGGGTAAGGGTTAGATGAATGGGTGAGGGTAAGGGTTAGATTAATGGGTGAGGGTAAGGGTTAGATGAATGGGTGAGGTTAAGGGTTAGATGAATGGGTGAGGGTAAGGGTTAGATTAATGGGTGAGGGTAAGGGTTAGATGAATGGGTGAGGGTAAGGGTTAGATGAATGGGTAAGGGTAAGGTTTGGATGAATGGGTGAGGGTAAGGGTAAGATGAATGAGGTTCTAGATGGTCTAGAAGATGTTCCAGAAGATCATGACTAACCACGGAGGTCTTCTATTGGTCCTTGCTCCGGGTTCGGGGGCGTAGCTGGGTCCATCTCCTTCCCTCTTAGCAGGTGAAGCTCTGCCTCCAGCTGGAAGATTCTCAGCCTCAGTTTGATGCAGTTGGGACACGAAGAGGTGGAGGACTCCTCCTGCTCCTCCTCCTCCTCCACCTTCACCGGTCGCAGGGCCTCTGCAGACAGACGCCTTCTCTTGCCCAGTCGGCTGGGCGGAGGACCTGAGAGAGGCTTGAGGCCGGGTTGGCTCTCCAGAAAGGCCTGGACTCTTCTGGAGGCGGAGTCAGTCTCCGTCCTGTCAGCAGCAGGAGGAGCCTCCCCGTCGGGGCCCCGCCAACACTGCAGACCCCCCCGTCTCCAGTCAGACCCTGGAACAGAGCAGCAGGTCTGAGGGAAACACCTGGTCCAGCAGGTAGCCTTGGAACAACAACGGTAACCTGGGTAACAACACCCGAAACCTGGGTAACAACACTGGTAACCTCTTTATCAACACCCGTCCCCTTTAATGAGATGCAGGATCAGGTCCTGGTGGTTAAGGAGCAGGTGGGGGATCAGCCTCCTGCTCTAGGAGGTCTACAGGGCGGGATGGAACCCAGAACCTTTCCATCTCTCCCTGCTGTCCTCCCACACACCGACCAACCAGGGGCAGCCGCACACCCCGCAGGGCTCACCTGGGTGGAGGCTGCAGTCGATGCTCTGCTCTGATAGGCTGTGCAGGCGTGTGATGTAGTCGTCTCCGTACCACACCCGCAGCCGGTTGCCAGGCAACAGTGGCCGGCTGGCGCTGAAGTACAGCTGCCCCCCGCGCTGGAACGCTGTCAGGTTCCGCTCCGTGTTCTCCGACGAGATTCGCACGTACCTGTCGGAGGAACAAACGTTCTAAGGTTCCTGAGAGAGGAACGCATGTTATAAACTCCCAGCCCAGGGTCTGCTCTAACCCCTCTGGGAGAGAACTCCTGTCCCCCTGGTTACTGGTTCTCCTGGTTCTCCTTGTTATAAGCTGAATACCTCATCCAGTTGGCTTTGGTTTCGTCGCTCCCATCAATGGAGTGATAAGAGTTGTTGACATCAACGATCTGTAGAGAACAACACAAGGCATGGTGAATCATGTTGTCATTATTACACTCGATATATTAATAGATCATTCTTTAAATATCTACACATTAATCTGATGCTAGAATCCAAAGCAGTTTACAAGATTCAGGACGGGCAGGAATGACTTTACGATCGCTTTGAATCACGTTGGACAAAGAGTCAACTAACGCACCCAACTGAGAGGTCAACTAACCCTACCAACTGAGTAATAATAATAATCCTAAGTATCGACCACATTTACATTTAGGGTGTTTAGCAGATGCTTTTATCCAAAGCGACTTACATAAGTCTATTTATCATAAGAAAGAGAAACAACAATATATCGCTGTCAGTACAGAAAGGATGTTCATAGAAACAAGTGGCAAGCACTAACAATCACTAGGCTAACCCATTCCCCGAATACAACAGAGATAGCTAGGATAAGACACTTCCCAATGCCAAGTACAATTTTTGTGTGCCAGGACGAACAACACACAATAAGTGCGTAGATTAAGCACCAGGACATACGACATACAGTAAGTGTGACAGTAGCAGGCTAACAACGATCCTGGGTACTCACGATCCAGGAGTGTGCGGTGGAGCGGTCCCTGGGGACCAGCTCTCCCTCGTAGGGCCCGAACACGGCCCCCTGGGGGATGCTCTGGGCCCCGCAGCGCACCTCCACCTGACCCCCCTCCGACCCCACCCGCAGGCCAGGGGGGGCGGAGCGCAGTGCCCGGCCGGCGCGGCCCGGGGGGGCGGGGCTGTCCTGGATCAGGAGCGGAGGCCCGTGGGCGGGGCACCGTGATAGGAAGGGCTGCTGGCACTGCGGGCAGACTGGGAGCAGTGGGGGGTCTGACTCAGTCAACGGGGCCGGTATCAGGGGGTCCCGGCAGAACCTCCTCCGGAGATATCAATCTGGTGTTCTGATTGGCAGACGCACTTTGCGTGAATAATCAAAAATCTTCTGCCTAATTGCTTCTGGTTTAGAATTCCAAAAGGAGGTTTTTAACAGGAGCTTGAAGCTGCCTGTTGTTATGTTATGTCCACCTACATGTGTGCTGGATAGATCAGTCTACCAGCCTACCCAGTGGACTGTAGCAAACTTTGCTTATCTATCCGTCACACATCTAGGTGGACACGCCCACCTGTGATGTCATAAGGGGCTGATTTCCAAAACGGCTTGTAAGGCTAATCACACCACACCTGGTGGCATGCCATGGGACCTTTAATACAAGTACTCACATATGAGTCATGACCAAATGAAAATGTTCTGAAAGATAAGTTAAATCTTACCCCAGAAGTCCGGGTCGCTCATAGAGACGCCATCTTGGTCTGAGGGTGCTCGTCTGAGGGAGCGGAGGGGGCTTGGTCTAAGGAGGCTTGGTCCAGAGATAACGCTGCCAGCACAAAATATTCTACTGAATCTCTGCAACATTCATTTTAATATAGAACATTCCTACAACCACGTGACCAAGGGGGAGTGTCCTGATACACCTGGTCATACATGTGACCAAGGGGGCATGTCCTGATACACCTGGTCATACATGTGACCAAGGAGGTGTGTCCTGAAACGGACCCTTTCAGAAATGGTTCTCATATAAATCCAAACTACGACTGCAACGTACCGTCAGCGTTAGACGAACTGATACACGTGATGGTCGCCCGCCCCCCCTGTAATATTGGCCACAGTTAGACTATAAAGGACTGAGGTTATGAACACATGTTTACATGATGTCCGATTTCAAACAGATATCCCATTTAGGTGACGTCGCTGGCCGCAGAGTCGTGAGAATCCGAGGACGTCCCGGCTGATGTGGTTCGAGTCAATATATGGTTTAGGGTCGCGATGTTCCTGTGGTTTGGTTCGGGATACGGTTTAGGGTCGCCTCGATGTGCCTGTGGTTTGGGTCGGGATATGGTTTAGGGTCGCGATGTGCCTGTGGTTTTGGTCTATGCGTATCCACGATGTGCCACATTGGCGGGCGAAACTCACCTATAACAACGCAGCGGGGTCGCGACCCCGCAGCATCCCCGCTCCTCCGGAAGCAACCACCCTTCCTTGGCTTCGACCCGAAGCGGGCAACGGGGATTCCCGGATTAAAACACTGCAATGACTCGGTTGCCTTCCCGATCTTTGACCACCATTTTCCACAGGAAATGACATGGAAAAACGGAAGAAAGAGATCCGTGTGTGTAAAGTGTATGTGTGTGGCCCCAGCCTCTCTGCTCCAGGAGCCTTCAGAAGAACAACATTCTCTCATCAAAGTCCAGACACAGACAACACTTCGCTTTTCACAATTTATTAACAAAATGGTAAAATAAATAAATACAAATTGATCAAATGCTCCTAATATTAAGGTCTTCCCATGTCCCTACAGTATTCCTAAACACTCCCCAGAGGTAATGTCCACCAGACCAGTCACAATGTCAGGCCAACAGAAGACACAAACGAACACATTCCTTTCAAAAGATCATGAAAAAAATACAAACAATTATACAAATATTCATACTGTGTAATTAACAATTTACACATTAGTCAGCACACCACGGTGAACTTCTCTTTATTCGTTTCGCTACAATGCATCTCACCCACCCGAAGATGGAAAAAAAGGATCTGTTTTTGCCCCCCCGACCCCAAGAGGAACCGGAGACGAGAGGAGCCAAGCGACGAGGAGCAGAGAACTGGGGGAGCGGGTTCTAAAGGTTCAGGGGCCGGTTCTAAGGCTGGGGAGGGGACTCAAGTCAGGTGTGAGTCTGTAGTGATGAAGAGTCGAGTTCTAAGGGTTAAGATGGTTCTAAGGCTGAGGAGAGTTCCAAGGATGAGGATTGTTCTAAGGGTTAGGAGGGTCTGAGGGTAAGGAGGAGGGTCTAAGGGTAGGGCAGAGGGTCTAAGGGTAGGGCAGAGGGTCTAAGGGGAAGGAGGAGGGTCTAAGGGGAAGGAGGAGGGTCTAAGGGGAAGGAGGAGGGTCTAAGGGGAAGGAGGAGGGGCTAAGGGTAAAGAGGAGGGGCTAAGGGTAAAGAGGAGGGATATGTCATGTTTAACAATACTAGAAGGCCACAATCATGACTTGGATTATTTCAACTAATAAATGGTGACTTTACAAGATGCTCCAGGAACACGGAATGGGCTCAGGAAGTGGTGTTGAACAATGTCTGTATGCATAAAGATTTGAACTCCCTCTATTCCACGAGCAGTGAGCGCTAGGACCAGGGCTAGCTGCTCTGCGGCGGCTGATATGTAGCGCATACATAGAGGCCTCAACAACCCTGCAGAACTCTTTGGATATATCAGATTCACATCTTGTCTCACTTGTTTCTAGAACTACTTCTGATCTCACTGTGGAATATAGCATTAGCGAAGCCAATGAGTGAAGCTAGGTCCATTCAGACTGGGTGGAATGTAGCGACACTGCTGCGTTAGGGAAGTTAAATTGAGACTGTTGTCACACTACGAAGTCCGACCGTTCATCCTCTTGACAACTTTACAAAACTTTAGAAACAAAGATAAAGCATAATGTATTTTCAACCGCTTCGACAAATGTATAAAAACTTGCATAAGAAGGCATGCGTTCAATCGGACTGAGAATACAGCTGACCTGGTTGGGTTCAAACGCCATCTGCTTATTACAAATGGTTGGCTAACCCAGGGGTACGCTAACCCAGGGGTATGCTAACCCAGGGGTACGCTAACCGCAGTGTTGGGGGGGGCTCTCTGGACTCGTATACAGAGGCAGAATAGAGAAGACATATCTATATATATCTATATATAGATATATACACCTATACATACATACACACATGTATATACACAGAGCCGAATCGGAGACTGTAATACTGGGCAAAGGAAAAGTGCTGCAGTCAGTGAGCGACTCAGAGGACTGGTGACGATAACCAATCAGATGGATGTAAGGCAACAACACTGAGCGGTCGGACTGGTCCAGTGGACTGGTGACGGGGAGGAGCCTAGCCAGGGGGCGTGGTCACAGTGTTTTATCTGCCGTGTGAGGAAGGCACTCCGGGTACCTACTGAGGGAGGAGCAGAGGGGGGAATGTGGTCCAATCTGGCAACCTCCACACCCTGAACATTAGATCCATCTGCCATATTTAGGAATTACTCAGACATCCAAACCCAGGCTGGATAAAAGAAACGTAATGGAATGGATAATGTGCTAACTTCCAGGTAGCATTTCATTGGGGAACGTACTCGTCTTTACAGTGCCAGCAGTGGAGCCCAGAGCAGGAGCAGCAGATATCAAGGCCAGGCTAGTCGAACACTGAGCGCTGCGGTGACATGATATGAAGAACGGGGAGCTGATCAAACAGCCGATAAAAAAAATGGAATTTCTTCTATAGAAAATGAACGGAAATTAAACAAAAATAACCTCATCAAAGTCATGTATGTGGGGGGGGGGGGGGGGAATACCTTGAGGGTGGAAAAAAGTAAATTTGTTTTATGAAACTTAATTTCCCAGAGTGCATTGCATCGCAAGGCACCATCAGTAGAGCGGGAGACTAGTCACAAATCCTACAACCAGTATATACTAGTAATACAACCAGTAGACACCAGTGGTACCAGTAGATGTGATCCGCTCTGCTCACTGATTCTGCCTCCATGATGTCAGTGCTTCTTCGACCACACAGATGATCAAGGGGGGGGGTCTAAATCAACCTAATGATCCTCAGACACGTGTTGGGTGGGGGGGGATTCCCTTCTAGAAAAATATTGGCAATGTGTGTGTGTGGCGGCTGGGGTCACATGACAAAGGGAGGGGCTTACGGCAGCTCCTCAATGTACAAAAGGCTCTCAGCACTGGGTGGAATATGCAGCAAGCTTGTGCTTTAATCTCCAGACGATATGATATACCTATAGACATAGTCATCTCCATATCTATAGACATAGATATATCTATGTATGGGGAGTGATCTCTGGGTTCTCAGACAGTAGACTCCTCTTCCCATAATGCACGAGCTCCTCTCAGTCAGCCCGTCAGCCAATCCCTGCTGGATTTAGATGCATTGGATTTTGGCAGTTGAGAATTTAACAAAAAGGTATGCGAGGACAAAGTTCTCCGCTTGTAAAGAGGATTCCTTCGTATTAACCACGCCGGTCCATCAGGCTCCGGAACAAAAGCACTTATTCTGAAAACTAGGAAGACCTGAATACGTTTTCCTTTAAAAAGAAACACAGCCCAGAAATAGTTTTGTGTTGTCATTGCAATATTGCAATTTCACATTTAGTGCTCACAGTTGACACTTGACTCACAAATGAAACTCAATCACTACACTGGACCAACATCACTGAAAACAACTTGTAGGCTAACACTCACATGGACACACACCGTCCTCAGCCACCCGGCCTCTAGGACCCAGTCCTCAGCAACACAGGCTCTAGGGATCAGGACCTAGGCCTCTAGGACCCGGCCTTGGGGCCCGCCTCGAGGGATCAGGACCCAGCCTCTAGGGATCAGGGCAGAGGCCTCTAGGATACCAGGACCTAGTGGCTGATGTGTTGGGTGGTGGGGAGTCGGTCACATTATTCAGGAGACGGTTGGTTGATGCAGGGTGGTTGGGGCAGAACTAATACTGCTGCTTCAGACCACCGGAGCTCCTCTCTGGCTCCAGGTGTCAGGGTCCAGACCAGATACTACCGACCCTGGTTGGACCCCCATTCCATGGAGCCGTGCCCTGCTGGACCCGGTCTGTCAGAGCAGGCACAGACTGGTGTGGTAAGAGAGTCCATCTCCTCCTCTAATTGGCATGACGACCTCGTCTACCTTCCCAGAGCCCTTTCGTGGGGCTGTATATCTACCATTGACACAGTCTGACAATACGATGCAAACAAACAACATTTATACAGATTGGCAACTTCAGGGCACCCTAAGGTGCAAGCAGAAAGTCTTCTTTTATATATGTCGGGGAACCCGTTACTTCTTAGTGTCCAGAGTACAGAGTGGGTCCAGGAGGGGGGGGCGGCGCGACGCTGAGGTTTTGCTGTTGTTGCCGTCGGTCGCCTCTACCTCTGGCGGCGCCTCTGAGGCCCCGCAGGCCCCCGAGGTGCCCTCCGCCCTGGGGGCCGCGCCGGCCCCGTGAGCGGCGGACTCGGCCGTACCGTTGGTGGTGGCAGCCGCCTCCGAGCCGCCCGGCCCCGCCTTGGTCTCTACAGCGGGCCCCCCGGGCCCCTGGGGGTCGTCCTCCTCAGGGCGCGCCCCGCTGGTCTCTGCGTGTATCTGAGGGATGGGGTCCCGGACCTCTTCCTGCTCCGCTGGTCGGGCCACAGCAGAGGGCCGCGGGGCTGCGACCGCAGCCTCCCCCGACTCCACCGCCACCGCCGGGGGCTCTGCGGGGGGGACACCGGCCTCTGTTTCTACAGGAGGTTGGACCTCCGTGGCGGGGACCTGCGTGGCGGGGACCTCCGCGACGGGGACAAGCCTTGTAGTGACCTCTGCCACAAAGACCTGCGCGGTGGGGACCTGCGCGGTGGGGACCTGCGCGGTGGGGATGGCCTGCTTGACGGGGGCGACCTGCGCGACGGGGACGACCTGCGCGACGGGGACCTGCGAGTTGGGGAACTGCGCTGTTGGGACTAGCACAGTGAGGACCTGCGCGGTAGGGACCTGCGTGGTAGGGACCTGCGCGGTAGGCAGCTGCGTGGTAGGGACCTGCGCGGTAGGCAGCTGCGCGGTAGGCAGCTGCACGCTGGGCAGCTGCGCGCTGGACACCTGCACGGTGGGCAGCGCGCTGGACACCTGCACGGTGGGCAGCACGCTGGACACCTGCACGGTGGGCACCAGCGCGGTGGGCACCAGCGCGGTGGGCACCAGCGCACTGGGCACCAGCACGGTGGGCACCAGCGCACTGGACACCAGCACGGTGGGCACCAGCGCGGTGGGCACCAGCGCGGTGGGGACCTGCGCGGTGGGCACCAGCGCGGTGGGGACCTGCGCGGTGGGCACCAGCGCGGTGGGCACCAGCGCGGTGGGGACCTGCGCGGTGGGGACCTGCGCGGTGGGGACCTGCGCGGTGGGGACCTGCGCGGTGGGGACCTGCATTGCGGGGACCTGCATTGCGGGGACCTGCACCGTGGGGACAATGGGCTCCGTCTCCAGAAGAGCCTTGTTGTAGTTGAAGGCCTGGATGAGACGGACCAGATGTTTGACCTTCTCCAGGGCCTGGCTCATCTCCTTCTGACGGGCCAGCATGTTGTTTTTGTTTTCCATGTATTTCTAATGACAGAAGGAAAGAAACTTTGATTAAATTCAATAAAACAATGACTGTGGTTAACTGTTAGTTACAAGGTGACTACTAGTTTAAGGTACTACGACTAGTGTCTGTAGCATACGACATACAGTAAGTGCTAGCATAATGTAGGTTGCTGCGTTAGTTACAGGGTGACTACTAGTTAAGTTGGTTACTGTTATGGAGTTGTTGAGCTGTTTGACTCGCTGCTCCAGTTGTTCTCGCTCCATCTTTAGCTCAGAACTCCACTTCATCAGCTTCTGTTTCTCTTCCTCTTTAGCTGCAACACATCATCGTAACCATGACAACCACATCATGTGACCATGACAACCACATCATCGTAACCATGACAACTACGTCATTACAACATAGTAACCAGGACAACCACGTCACCTCATTAGTTAGTGACAACATATTACCGGGACTACGACAACGTAATCTTGGGTTGCGATAACTATGACAACCGCTGCAGCGAAACACACATTACGGTAACTATGACAACCAAATCCTCTTGAGCTCCTGTGTAGCACACATTCCTGTAACTATGACAACCACACCATCTGGAGCTGCGGTGCAGCGGGGGATAGGTCACCTTCTTTGTAGGCGATGTAGGAGTGAACGATGGCCAGGGTGCCAGGCCATGGGATGGCCTCTTCTTTCTTTAAGATCTGCAAGGGAAGGTTTTTGTCGTCATGGTGACTGTGAGAGGGAGGTCACCACCCAGAAGAGACAGCAGGAAGGACAGGAAAATGGACTGGATGGATTATGGGATGTCTTATATTTAACAGAATGACATGTGAACATCGAGTGAACCTTACAAAGCAATGAACAGTCCTACAGTGAGCTGCCCTGTTCTCAGCCAGAGGGGCGCTAGGAGCTGCGGCCCGCTGCAGTTACCTGATCTTGACATTTGGGACAGATCCACATGCCTTTAGGAATGGTTTTCAGCGGGGGGTCCAGGCAGTCCAGGTGGTAAACACGCGAACACGTGTCGCACATGAGCAACTGCCCACTGCGCCTGCACACAGTGCAGAAGTCCTCATGGACGTCTCCCTGTGGAACAATCGCACCCATCAGTTCCCCTCGCTACGACAGAGGGGTCGTAACCGCCGGCGCTGTGGGCGAAGTTACCGACGCTGTGGGCGGAGCCGCCGACGCTGTGGGCAGAGCCCCTCACACTGGGCAGGACCAGCAGGTACTCTGGGCGGAGCCACCCGACACCGTGGGCGGTGCCACCCGACACCATGGGCGGGGCAAAGCTACACTGTGGGCGGAGCCACGCTACACTGTGGGCGGAGCCACCCTACACTGGGTTTGGTGATCCAACAATGTGGGAGGAGCCATACCACAGTGAGCGTGCCAGTCCCCGTCTTTGGACACAGCCACACGACATAGTGGGCGAGGAAAATGAGGCTCTATGCTGGCCTAGCTTTCAGGTTAATTTGGTTACACATTGAGACACTAACGGACCTGGGACACATTCTGACTGTTCACTTTGTAAGGTGGAACCAAACTGTAAATCAACTGATGAGAGATGGCTGCTGATGGAGACGACAGATCGAATGGATGTGGTGCGTGGGGAAACTGGGGTGCAGAGGGGTTACCGGCCAATAGGCTCCGTGTGCTAAATGATAGACAGGGTTACCGGCCAATAGGCTCCATGTTCTAAATGATAGACAGGGTTACCGGCCAATAGGTTCCATGTTCTAAATGATAGACAGGGTTACTGGCCAATAGGCTCCGTGTTCTAAATGATAGACAGGGTTACTGGCCAATAGGGCTCTGTGTGCTAAATGATACAGGGTTATTGGCCAATAGGAAGTATGATGGGTTTGAAACCCTCTGATTGGTTAAGATTAGGAGGGGAAAGGGAATCTGTGGCCCGGACTGAGGCCGTCTCCCCCCCAGCGGTTACTTACATCCCCGGAGGCGGGGCTAGGCAGGGGGAGGGTGTGGGCTGGGGGGGCGGGGGAGGGCTGGTCGGGGGCCGTGATGGAGGGGGGAGTCGGGGTGAGGCTGCACAGCTCCGGCACGTTGGTGTGTTTGGGTGGGCGACCTGGGTGAGATGAGACGACACAGACGCAAAAACAAAGAACAAAAGAAAGATGGAGTAGGGGTGAAGCGAGACAGCGTCCGGGGGACGTACCTTGGAAAGGGAGTCTTCGTTGGCTAGCAGGAGAGAGGGGAGCGGTATAGAGCCATGTTAGTCACACACACACACACACACACACACACACACCAGCCCTGGTTAGCCACATGGAACAGCTCTGGGTTAGCTACATGGACCAGCTCTGGGTTAGCTACATGGACCAGCTCTGGGTTAGCTACATGGACCAGCTCTGGGTTAGCTACATGGACCAGCTCTGGGTTAGCTACATGGACCAGCTCTGGGTTAGCTACATGGACCAGCTCTGGGTTAGCTACATGGACCAGCTCTGGGTTAGCTACATGGACCAGCTCTGGGTTAGCTACATGGACCAGCTCTGGGTGAGCTACATGGACCAGTTCTGGGTGAGCTACATGGACCAGCTCTGGGAGAGCTACATGGACCAGCTCTGGGTTAGCTACATGGACCAGCTCTGGGTTAGCTACATGGACCAGCTCTGGGTTAGCTACATGGACCAGCTCTGGGTTAGCTACATGGACCAGCTCTGGGTGAGCTACATGGACCAGCTCTGGGTTAGCTACATGGACCAGCTCTGGGTTTGCTACATAGACTAGATCTGGGTTAGCAATAGCATAGCTCTGGGTCATGAACATGGACCAGCTCTGGGTTAGATACATAGACTAGCTATGGGCTAGCTATATAGACACTAGCTATAGGTCAGCTATGGAGACCAGTTCCACACTAGCATTAGACCTGGACAGTCTGGTGGGCGCTCTGAGACACTGGAGCCTTTTGCCTGTGAAATGAGAATCTGGCTCCTAGCAAGCAGCAAAAGAGCATATAGCTTATTGTAAACCGAGCTGAACACGAACACCACTCCACTAGACACACAACTAAGAGCCCCGGAAACACCAATATGATATTCATTGCCAATTACAGATACTCAAATGCTAATATCAGCCTTTTATCCATATTCCTATGCTAATACAGACCAACACCGATACCTCTATGCAATGATAGACGGATATCGAAATATTACAATATTATAGAAAAATACTGATATTCCTACACTACTATTGACCATTACCGAAATTCCTTCGCTACAATTGACCATTACTGATATTCTTACGTCAGGGCGAGGTTCAGAAACATAACTGGACACCAAATGACCCCAGTAGTGGAAGACTGGTGGACTGTACCACATATTTAGGGCTCCACAGTAGCAGTCAAGCTTGTAAGAATAACCCCTAGAGCTCAGTCCCATAGGAAACAACGTTTGATTTAAAGGACAAAGAATCCCGTTCTCAGGGTCGACCCACAAGCCAAGTTGATATTAACAGTGTTTCTAAACAGACTTCTCACAAACATCGGAAAATACTTCCGTTTTAAGTCGTTAGGATTTCTCACATGAATAGTTAAAAAATAGAACAATCATGCACGGAAAAGGTCTGTTTACAGTCGTCATACTTGCCCAATGATCCATCGGTATGTTGCCAAGACTATCTAGAGAAGTATTTCCTACAAGCTTTTAGAAGTAGTTTTAACTTACAATTTGCAGAACTAGGTTAATCTCTTCCAAAATCGAGCACTGCTTATACTGAACAAGTCTAGCACATGGATACAAGTAGTTATAGTTCTATTAGATCTAGTACTTCTGTACTTTTAGTTTCATTAGATCTAGTACTTCTGTACTTTTAGTTTCATTAGATCTAGTACTTCTGTACTTTTAGTTTCATTAGATCTAGTACTTCTGTACTTTTAGTTTCATTAGATCTAGTACTTCTGTACTTTTAGTTTCATTAGATCTAGTACTTCTGTACTTTTAGTTCTAGTCGGTAGTAAGTAACCCAGTACCGACCTCTTTTCCTGGTCCCTTGATGAAGAGGGCTGTTGAGATAGCTCACTGCACTTCTTTTCCTCTGCATGGGAAAAACCACAACAAGATGAACAAAAGCTCACAGTAGAAAGGAGATCACCGCAAGATGAACGTCAAGAGTAGACCGCCCATAGAACCTCTGCATAGCGGACCGACAGAGAACGCAAATCACAACACTGAGGGGAACAATCCCATTTGATTGACAGAAGGGAGTCGAGGTTCAGACCACCATGTTGTGGTCAACACCCTATGAAGCAGTCCTCTTATACTAGCGCAGTGGTTCTCTAACTGTCTCTACTAGTGTACCCCCTCTAGGATATTCTTTCAGCCGAGTACCCCCTTCACAATAAAATGTATATAAATAATGGATGTGCATTCTATTTGCCAGTGGAAACATGACCATTAAAATCTGTGCAAATACTCACAATTCTGTGAGAAACATGGGCCTCTCTTCTTTTTTGAAAGAAGTACCCCTGCAGTACTCTAAAGTACCCTTAGGGGTAGGCTTACCCATATTTGAGAACCACTGTATGAGAACAGCCCTTAAATGACCCCTAAAGATGTAGTGACACCGCCCCTTTAAGACCCCTAAAGACGAAGTGACACCGCCCCTTTATGACCCCTAAAGACGAAGTGACACCGCCCCTTTATGACCCCTAAAGACGAAGTGACACCACCCCTTTAAGACCCATGAAGACGGAGAGTGACACTGCCCCTGACCCCTACAGACGGAGATCCCCAGCCCAGCGGTCGGTTCTGTACCTCGGGTTCGAACACAGCGCCGCTGTACACCGGGTTGGCTGTGGTTCTGCGTTTCCTCTCCTGCCGCCGGCTCTGTATCTCTGAGAGGAAACATGAGTGAGTAGGGGAGGACCAATGCGAAGGCCCTGGGGACCAAGCAGAAGGCGGAGCGGACACCTACCCTCCAGGTGGTCGTAGGTCACCAGCCCCAGAGACACCATGAAGGCCAGTTTCTGAAGGAAACAAAAGGAGATGTAGATTGTAGACAACGTTGTACAGCTCCAGGAGCAGCCGGTCTACAGGTGATCTGTTAGGGTGAGCCCCTCCAGCCAGCCACCTCATAATGTACACTGTTGGTCCTTACTATTCATCCATCCATCCAACTATCTAACTATCCTATCCTGTGTCTTCCACTGCTGCTGAGCTGTAACACAGGGGATGAATAAGGTTTTATCTATATCGATTCAGCTTTCTGAGACGCTGATTCTGATCCGTCTGCAGAACACCACCAAAAGCTGCAGAAGACCTTTCTGGAAGTGGATGTGATGAACAATCCTCCTCAAATAGTCATTCATAAACTAACTAACCGAAGAATGGAGCAGAAAATAACGAGCTGGCCGTCAGTTACAGACGGCAGCAGTAACAGCGTTAGCATTACACGCTTTACCCTGTGAGAGTTCTGCTCAGTCCAGGTGTGGGGACGAGGAAGCTAACAGTGCTAATGTACCTGTGGAGGCTAGGCGCTAACCGTGCTAATGTACCTGTGAAGGCTAGGCGCCAACAGTGCTAAAGTACCTGTGGAAGCCGGGGGCTCATAGTGCTAATGTACCTGTGGAGGCTGGGGGCTCATAGTGCTAAAGTACCTGTGGAAGCTGGGAGCTCATAGTGCTAATGTACCTGTGGAGGCTAGGCGCTAACAGTGCTAATGTACCTGTGGAGGCTAGGCACTAACAGTGCTAATGTACCTGTGGAGGCTAGGCGCTAACAGTGCTAATGTACCTGTGGAGGCTAGGCGCTAACAGTGCTAATGTACCTGTGGAGGCTAGGCGCTAACAGTGCTAATGTACCTGTGGAGGCTGGGGGCTAACAGTGCTAATGTACCTCTGGAGGCTGGGGGCTAACAGTGCTAATGTACCTGTGGAGGCTGGGGGCTAACAGTGCTAATGTACCTGTGGAGGCTGGGGGCTAACAGTGCTAATGTACCTGTGGAGGCTAGGCGCTAACAGTGCTAATGTACCTGTGGAGGCTGGGGGCTAACAGTGCTAATGTACCTGTGGAGGCTGGGGGCTAACAATGCTAATGTACCTGTGGATTATCCTCCCTCTTTTGTCGGGGAGGCGGGGTTAAAGAGGGGGTGGAGACTACAGTCTTGAGCTCTCGTCCTCCCACCAACTTCACCATCTGAAGAGAGAAGGAGAGCGGGTGGGAGGGAAGGAGGGAGGGAGGGAGGGAGGGAGGGGGTGTAAATACGAGAGCCCAGACCAACAGCATCATGCTTTGTGTCCTCAGTCCTCTTCCCTACCTTGGCCGCGTCCAGGCTGCTGATTGGTTGCGTGGAGCTGGGAGGGGGCGGCGCCGGACTCCCGATTGGCTGTGTGGTGCCGTGGGGGGCGGTGTTTAGCCGGGCGCTGGTGGTGATGACGATGCCCGTCAGGGTGGTGGGTGGGGTCTGGCCATTGAGGATGCGCAGCTGGTGGATGGGGGTGACGGAGGAGGGCCCGATCTTGGCGGCCACCATCACAGGCCTCTGGTGCAGCGCGGGCGCCGCCATCATGGGGGGCGGGGCTGGGGCGATGGCCACGTTGGTGACCGGGACGGACTTGGGGCGGACCTGAACCGGACCACACACAGGGGTCAGAGACTGCACTGGTCCTGCTGGGCTCGGTCTATATACAGGCCACTGGGAACACTGAGATAGGTCTATATACACAGGTCACTGGTAACACTGGGCTGGCTCAATATACAGGTCACTGGGCTGGTCCAACTGGGCTGGGTCAATATACAGGTCCCTGGTAACACTTGGCTAGTCTCACTTGGCTAGGTCTATGTACACAGGTCACTGGTCCCACTGGGCTAGTTTCATCTAGCACTGGCTTCGCCCAGTGGTAACTGGACTGAGATTAGCCTTGCTACTTGGCTGGCAATACCAGTATGGGCGGATATAGCAGTTCATCTCAATGATTAAACATGTCAGACTATCGGTGAATACAAGACGGATTATTATTGAATATGAAAACTTCAAGAGGCTTCAAGCAGCAACATAAAACAACAGTTAAGCTGCAGGCAACACACACACACACACGCACACGCACACGCAGTCAACAATGGGAGTGAGGAGTAGGAGCAGGGGGTGAGGGGTAGGGGAGGAGGAGCAGGGGGTGAGGGGTAGGGGAGGAGGAGCAGGGGGTGAGGGGTAGGGGAGGAGGAGCAGGGGGTGAGGGGTAGGGGAGGAGGAGCAGGGGGTGAGGGGTAGGGGAGGAGGAGCAGGGGGTGAGGGGTAGGGGAGGAGGAGCAGGGGGTGAGGGGTAGGGGTGAGTGGTAGGCAGGGAATAGAAGAATTAAAAACAATAGCAGCAACAAAGGAAGCACACTCAGTGTCTGAGTGCCAGGGTGCAGCCAGCGGTGTTCACTGCCCTCTGCTCGAGAACGCCTGCCTCACAGTGGGGGGCGGGGCACAGAGACTGGTGAGACTGGGTGGGTTTGGGGGCGGGTCTTACAGTGACGCACCTGTGGCTGTAAAGAGGGCCGAGGCGTCAGTCTAGGAGGAGGGACAAACTGAGGAACTTTGATTGGCTGGGCTGAGGAGTTGGCGGTAGCCTGCACCTAAGACAAACCACAGCAGCACATGTGGACGGCTGGCAGCACTGCAGTTACGTCACATGTGTACGGCTGGCAGCACTGCGAGTTACGTCACACATGTGGGCTATGAGACGGCTCCACACAGGATGAGCAGAAATACAGGATGTTAATGGTGATCTCTGGTATGGTCACAGTAACACCCCTACTGTGGGTGTATCGGTACACAAATACCCAAGAACCATACCAGGCCTCTTCTGACTGGGTTCTACAGAACTACGGTATTAGGGTTCGGCTTTAGAGACATTGAAGTGCCCTTGAGTCGTAAACAGTTGGGAACCGTCAACCTAGATGGGATCATGTGTTCGCACCTCGCGACGTTTACCTCGGTAAGATGGTCACCAATCACAGCCAATACACAAGGACTTCATAGTACAGTTGGCCAACCAATCAACTAACTAACCTGCCATAGTAGGGTTAGCTTCCCAATCAACTAACTAACCTACCATAGTAGGGTGAGCTAACCAATCAACTAACTAACCTAACATAGTAGGTTTAGCTAACCAATCAAATAATTAACCTGCCATAGTAGGGTTATCAGGGATACAGTAAAGGCTGATCTTAACAAATTCGCTAACTATATTAAAGTAGGCAGTAGAGGAGGTTCTAAACTAACCAACTAACTATATTAAAGTAGGCAGTAGAGGAGGTTCTGAACTAACCAACTAACTATATTAAAGTAGGCAGTAGAGGAGGTTCTGAACTAGCCAACTAACTATATTAAAGTAGGCAGTAGAGGAGGTTCTGAACTAACCAAATTAAAGTACGCAGTAGAGGTTCTGAACTAACCAACTAACTATATTAAAGTAGGCAGTAGAGGAGGTTCTGAACTAGCCAACTAACTATATTAATGTAGGCAGTAGAGGAGGTTCTGAGCTAACAAAATGACTATATTACAGTTGGCAGTTCTGAACTAATCAACTAACTATATTAAAGTAGGCAGTAGAGGGGGTTCTGAGCTAACCAACCAACTATATTACTGTTGAAAGTAGGGGAGGTTCTGAACTAACCAACCAACTATATTACTGTTGAAATTAGAGGAGGTTCTGAACTAGCCAACCAACTATATTACTGTTGAAAGTAGAGGAGGTTCAGAACTAGCTGACTATAGTAGTTAGTAGCAGGCCCACAGAACCCAGAAGGTATCCGGACCTTCCCTTTCTCTTAAGAGTTGTCCCCCATTAAGTTAACAGAGTTAGGGCTAGGGTAGGCCACGACGAGGCAGTAAGGGTCAAACCCCCGCTGCAGTCTGAAGGTAGAGCGGCGATAGGGGAAAGAACCAAACACACAGGAGGCTGCAGCAGGGCGCAGTAAAACGCTTCACAACAGATCATCATCTGTTTATTTTATTTATTTTTCCACAATGTCTTGTTTTTTAAAAAATGTATGATGACTATATGCTCTGTAAGGTGACCTTGGGTGTCTTGAAAGGCGCCTCTAAATGAATTGTATTATTATTATTATTATTATCTGTAGGTTAGCCGCGGCATAGGCTGTTATATCAAGCCAACTAGCCAGAGAGATAATTAGCTCAATAAGTATCTGGCCACCTAGATAACCAGCTAGCTAACTTACTGACTAACTAGCTAGGTAATTAAAGTAAGGTGCAAACGACAGGACAGGCTGTTCGTAACCTACCAACTAGCCAACCCTAAGAACATTCCTTCAGGAGGACTTACCACGAGGCGCACCGGCTCAGAGATCTGATTGGTCGGTTTGCCGGTGACCTGGAGGTTTATTGGGGCATTCATGGAGTCCGATTTGCTGATGGCTGTGGTTACCATAGCAACGGCAGGGGTACGTTGTGGCAGGACTGCGGCCGGTAGGGTGGGTGTGGCTGCAGCTTTAAGGACCAGAGGTATCGTCTTCGTGAGGACCGGGGTGACGGTCAGAGTCTTTAGAGAAACACACACACAGTTAGTGTTTAACTGAGGACCAGGGGGACGGTCAGAGTCTGTAGAGAAACACACACACTGTTAGAGTCTATCTGAGGACCAGGGTGACGGTCAGAGTCTTTAGAGAAACACACACACAGTTAGTGTCTATCTGAGGACCAGGGTGACAGTCAGAGTCTGTAGAGAAACACACAGTTAGTGGCTTAGTGTGGACCGGGGTGACAAGAGTCTAAAGAAATACACACACAGTTAATGCCTTAGTGAGGACCGGGTTGATGGGTAGTCTGTAGATAACAACACACAGTTAATGTTTTAGTGAGGACCAGGGTGACAGGAGTCTAAAGAAACAAACACACAGTTAATGTCTTAGTGAGGACCAGGGTGACAGGAGTCAAACACAGTTAATGTCTTAGTGAGGACCGGGTTGATTGTCAGAGTTTGCAGAAAAACACACACACAGTTAGTGTCTTAGTGAGGACCGGGGTACCAAGAGTCTGTAAAGAAACACACACAGTTAGTGTCTTAGTGAGGACTGGGGTTACAAGAGTCTGTACAGAAACACACAGTTAGTGTCTTAGTGGGGAACAGGGTGATGGTCAGAGTCTGTAAAGAAACACACAGTTAATGTCTTAGTGAGGACTGGGGTGAGAGTCAAAGTCTGTAAAGAAACACACAGTTAGTGTCTTACTGAGGACCAGGGTGACAGTCAGAGTCTGTTGAAAAACACACACAGTTAGTGTCTTACTGGAGACCGGGGTGATGGCACATTAGGGATGTTACGTTGCGTGTGTGTATATGTGTGAATGTGTACACGAGTGTGGATGAGTGTATGTAAAGAGTGGATGCATATGAGTGGTTGTGTGAACAGAGTGTGTGCATGAGTGTGTAAGGCCAGACTACGGAGTGCGTATGAGTGAAGTGAGTACAGAGTGTGTGTGTGTGTATGAGTGTGTGAAAACAGAGTGTGTGTGTGCGTTTGTGCATGCATGAGTGTGTGTGCGCAGAGTGTGTTGACAGTGTGTGAATACTGAGTGTGTGTGTGTGTGTACTGCGTGTGTGAATGTACAGTGTGTGTGCGGGTGTGTGTGTGTGTGTGTCTCTCTAAGTGGGTGACCTGCTGCAGTTGTCCAGTGGGCAGGCCAGGCTGAACGGGGGGACTCACTAGAAGGCCAGCCTGTTTGTTGTCACCCCCCATTGGCTGGCTTCCCAGCTTGTGGTCGCCCCCTCCTGGTGGGCCGTGGACTGGCAGCTTGCTCTCCGGGTCCTGCTTCACCAGAATCTCCTTCCTCAGCTGCTCCACCACCTTTTTCTGCAGAAGACAACAGAAGCCAGAGTTTGGGTTACTGCATGTCCCCCGTGCTGCGTGGTGCATCCCACCCCACCTAAGAGGTGGCTACTCAGCCATTAGGCGTTGAAAGGGATAAAACCCAGTGGATGATGAGGTTCTGTTGCTGGTCCTGTGCTGGTCTACAGACCAGGGACGCTGGTCATGTGCTGTTCTACAGACCAGGGACGCTGGTCCTCTGCTGGTCTAAAGACCAGGGAGGCTGGTCTCACCTGTTTTTCACTGAGCGCTGTGATTTTGGCTTGGAGTTCATGGAGCTGTTTCTTCAGATCAGCATTCTGAAAGTAAACCACAAGGTGAAAGCAAGGTCAACGCAAGGATATTCCAAGGTCATTTTTCCCACCAAGCTCCCCAAATATAAACATTGCTAGTATGAAAGTAACTAACCAATATAGAGTACTATGAAGCCAAGCAAAAACAAGACAGACGGACAGAAAGGCAGAGCCTCCACAAGAATACAACGGTATTCAACAGGATGTGTGCATTTCAGACAAACACGAATGCCAAGTGGCCCTCATGGTTGCACATTAATTAAAAAACCTTTGGGATGGGTTAGGATTAACTAATAAAGTGAGGTCATATAACAGATGGAGAGCAAGCACAAAGCGAGACGTGAGAAGAGGGGCAGCGGATCACCTACCTCTGTGTCCTGCTTCATCTGAGCCACCAGTTTCTGAGGAGGGAACGGAAATGTTTAGTATGTGGCGCCCCCCAGTGGACAAAGCAGGCAATGCCACAGGCCCACTGGACCTGTAGCAGCATAAACAACCTTGTCTCCTTATATTAATACACTTCCAACGCCGTTCATATGATCAGTGAAGCCTATTGTCTTTTACAGCAACAAGGAAATAAAACAATAATTATTTCAGGAGCACAAATATTACTGATCAATTACATTCAGGGCGTTTAGCAGATGCTTTTATCCAAAGCGACTTACAATAAGTTCATTTGTCAGAAGAAAGAAACAATATACCGCTGTTGGTACAGTAAGGATGTTCATAGAAGCAAGTGCCAAGCACTAACAATCACTAGGTTAACCTTTTCCCCATACACGCAGATATTGCTAGGATACGATGCTACACTACAAGTACTGTTTTTAAGTGCAAGGACGTACGATTTACAATAAGTGCGTAAGAGGGGTGTCGGCGTGTATAATAGTGAAGATGGTGCTGAGGGGGAAGAGAGGACATTTCAGCGTCTGAGTGCTGGGAGCATTGCAGAGAGACAAGTTGCAGCTTGTAGCTGAATTCTTTCAGAAGAGCGCTACACACACTCTGGTGCAGCTCGAGCATGAAAGCATCTCTCAGCCTCTTGTCTAATTAAAAGCTAATGAATAGTTTGTTAAAAGTTACAGTAAAAAGATAAGTGTAGTGCTTTGGAAACATTTCCCAAAGTGATGACACTGAAGACCTCCGTGCCCTGGCTTCCTAACATGGTCAACAGCTCCCCCTGGGGTTCAGAAGATTGGCAAACACGTCAACATGTATTAATCGAGCAGGGACTGGAACCCGTTCTGGAGTTCCCAGATGGTAGTGGTAACACCATATTCACGGATATATGTACTGTTATGGCAACTAGGTTAGTTAGGAGTAGGGTTGGGTATCGTTTGGGTTGTATCCGATACCGGTGCCTACTCTGTACTTTTCAAA
Source organism: Gadus macrocephalus (assembly GCF_031168955.1). Classification (NCBI taxonomy): domain Eukaryota; kingdom Metazoa; phylum Chordata; class Actinopteri; order Gadiformes; family Gadidae; genus Gadus; species Gadus macrocephalus. The sequence goes on from NC_082390.1 coordinate 10,458,828, forward strand.
CGGTTCCGGTGCTAAAACGGTTCTCGAACCGGTACTTAAAAAAACGAAACCGCACACACTTGCATACATGCACGACTTGTTATGGGTTTCACATTAAGCAGAAAGTCAGCGGACACTGAGTTGAATGGCAACGGTGTTTGCTAGCCTACTTGATATGCAAGATTTACGGTTGGCATTAAATTACTCGACTTACCCGAAGAGGCTGCTGAAGTGTTGGGAACGTTACTTTAAAAAAGTAATTAGTTAGTTACTCACTACTTGTTCCAAAAAGTAACTGAGTTAGTAACTGAATTACTCTATAATAAAAGTAATTAGTTACCAGGGAAAGTAACTATTTGCGTTACTTAAAAAAAAAACTTGGCCTGTTAAATGGTTGAACTTAGGGCTGGGCTAAAAACACTGGCTCAGATTGGCTGCCATGAAACATGACTCTGCCTTAACCAATCATAATCGCTTATCTCGTTGTTAATCCTACCGGTCTCCTCACTAGCAGTTTGTGTTAGGAGCCAGGGGTGCGTTCGGATTACGCAGTTTATTCAATCAATTCATAGTAACGCACTGCATTTTTCGTACAGTAACGGTAACGGCGTTGTAACGTCGGAAATAGTAATTAATAAGATAAGCGTTACGTAACGCCGTTCTCTTAAACGGCGTTATTACCAACACTGGCTGTGACTGATAAATATCTTTTTAAAAAATAATTACAAATAATATAAATTACTCGCTGAAAGCAGGCAGGCACGCATCATGGCGCAACATTACTGCCAAAGTCATATTAAGTAATATAACTCAGGTGCGCAAGGCAGCCGCAGGAGACGCCAACATTGTTTTCAACCGCTCGGTACCGCGGTTTTTGATTTGTTTATTTGGTTTTGAAAAGAAAGTTTTGGATAAATGCATCGGCTTTGAGTTTGTTTGTTTGCTACTTTAAAATTACATTCACTCGCCACACACACACACACACACACACACACACACACACACACACACACACACACACACACACACACACACACACACACACACACACACACACACACACGATCTTCAATCAAAACAACATCAAGTAAGCGATGCCACAGCGCGTTGACAAGTCCGTCCTGCGTCTCGAGGCGCCCATAGGCTTTATGGTTTATATATTTAAAACCCGTGACACACTCTTTTACCAGTTGGCCTGAAATACCACGCCTCGCAGTCATGGACCTATCAAGAAAGTCGTAGTCGTACCATGCATGTTTAGCGCAACATTGAAAAGGGTCCCGTCTGAAACAGTGTCACGCATCGCTGCGTTCCGAACGTTGTGTAATCAAATTCACCGGTATGGCGGTATATATAAAAAAATCAGATCCTAACGAAAATACACACCGTTATTCAGTGTGAACCGGTATAGCGCCCAGCACTAACGCAACGCAAGTTGACGCCGCAACACCATGGGGGCGGGGCAGGGGGCGTTAAAAAGCGGCAGGCACCGTATGAGGCACCGAAATGTGCGTTCTTATTCGATCTCATTACAACCGTTTACGTCGGAACCGGTTCCCTACTGGAACCGAGTTTCGGTGCTCAACCCTAGTTAGGAGCTAATCTCAAAGATAGAGTTACTGCTATGTGTGTCTTGTTAGTCAGACTTGGTTACCCAATGCTTTCAGCTTATTGACCGATACATACATCTCTTTAGGGTTAGAGACGTTTTCTACTTTACCCCAGTGCAGTGGCCACTCTACCCTACCCCAGGGCAGTAGCCAGTCTACCCTACCCCAGGGCAGTAGCCAGTCTACCCTACCCCAGGGCTGTAGCCAGTCTACCCTACCCCAGGGCAGTAGCCAGTCTACCCTACCCCAGGGCAGTAGCCAGTCTACCCTACCCCAGGGCTGTAGCCAGTCTACCCTACCCCAGGGCTGTAGCCAGTCTACCCTACCCCAGGGCTGTAGCCAGTCTACCCTACCCCAGGGCAGTAGCCAGTCTACCCTACCCCAGGGCAGTAGCCAGTCTACCCTACCCCAGGGCAGTAGCCAGTCTACCCTACCCCAGGGCAGTAGCCAGTCTACCCTACCCCAGGGCTGTAGCCAGTCTACCCTACCCCAGGGCAGTAGCCAGTCTACCCTACCCCAGGGCTGTAGCCAGTCTACCGTACCCCAGTATGCAAGAAATACCCATAAATAATAAATCGCACATAAAACTGACCTTAGATTGGAACTCATTTAGCACACTGTTTATTATGGTTTCATTCTATGATTATTATTACTTTCCACTAATTCCCCATTTCCAGGGTCAGTTAGAACCAGTATTTTGGACATCTCATATGCGTTAGCCCCACCACCGCTCATAAACTGCAGCGTGTCCCTGCTGTAGAGCTGGAGGGACACACTTCAACAGAAAGTAGAAGGTTCTGTCCATTGAACTGTTGTAATGTTACGTATCCAGTTGAATTGCATTCTAGTTAGGCTATGGTTTAGGGCGGGGTATTTTGTAATGAGCTCATGGTGTGAGATATTGACAGAGCACCGGCTCTGTAGAGAGGAGTGTTTCTGCCTGTCTCCTGGGCAGGTCAACACTGCTAGGTAATGATGAACAATGTACATTCCAATCCAAAACTGAAAAAAAAATAACAAAGTAGTGCATGCTTTATTCAGAATAGGAAAATCCAGGCTGGCACCTCTGAAACAAAAGACGACACTCAGAATGGAGCTTACAGCTGCAGTCGTAGCGGTCAAGAGGTGACACTGAGGAGAACCACACTTTGACAGGATAGATCCATCTTCTGGAGCCAAAAATCAACAGTGCTGAGGTCCATCAACTCCCAAACCACACGCTTCCAACATTTGGAGCAAACCGGACCTCTTTAGTAAAGAGACCACTGATGAATAACAATGGAGATCTGTTAGCCCAAGAAAATACCAAGCAAATGAAGCCGCGAGAAGTCGTAGGGCGGACAGCTTCTAAAGCTGGAGGAGAGGAAATTTTCTGGAAGCCAGACAGAATAGCCAAAACTCCCTTGGAATCTGCAATCTGCTAATGATCCAGAAATCCAACAAGACATCCCATTGAACATCAGTGAAACCCCACACACAAGATCCACCATTCCTCCTCATGGTGGAGGCTGCAGGCTTCAACTACAGACAACACTCTGAGGAAGGACCTTCAGACCTGCGAATGAAAGGTTGAGAAGGCCATTCAAGTCTTTAAAGCCACACTACGCGACCATGTCCTGAACACCTGGTCAAAGTCCTTTCATATTCAAGTTAGACCCATCAGTGCTAGAGCGAGTTGGAGCAGCGACGCCTGAAGAGGCCAAACAGGGACAACTCAACCTTCACGTATCCACACTATTGTTACAATATATCCAGGAACTAAGCTTGTGAAAATAGTTATCATACCCATAAATAACTATTCCAGACCCAATTCCGTTGTCCTTGTGTACCACTGCATCAACCACAAGACACCTCAGGGGACATATTATACCACCAGGTTTGACTGTGATTAGCCATTACAAGCCGTTTTGAAAATGTGCAGCTTCTGACATCACAGGTGGGCGTGTCCACCTAGATGTGTGCTGGATAGATCAGTCTACCAGCCTACCCAGTGGACTGTACCAAACGTTGCTTATCTATCCGTCATACATCTAGGTGGACACACCCACCTGTGATGTCAGAAGCTGCACATTTTCAAAGCGGCTTGTAATGGCTAATCACACTCACACCTGGTAGTATAATAAGTCCCCTTTAACCAATTAACTTGCACATAACACAGCACGTATCTTTTTACTTTCACTAAGTTATATCAAAATAATAGTTATATTTCATAACTTGGCCACCATGTATGCAACCATTAACTGTCAAATTTGACAAAGTTTGGAAACTATTAAAAGCTAAACACATATTTAGCTTTTAATAAATAAATTCAATTGTTTGGGTCGGATCAGTACCTTGCATCGGCACCTGGCATTCTTATGTGGCCGCAGTGAAACCAAAAGAGATTTAAAACTTGGACTAGTGACCAGAGGATTAAGACTTGACTTGGACCAGTGACCAGAGGATTAAGACATGACTTAGACTAGTGACCAGAGGATTAAAACATGACTTCGACTAGTGACCAGAGGATTAAGGCTCGACTTTGACTAATGACCAGAGGATTAAGACATGACCTGGACCAGTGACCAGAGTCTGTAGACCTGGACTAGTGACCAGAGGATTAAGAATTGACTTAGACCAGTGACCAGAGTCTTTAGTCTTGACTTGGACTGTCTGGTTGTCCTCGAGATGCACTTGATGGAGTTCTGAAATTTGCAACTGCATTTGTGGATTTATATCGATGTGATGGCAACATAGTGACAATCAGTGCTCCGACTGCATCCATGGTGGTAAAATACTCCATAGCCCTCAGAGTATGGCTCCCTGATATGGAACTGATTCTTCATCTCAGTGATGTTTACTTGCACTGCGGTATGTTGTTATAGAGTGCGTTTGCCAACACAATGGTGTGCAGTTTCGTCAATAGTTTAGTTTTGGACACCAACTTTCACAGAAGAGTGATGGCCTACTTTTAGTTATCGACCAGGGAAACAACCTCGAAAACTAACGTCTCCACAAACTATTGCTGCATGAGGAGCATGACGGTCAGGATACCAGTGCCCCTCGTGAGATCACAGCCTACCTGATGGACCTGGATCTCCACCTTCAGAGCCTCCTGTAAGATCTGGAGCTCCATCATGGGTCCACTCAGTCTCACAGCTGGGTCAGGGCAAAGTTCAGCCTACACACACACACACACACACACACACACACACACACACACACACACACACACACACACACACACACACACACACACACACACACACACACACACACACACACACACACACACACACACACACACACACACACACACACACACACACGCACGCTTAGGGATGCTTTACTTTTAAAAGTGCAGAATACATTCTAAACAATATTCGAGGGATGACAGCAGGGTACTTCTACGAAGTGGTCATGATTGGGGTTATCCTCCCAGCTTCGCTGTATCTCAGCCTTTGTTCTAATGGATAAAGTCCAGCCCACAAGGGCAGAGTAAGGTATCAGGAGCTGTGGTTCATCTGGGAATTAATCGGGAAAAGGGAGAAGGTCCTCGTCTTCCCTGGTGTTTCTACATGACCCTACTGCTGGGACCTCCTCTTCCTCAGAAGAGGATAGAAGGTTTAGCAGGGAGCCAACCCATACTGGATTCTAGAAGGCCGATATTAGGACATCAGCTGTCATTTGAATGACATATTGTGGTGCCCTGGAGTGGAGCAGCCCCTTGATTGGCCACAGTAGAGGATGTATTTGTATACAATTACGTTTGTAAATCGACACCATTTCTAAATTCTTCATATCGCAAACATATACGTCGATACCGATATATCTGTGATTGGCCGATATCTGCCAATAAAATCAGCCAACCGATATATGGGTCGGGCTCTAATCTACTATAGTTGGAATTATTTTTGTATTTTGCAATCCCATTACACTTTGATTGAAAATCTTACCTTACCACCCGCTCCTGTTGGAAGACCATCCAATTGAAGCATCAAAGAAGCGCTGAGGAGAGGAGACGAGATATTAGGAGAGATGTTAGGAGACGAGAGGATGGAGCTGAACCAGAGGTGGTGTGGCGCTGGACTCACCACGTGTTCAGGGGAAGGGCTCTCCTCTCTCAGAGAGGAACTCCTCTGGCTATTAGCACCACTTACCAGTTTGCTTTCAACTGGGTGCCACTGCAGCACTGCTGGCCTGTTGGAAACAACAGAAACATCCTCTCTTTAGATCACTAGTGGAGACCAGAGGACTGTTTCTTGGTAATTTAAATATAATAATATAATGTTCGGTGCCTTAAACAACAATTTCTCTTGGTATATAATTATTTAAAAACATAAACATTTGATTGTATAAATCAAAACATTGTACTTGGCCTGGTGTATACGGAATACAATTCAGTTAACGTCCTACAGTTCATCTTAGTATAATACATATTTTTTCGTTGTAACATAATCTCATGTATTAGAATTATAATATGGAGCAAGGAGTATAACAGCAACTCAGCCTGCTTGAAAACTCCTAGTTTCCAAGCAACACACACACCAAGGAGTAACACACGAACACCAAGGAGTAACACACACACGAACACCAAGGAGTAACACACACACGAACACCAAGGAGTAACACACGCACACACCAAGGAGTAACACACACGAACACCAAGGAGTAACACACACATACACACCAAGGAGTAACACACACATACACACCAAGGAGTAACACACACATACACACCAAGGAGCAACAAACACACACACAACCACCGAGTAACACACACACAACCACCGAGTAACACACACACACACACACACCAAGGAGCAACACACACACACACACCAAGTAGCAACAAACACACACACCAAGGAGCAACAACATACACACCAAGTAGCACTAGAAACACAACACACGGAGCGAAGAACAGCAGAAGGCAACGGAAACTCGAGGCTCCATCTAACAGGTGATTAAAGTGATGAGTCTCTCACTACCAGCCTCACAACAGAGCCGCGGTGGCTCGCAGGTTCTACAGCGGGACTGTTTACACTAGAAATTAGGACCAGGTCCCTGTGTGTGTCTCCTCGGTCCCATTCCGCCATAAGAGGACCTGTTAATGGACCCCAAGTTATCTCAATAACTTAAAAAAAAGACACAGACGGAGACACGGATCGGAGCAAAATGGAGGTTTTTGGAGAAAACCAGTCCGAAAGTGATACTGATGTGAAGGACCGACCTGGAGATGTTTTATAACCTCCATTACATCTCACTATGGCCCTCAGCTCAACAACTGAACACTTACTGGGGGTTTAACACCGTGAGACCCTGCTGTCAGGATTACTGGACATTTCACACCTCCTTAAAATGCATTTTGGTGTTTTAAACTGCGGGTTTATCCTTCCTCCACAAAGCTGCACCTCCGGATCCTCCCGGAGGAGAACAAGTGCCGCTACGCTAGCAAGTAGCTAGCTAGCCTCGCCGGCTATCAGTAGCGGAGTAGCCAGAGGAGTGGAAGTGAATGGGTATATTAGCCGAAATAGCTACTGCTATGAGCCACAACGATAACCCATCCGTTATCATAACTTATGCTCCGGAACTCAACAACCGTGGACTTGAAAATTAACACAAACATTAAAACAATGTCCCGTCGACGAGTGTTAACGTCTAAACGAGGGGTTTGTGGGGCTGGGGTGACAGTTGGAGTGGCGGCGGTAGAAGTTGAGCGTCGGCCGCTCCGCGCTACGGCGGCGCTCCGCCAATAGGAGGGCGCCTCAACTCTCTCCATGTCCTCACACGCAGCACCGCACACACACACACACACGTTCACACACACACGCACGCACGCACACACGTACACACATTCACTCACACACACACTCACACCGTTCAGACAGAGTGGGGCGAAAAGAGCGAAAATGAAAGTTATGCGATAAAAAGAAAAGCAGCCCAGCGTGCACTACTTCCTCTCCTCTGGACTCACAGAGCAGCGGCGGTCCTCTTCTCCTCCTCTCACAATTAATTAAATAATTATTAAAAACAACCCAATAACCACTCCGCCGCGTCCGCAGCGTGGCCTTAGCGCCGACAGAGGCTCCCCGGGTCTCTGGGGGAGAGAGGAGAGCAGATCCGGACGGGTTTCGAACTAGTTTAAATAGAACGGGTCCAAAAAAGAGGAGAAACTGAGGTACAAAACAAGAACTCTTCTTCAGTCTCATTCACCACGGCCTGAGCACTCACAGCGATCACTGCGCCGGAGAGGAGGGAGAAGAAGAGGGGGGGTGCACAAACTAGTTCAAACGCGGAGCTAGTGAACACTTTCCAGTGCGAAACTGTTTCGATTTGTTGATTTATCTACGGTTAAAGTCATTCAATAGAGCGGATCGAGCGATGCACGTGAAAAGAAAATGTGTTGGAAAAGAGAACTATTTTTTTTATCGATGTGGCGAATTTATTTCACTTTGCCTAAGGAACAGCGGTGATGCGGCTCCATTGCCTAGGGAGAAAGGCCCGGATGTGAACTCGGTGAAACTCACTTTTATACCTTTTTATACTTCATATCGCACTTGTTTTGCCTTTCTCTCTTATTTACATTTGTATTTTTATCTTATATTTAAAGGTGTATGTTTTCCAATTTGACGTCGCTATATTTCCTTTGTCTGATTTTTAAACTGCGTTGGAAATGTACGCCTACTACATGTTTATGTTGTGGGCCAATAAAGCTCTTTCGATTTGAAGAGAGGAAGAGGGGCCCTCACTAAGATCAACACTCATCCACACGGGATGCTTTATTCAGGAGGAAAGATATCGTGTGTCTGCTCTCAAGATAGATAGTAGTAAACAAAAAATAAAAGAACAAAAAAGTAGACGAAATATAATTAGAATAATCGAAATATTAATATAGAGATGCAAATCAAATATCAAAAGATGGGAACGAAGCCATGAAATAACTGCACAACAATGTTGGTTGTGTTGATCAAGTGGAAATGTAGGCTACCATCAGCCATAAGCCCCATTAACCCAATCATCACGATCAGGAGATGGGTAAAGTGGAAATGAAGGTGTAATATTATGCGTTTTTTTTATACTAAAACCTCTTCACTGTAGGCCTACATATCTATATCTAAAATCTATTTACAACTCTTTTTCCTAAAACGTCTTCACTGATTCATAACTATATAATACATCTTTAATAAGACATAACTATATACTAACACATATTGACTCATACACAACTATGGTAAAACATATTGGACATACAAGTATCTCAAATATTGTTGTTAATACAGCCATTTGAAGATGTATTGATAAGCATGCACTGAAAGTTTAGAATATCTAGGTTGAACAATGTATTACTCACCGGTAACACTCAGACTCACCACCAGGGGGCTAACATTCAGACTCACCACCAACGGGCTACCGCTTAGATCACCACCACTCAGACACCAGGTAACACTCACCACCAGGTAACACTCAGACTAACCACCAGATACAACTCAGACTCACCATCAGATAACACTCAGACTCACCAGATAACACTCAGACTCACCATCAGATAACACTCAGACTCACCATCAGATAACACTCAGACTCAACACCAGGTAACACTCAGACTCACCACCAGGTAACACTGAGACTCACCAGCAGATAACACTCAGACTTACCCCCAGGTAACACTCAAGACTCACCACTAGAGGCCTCAACCAGGTAACACTCAGACTCACCACCAGAGGTCAGTTTCGGCGCGCAGGCGACACTTTGGTGGCATAACGACTACTGAATTTATTTTCTGCCTGTTTTTCCGGTCTTTAGTTTCGGTTGTTTTAAAAGACCACCCACATTCATTAAGTATAATAATAAAATATAAAATAATAAATCATTTATTATTATTAATAAAGTTATATTTGACCTTATCATAGATAAACTCTTACATAGCAACAGATACTTGGCCAATCAATTGGTTGAAATTAGTCTTAAAAAAAGACTAATGTCAGAGTCTGAAATAAGAAAATATCCCAAAAACCAGCAATTACAATGAATCCACGGGGAAAATAGTTTCTAAAAGTAGTTAGATAACATTGAGTGAGTGACGAACGTTACTTTTAACGGTCACGAGTGGCTACCGCTAGGCTACAACAGCGGTGGTCAACGTTGGATACTAGTACTTCCAGACCAACCCCCCCTAGATCCACCAGGTACCTCCTGGAACCAACAGGTAGGCTACTAGTACCCGCTGGATCCAACATGTACTAGTAGACTAGACTACCACCTGGATCCAACAGGTAATAGTGCCCCCTAAAGGTTTTCCCCTTCGGAAAGTTAAGAACCGACACATTAAATAATATTTTTGAAAGCAAAAATATGTTAGATATCGGGTGGGACCAACCTGCCGTGTTAAGGTCTCTGATACCGAGCAGATCATTCACTGACTCAACCAACGTAATTGATGAGTTAACTCACGGTGAATCGCATTTTTTAAAAATCTTATTTTAAAGGGGAAATATGCCACTTTGCCCACTTATTCGCAGTTTTCTTGGTTTGCGCTCTTATTGAGCTCACCCTACAGCTTTGGAGGCGCTACAACACTGTCGTAACAACTCGTTGACGACCCTTCCCCATCCACTTCTACGCTTGCCATGTGTGCATTTGTTTTCAAAGAAGCCGGCGAATGCGTGGAGCAATGTCCGAAGTAGATGTTCATAAAGAGTAGACATGGTTATACATTTTGAAAGGGTGTATGTTTTACAATAAACCCATCCTTTTTTTAGTTGACGGGGAGATGTTATATCCTAGATTAGAATTGGTTTATCTTTGGTTGTTGAACAGAACGATCAGTATTGGAGTGTTGGCCAACATAATACATAACGATATCATGACCAATTTGCGCAGCAATCGTACATTTATGTATCTGTTCAAGTACGTCACTTGTGTACGGAATTACAGGGAAATAGTTTCAGAGATGAGACGGCCTGCTGTCGCTCGTCCCCGCAGGAGAGTTCTCAGGCAGATGCTGTGTCTGGAAGAATAGGGACGCATTTATTTTTACGTGTAAATGCTTGCAAATAAACATTGTTAATAAATATTATTGTATATGGTTTTAAAATGTTTCAATTTTTTTGAAATAACAGATGTTTGCACCACCTTTCTTTCATTCATTGGTTCAATAATAAACACTGTTTAGAAAAATATTTATTTTGGACATTGAAAGAAATGCATTAAAGTGACAGTTTGTTTCTTGCCTTACGGCTATTGTGTAACATCTTCTTGAGGGTTCTCTAGATTTCCTTGTCACATTTGTACCCGCACAAGTTCAGATTTGGGTGTTGGCTGTACCGGGGCAGGCAGGCCGAGCCGTCTTGGGTCATCAAGCGTCATAGCAATGCTGTTTGCCAACGCTTGTAACTAAGAAAAAAATACAAAGCAATCTTTTTACAGACATGGTTACAAGCGGGGAGCTACGCAAAAGGTATAACATGGCTAAAGCTATAATGGAGGTTCACGTATCGTAACAGTTCTGTTACCGACGAAGTGCCAACTAGCAGCTCTCGTGCAGGTTACTGCATTATATGGCCAGCCGGACATATCACGATATAGGCTATATAGTACACCCTTAGAAAATCGAAGGCATTCGAATAGCGGTCTAGTGATCTAAATAAACAAGAACCTGGATTCGGGGATTTAGCCTTTATCTGGGGGACGAGACAGACGAACAGCAAAACAACCATGGAAACGAAGGTGTTGGTAGCGAGTACACGAACACCCCAGCAAGCAAGCTAGAAACATACAGGGCAAACACATTTTTACAGACACTATCAACATCAAGAAGCCACAATACAAAGTTCACCCAAGGGTACTTACAATTTCAAGAGCAACACAGCCATGTCAAGTCGGCATCCGATTTGCAGTCTTTTTCTTTCAGAGAGGCCAGAGTGTCTGTCGGTCAGTCTCCCTTTTCTCTTGTGGTTTCTCCGACATTGGGATTTTCTGTCTCTTTTTAGTCGGCTGATCCATGATGAATGTAACAATCCCTTCACTACTACTTACGTTTATATCGATCCGGTTCCGTGTTGGGTCTGTACTAGCAGCGTTAAGCAATTCGGTACTTCGCGAGACCCGAGACTCTCGCGAGAGTGGGCGGCGGGTCGCCGGCAGAAACTTGCATATTCCCTTTTTCCGCCAAGATGCGCTAGGTGGAGTCGAAACAGCGACCAATCGACTCAAAGGGTTATAGAAGCATCACAATGACTCTTAACCTGTGATATTAAAGCAAATTAAACCAAAACAGTTTTATAGTTCTCCTTTAAATCCATTCTGAGTTAAATGAGATTATCAAACGGAATGACACGTAATCATTCATACCAAATGTACATAATAAGCAAAAACTAGACCAAGTGATATTGATGGAGTTTTATTGACTCGTTCAGAGTGGGTTGAATATGAATCTTACGAAACACCACAGATTTGGGAATTGTAAACATTTAAAACAAGATTGGGTTAACGCATTATTATTGCGCTAATTCTAACATAGAATTAGCTAATTCTAATTCTCTCTCTGACTCTCTCGTCAGTGAGCCGTGATACTGGGGTCCTGATAGGAGGGGGGGGGGGGTCCTGCAGAGGGCCAGTATTCTGACACTCGGGTCTGAAGTACGCCTCCTAGTGTCATTTAGCTGAATAAGAATTTAATAATTCAAATAGCAAAGAATTGAAATACTAAAATAACCACTATATTGGTCCTTTATTTGGCCTCACAATGTTGTACGGTCGGCACATAACGGAAACAGAAGGTCTGTCTGGAGGCACACCATCACAGTAAAGTCAGACGAGGTTCAGGATCCACACTGAAACAACCCAGACAGGAGGAGGCGGCTGAGGGCTCCACCAATCAGAAGGCTTGGGACACGCTGAGCCCTTCTGATAGGATGAGAGTTAGTGCATGACAGGTGAGTGTTGTTTTATTAGTTAATTCAATCATAATCCAATATCCTTTCTAAATCCAATCCTATTAGCGGTATATCATTTAATTAAACCACAACACCATGACCTTTGACCTGTGCCTCAGTTTTCCATCATGGATCTTTCCTGCAGTGCCCTATTCTCTGCCCCAACGAACAGTGAACACCAGAGGACGGGTTAGGTGGTCATGGAGGTCAGGCCCTTGACCACAGCTCCCCTTTAAATAAGGCTTTATTTCACTGGACTCAATTTAAATAGATAATATAAACAATAAACTAAACTAACTGAGGAGGCAGACGTGCACGTTAGTTAGCTAGCAGTTCGTTAGCATGCTAGCGCATGTTTTAGCTGCATGTGCAAACTTGCTTTGGCCTCAAACCGTGAAGTCACCAGCACTCAGAACTAAACATTCACCTCCCAAACTAATGAATGATTCAGACTTCCTCCTCAGGCGGTAGCTCCTCCTCCTCAGGATGGAGCTCCTCCTCCTCAGGCGGTAGCTCCTCCTCCTCCTCCTCATGGAGCTCCTCCTCCTCAGGCGGTAGGTCCTCCTCCTCCTCCTCAGGGTGGCGCGCGGCTGCAGCGCAGCAGGTGGAGGAAGCTGCTCCTGAAGGCTCCGTTGAACAGGGCATAGAGGGCAGGGTTAATGGCGCTGTTGACGTAGCAGAGCCAGTAGCCGGCGGCCCAGAGGGCATCGGGGACACACACCCGGCAGAGGGAGCCCACCACAGCCAGCACGTTGTAGGGCAGCCAGGTGGCGATGAACACCAGCAGGACGGCCAGCACCGCGTGGGTCACCCTCCGCTCACAGCTCCTCCCCCGCCAGCGTGCCAGCGTCGAGCAGCTCCGGGACAGGCCTCGCCTCCAGGGAGGGGTGTCAGAGCCCGGGTCCCTCGGGGGCCGGCGTAGAGAGGAGGAGCTTCCGTCCTCCTGGGGTCTCCAGTCCGCGTGGCTCGGTCCCTCCGAGGGGGTCTTGGTCTGGGAGACCCCCGAGGCCATGCCCCCCTGGAGGTGAGGGCCCGGCCGGGCGGCGGCCCGGGGGCGGGGCCTCACAGGGAGGCGGCTGCGGCTGGCGGCGGCGATGCGGCCGTACAGCGTCGCCATGACGACGGCGGGCAGGTAGAAGGAGAGCAGCGCGGTGCCCAGGGTGAGCGGGGCGCTGGCCAGCACCTGGATGTAGCAGCGGCCAGCCGGGACGGGCCGCCGTGCCGCCAGCGTCTGCCAGCACAGGATGGGCGGAGCCCACAGCAGGAGGGACAGCATCCAGGCGCCGGCCACCATCAGGCTGGCCCCGGCCCCGCTGCGCCGGGCGGGGTAGCTGAGTGGGCGCGTCACGCAGAAGTAGCGGTCCAGGCAGATGAGCAGCAGGCTGAGCACCGAGGCGTTGCTCGCCACGTAGTCCAGCAGCAGCCACAGGTCGCACAGCAGGGGGCCCAGCGGCCAGTGGCCCCCCACCAGGTACACGCCGGCCAACGGCACCGAGGCCACGCCCACCATCAGGTCTGCTGCCGCCAGGCTGAGCACCAGGTAGTTGTGGACGGTCCGCAGGCGGTGGTGGAGGGCGACGGAGAGCAGCACCAGGGCGTTGCCCAGCACCGTCAGCAGGCTGAGGGAGGCGGTCGCCGTGACGATGGAGGCCGTCTGGGTGGTGCTGTAGGAGCAGGGGCACGAGCTGTTGGAGCAGGAGCAGGCCAGGGTGGAGGTGTTGATGTCGTTCTCTGGCGCCGACCACATGATTCCTGTCCAAGGAAGAGCGTTTTCCTCAGTGACCAGCGCCTCCACCCTAAGCCCCCCCCAGAGCTACGCCCTAACGCCTCCACCCTAACCCCCCAGAGCTACGCCCTAACGCCTCCACCCTAAGCCCCCCCCAGAGCTACGCCCTAACGCCTCCACCCTAACCCCCCAGAGCTACGCCCTAACGCCTCCACCCTAACCCCCCCCCAGAGCTACGCCCTAACGCCTCCACCCTAACCACCCCAGAGCTACGCCCTAACGCCTCCACCCTAACCCCCCAGAGCTACGCCCTAACGCCTCCACCCTAACCCCCCCCAGAGCTACGCCCTAACGCCTCCACCCTAACCACCCGAGAGCTACGCCCTAACGCCTCCACCCTACCCCCCAGAGCTACGCCCTAACGCCTCCACCCTAACCCCCCCCAGAGCTACGCCCTAACGCCTCCACCCTAACCACCCCAGAGCTACGCCCTAACGCCTCCACCCTAACCCCCCCAGAGCTACGCCCTAACGCCTCCACCCTAACCCCCCCCCCAGAGCTACGCCCTAACGCCTCCACCCTAACCACCCCAGAGCTACGCCCTAACGCCTCCACCCTAACCACCCCAGAGCTACGCCCTAACGCCTCCACCCTAACCACCCCAGAGCTACGCCCTAACGCCTCCACCCTAACCCCCCCCCCAGAGCTACGCCCTAACGCCTCCACCCTACCCCCCCAGAGCTACGCCTTAATGCCTCTCCACAGACCTCATTGCACAGTCCCATGAGCTGGCAGACTGGTCTGTTCCCAGGCTCTTACTGGTCTAGCACCATTACATAGAAAGTGAACGTGCTCAATGGCAAGGACTAAGATACTGAAAGCCTTCATTCAGAGGGTCAACAACTGTTTACAGAAATCCATAAATACAGAATAAAAATATACAATTCAATTCAAACAATACAATTATAGAGAAATCTGATGGACATTTGTGTCTATCAGTGTTAAAATACCAAAAGTACAGAGTAGAACAGCGTGACAAAGACCCGGTGTCTACAGCAGCAGTCTGAGGTCTCAGTGGTCCGTAGTAGAAGGAGTCACCTACCGTACCACCGCCCGCGTCTCCTGCTGAGAGCTGCTGAGAGCTGCTGAGAGCTGCTGAGAGCTGCTGAGAGCTGCTGAGAGCTGCTGAGAGCTGCTGAGAGCTGCTGAGAGCTGCTGAGAGCTGCTGAGAGCTGCTGAGAGCTGCTCCTCTACAGCCTCCTCCTCCTCAGGCTCCTCCCCTCTACAGCCGCCTCCTCCTCAGGCTCCTCCCCTTCTACAGCCTCCTCCTCCTCCTATACAGGCTCCTTCTCCTCAGCCGCCTCCTCCGGCTCCTCCCCTTCTACAGCCTCCTCCTATACAGCCTCCTTCTCCTCAGGCTCCTCCTCTATAGCCTCCTCCACTACAGCCTCCTCCTCAGGCTCCTCCTCCACTACAGCCTCCTCCTCCTCAGGCTCCTCCTCCCACGGGGCGGGACCGCTCTGGAGCTGGAGCAGATCCTCTGTCAACCTGAAGGTCTCTGGTTCAAACCCAGATACCCCTGAGCAAGGCAGCTCACCCTCACTGCTCCCGACCGGCTGGCTGTTACCCTGCGTGGCCGACACCATTGTCGCTGTGCATGCCTGTGTTAATGTATTTATGAATGGGTGAATCAGTGTGGAGCGGCCATAGGGCAGAAGAACGCTTACTAAATGCAGTCCATAAAGCACGTTCCAGATCAGGTCCTGGACCAGGTCTGTAGAAAGGTCTCAGGAAGGACACTTGGTGGTGCAGGATGAAGACCTAGAGGGTTCCGATCTGATGAACCACGGAGACAGAAGAGGGCGAGGTCAGCAGACTGTCAAAGCTCTTTAATCAGATCACAGAAAACGGGCAATTGAAGCATTTCAAAGTGACATTTGACATAATCAAAATATATCGGTTGGGCAGGCGGGGCTGCCCCGTAAAGGTGGTGCTGATGGTGTTACTGTACCATACACAGGTGGAGCTCTGACAGAAAGGCTTTTTAAAAGGTTCATTGGTCAAGTAATCAGGAAGAGCTCCCCCTCGCTGCAGGTCGACATTAAGAGCTTTTCTCAAACAGCTGCTGACCAAACGGAAAGTTCAAACTAAAATAAAGTCCAACATCATGGCTCCAACAAGGCGTGTCAACGACGCCTCACTCTGATAGGTCCTTTATACAAACACACGCGCGCACACACACACCCCTCAGCACCCACCCCCCTTAGCCTCGCAGAAACCAATCACAGACGACAAGCGCGTGTTCCTCCAGTGAGTCCAACTGACAGAAGACGGACCAGGTGGTCCGGGTCTCTTTGACCTCTGACCTCTCGCTCCCGACCACTCAACACACTTATTTACATACACACACTTAAAACACACAACCTATCTCTCTTAATATTTTAGTTACACACAACTACGACACGCAGAGCCCGGGAGTTCTAGAGGCTGTGATTCGCTGCTCTGTCCGGCCTTAAATAAACATGGTTGTATGGTTAGAGCGTCAGCCCAATAAAAGAAGAACACACACACACGCACACACAAGCACACACTGGGCCCCTGGCGGTGTGTATGTGTGTGGAGTAGGGCTTTGACTTTTGCCCAAAAATCGTATTCGAAGTTTGTTTGATTATTAATATTAATATTCAAATATATTCGAACATTTATTATTGATATTTTGACCATTAAATCCCTTCAGTAAGACCTGGATTGGGCTTCGCAAGGTTTGTTTACTGGTGTTGCTATGGTAACCGGTCTTGCGCGTTCCAACGGTTATTAAGTTTCTAATAAATCGCTGTCTAATCAATACTTCATTCACTGCCTCTTCCGTGGTCATTACATTATTATGAATAGACTGCGTCGGGTCCCCCGAAATCTCTCCCTCTTGGCCTGCCCATAACAGGTACGAGTATTAAGGGCTGCCTAATATTCGTTCGAATTTTGATTTATTTTTCTGATATTCAAATTAAATTCGAATAACGAAGTTCGGAGTCAAAGCCCTAGTGTGGAGCGCAGCACACACACGGGGCCCTCGGCGTTGAGGGGGCCCCTGGCGGGGGGGGGTGTGTGTGTGTGTGTGTGTGTGTGTGTGTGTGTGTGTGTGTGTGTGTGTGTGTGTGTGTGTGTGTGTGTGTGTGTGTGTGTGTGTGTGTGTGTGTGTGTGTGTGTGTGTGTGTGTGTGTGTGTGTGTGTGTGTGTGTGTGTGTGTGTGTGGAGCAGCAGAATGATTGAGTTCCACAATAAAAGTCCCTTTAACCCCCGTGACCCCAGAGCGTCACATGATTGACTCTGGGCATTCACAACCACCACAAGGCCTCTCTCAGAACCCCCCAGCACTGACCGCCCCAGCACTGACCGCTGTTGGACCAGTGCACAGACTGCAGCACAGGCCGTCCAGGTCTCTGGCCCCTGGTGCAGGGAGGGACCAGAGAGAGCAGGACTCCATCCAGGTAGAAGATGTTTAATGTGGAATGCGTCGTCAGGCCGGGCGGTCCCGGGGGGATGGGGATGGGGGGAAAATCAAAGCAGCAACAGTCTTCTAGGAAGTAAGGCTTGGAGTGGCGAGGCGGCACCCAGATCCACTACCTGCCGTAGGGGTCTCCATGGGGGAACCCTCCACTAGCAAGGCTGCTCCCAGGGGTCTGGGGGGCCCCCACCCTGGGGGGGTCCACTCTGGGGGGCTCTACCCTGGGGGGGTCCACTCTGTACCCCCCACTGAGGTCTGCCCTGGGGGGGTCTACCCTGTAGTCCACTCTGGGGGGGTCCACCCTGGGGAGGACGGGGCTGTGGAAGGAGGAGGTCTCTGAAGAGAAGAGCAGAGAAGACGAAGGTGGAGCTGCCAGAGAGGAGTCTTCTACCGGCTCACCGAGGAACACACGGTCCACGTCTCCAGGGAGAGGGGTCCGTCCTGCTGCTGAAGACCCAGGCTGAGGGGTCCGTCCTGCGGTGGAGGGGCCCGGGGCCTCTAGGGGGGGGCTCTGTCCTACGGTGGAGGGGCCCGGGGCCTCTGGGTGGGGGGTCTGTCCTGCGGTGGAGGGGCCCGGGGCCTCGGGGTGGGGGGTCTGTCCTGCGGTGGAGGGGCCCGGGGCCTCTGGGTGGGGGGTCTGTCCTGCGGTGGAGCGGCCCGGGGCCTCTGGGTGGGGGGTCTGTCCTGCGGTGGAGGGGCCCGGGGCCTCTGGGTGGGGGGTCTGTCCTGCGGTGGAGGGGCCCGGGGCCTCGGGGTGGGGGGTCTGTCCTGCGGTGGAGGGGCCCGGGGCCTCTGGGTGGGGGGTCTGTCCTGCGGTGGAGGGGCCCGGGGCCTCTGGGTGGGGGGTCTGTCCTGCGGTGGAGGGGCCCGGGGCCTCTGGGTGGGGGCTCTGTCCTGCGGTGGAGGGGCCCGGGGCCTCTGGGTGGGGGGTCTGTCCTGCGGTGGAGCGGCCCGGGGCCTCTGGGTGGGGGGTCTGTCCTGCGGTGGAGGGGCCCGGGGCCTCTGGGTGGGGGGTCTGTCCTGCGGTGGAGGGGCCCGGGGCCTCAGGGTGGGCGCTGGGTCTGGCCCCGGCAGCGGTCTGGGACCCCCGGTGGATGCGGTGGCTGACGATGATGTTGTTCCCGAAGCCCCCCATGGAGGCCATGGTTGTGCTCTGCTCGCGCTGGACCACCGCCGTCATGCCCCCCTCCGCGATCAGCCGGCGGATCCGGGCCAGAGCGTCCTCCCCCGAGCCCGTCTCGGAGCCCTCGGGGCCCGCTGGAACAGAGGATCACACACACATGATATACACAAACACACACACACACACACACACACACATATACACACTTAAACAGACACACTTAAACAGACACACACACACACACACACTCACAATACATACATACACCCACTAAGAGACTAGTTACAAGGAGAGCAGAAACTAGTTACTAATGGTACCAGGAGAGCAGAGACTAGTTCGCAGGAGAGCAGACTAGTTAGCAGTAGTACCATTGAGGGTGTCAGTAGCTCCGCTGGTGCCTGCAGGTCCAGACCCTTCACCTGCAGGGAGAAGAAAACTATTTTACAAACTGTTCTACCGTCCTCAGCTTCTACATGTACTAAAAGTACCCGTCCTCAGGTTCTAGGGTACCTGCCGACCCAGTAAGTGTTTCTTGGTTCCGTCCAAGAGATGTTTCCCATATTCACCATCTCTACTGTTAAAACAGTCATACTGTACCTCATAGCAGAGGTGGGAAAACACATTGATATGCTCGCTCTCTCCCCAACACACTGATGTGCTCTCTCTCCCTCTCCCCAACACACTGATGTGCTCTCTCTCCCTCTCCCCAACACACTGATGTGCTCTCTCTCCCTCTCCCCAACACACTGATGTGCTCTCTCTCCCCAACACACTGATGTGCTCTCTCTCCCTCTCCCCAACACACTGATGTGCTCTCTCTCCCTCTCCCCAACACACTGATGTGCTCTCTCTCCCTCTCCCCAACACATTGATGTGCTCTCTCTCCCTCTCCCCAACACATTGATGTGCTCTCTCTCCCCAACACACTGATGTGCTCTCTCTCCCTCTCCCCAACACATTGATGTGCTCTCTCTCCCTCTCCCCAACACATTGATGTGCTCTCTCTCCCTCTCCCCAACACATTGATGTGCTCTCTCTCCCTCTCCCCAACAAAAAACACACACACACACACACACACACACACACACACACACACAGGAATGCGCGATATAAACGATATAAACGATAAAAAATGGCCTACGATAGAGATTTTGGAGGAACTGGTGATTGCGCACATTTCATGTTCATTTCAAAATGATATGCGTTCATTTTGCACTTGTTGTATGTTTTAATAGCAAGTATCTGTGCACACACTTGGAAGATTTTTCTTTATTTAAAATAGCCATGCCTAACACTGGACGTATTTCCCTAATTCACAGTATCCGTTTCTTTATTAACAAGACCCCACCAGTTTTAATTTCATTAAGAGAAGTACACACACACACACACACACACACACACACACACACACACACACACACACACACACACACACACACACACACACACACACACACACACACACACACACACACACACACACACACACACACACACACTAGGGCTTTGACTTTTGCCCAAAAATCATATTCGCAGTGTTTATTAATATTCGAATATATTCAAATATTTATTAATAATATTTTGAACATTAAATGCCTTCAGTAAGACCTGGATTGGGCTTCGCGAGGTTTGTTTACCGCGTTGATTTGGCAACCGGTCTTGCGTGTTCCAACGGTTTATAAGGTTTCTAAAAAAATCGCTGTTTAATCAATCCTTCATTCACTGCCTCTTCCGTGGACATTACAATATTATCAATAGACTGCGTCGGGTGTTCCGACATCTCTCCCTTTTGGCCGGCCCATATCAGGTTCGAATATTAAGGGCTGCCTAATATTCATTCGAATTTTGATTTATTTTTTGATATTCTAATTATATTCGATTCACGAAGTTCGGAGTCAAAGCCCTAACACACACACAAACACACGTTTAACCTTCATTATATACAGTCTATGTTAAGTCACTCTAAGTTAAGTCGGTCTTTGTTAAGTCTATGTTAGGTCGTCTATGTTAAGTCGGCCTGTGTTAAGTCTATGTTAAGTCGGTCTATGTTAAGTCTGTCTGTCTTAAGTCTATGTTAAGTCTGTCTGTCTTAAGTCTATGTTAGGTCGGTCTATGTTAGATCGGGCTGTGTTAGGTCACTGTGTTATGTCGCTCTGTGTTATGTCGCTCTGTGTTATGTCGCTCTGTGTTATGTCGCTCTGTGTTATGTCGCTCTGTGTTATGTCGCTCTGTGTTATGTCGCTCTGTGTTATGTCTATGTTCAGTGTATTCCACTCACCTGTGGGT
Organism: Gadus macrocephalus; assembly: GCF_031168955.1. Taxonomy (NCBI): domain Eukaryota; kingdom Metazoa; phylum Chordata; class Actinopteri; order Gadiformes; family Gadidae; genus Gadus; species Gadus macrocephalus. The sequence goes on from NC_082390.1 coordinate 10,479,973, forward strand.
TCCCCCTGGGTGGAGGCGGTGGTGCTGAGCTGGGGTTCTGATAGGTTGACCTCGGTCTGGGTCTCTGCGTTCTGCTGCTGGACCACTGGAGTCTGGGTTCCCTGTGATGTAACCGAGGGGGCGGGGTTTCTGGGCTGTAGACCAATGGCGTTCATCAGACCCATGTCCCGGTCCAATCTCCAGCCAGAACGGTTGGGCCTGGAAGACGAGCAGAACTTTAACGCGGAGCAGGGAGGACCCCACCCAGAGGAGGACACTACCCAGAGAAGGACACCACCCAGTGTCTCCATCAGAGGACACCACCCAGAGGAGGACACCCAGAGGACATGGATGGAGGACATGGGTGGAGAAGGGCAACCATCAAGAATTAGAGCCATTTAGATAATCCCATCCAACCTTTACCTCGGCGCCCTCGCCCATCCAACGTAAAGGCCCGCCCAGCCAACGTTTATCCCCGCCCATCCAACAGTTCGCCGCGTCCATTCAAGGTTTAATCCCCGCCCATCCAAGCTTTAGGCCCGCCTATCCAACATTCATTCCTGCCCATCCAACCTTTAGCCCGGCCCATCCAACCTTTAGCCCGGCCCATCCAACAATTAGCCCGGCCCACCCAACAATTAACCCCGCCCACCCAACAATTAACCCCGCCCACCCAACAATTAACCCCGCCCATCCAACCTTTACCCCCGCCCATCCAACATGGCCGCTGGGTGAATGGGGGTCCCCTAAACCCCTCTGAGGTCATTACCCAGGTCTGTCGGCGCTGCGGGGGCGCCCAGACCCCCCGTTGTTGACGGAGAACAGCGGCTCGCTGCTCATCTCCCCCGGACTCTCCCCATCGCTGCGGTAGAAGCTGGGGACCCAAACGCATCAATACCAATAACAGATCACACACATCAATACCAATAACAGGAAACACCACAGGTCCATGCCCTCGTTAAAAGTGCTAACGACCCAAAAGGCTTCCTGTCTACAACGACCATTAAGGGAATGCGCCAATCTTGGCTCTAAGCTTTAGACGTCATCGGTCTGATTAGATCAGTTTTACCCTTTGAAGTCAGTGGGTTTCCATTGGTTAAGTCACCAGTAATACTCAGTAATATGTTTTATTTTTTAGCGGCTCTTTAGAGAACAGCGGCTGTAGCAGCAGACACTCACACAGGCCGGCAGATGACCAGGTCCCCCTTGTTGGTCCCGTAGGCCAGGCCCAGGCCGGGGTCCGGCAGCCAGCGTGCCGAGTTGATGCTGACGTGGCGCCGCTGGTCCGGGGCCATGGGGTACACCACGTTGAAGACCATCTGAACACAGGACCACACGTTAGTCATGGGATTCACATCGCTGACACAGGACCACACGTTAGTCATGGGCTACACCACGTTGAACACAGGGCCACAGCACGTTGAACACAGGGCCACAGCGTTAGTCATGGGCCACACCACGTTGAACACAGGGCCACAGCGTTAGTCATGGGCTACACCACGTTGAACACAGGGCCACAGCATTAGTCATGGGCTACACCACGTTGAACACAGGGCCACAGCGTTAGTCATGGGGTACACCACGTCGTCAAGGACCACATCGTCCACTGGGCGGGGCGCTGCCTGCAATGGATGGGCAGTCCTTTGTGGAGTTGGGCTAATCTAATGGACTCCGGTAAACATTATGAATGGATGCTTGAAGGGCTGTCAGCTCCATCAGGGTGATTACGTTTGTCAGGAGTCGTTGGAAGCTGTGTGTGTGTGTGTGTATGTGTGTGTGTCTGTGTGCGTGTTTAGAGGTACACCCAGGTGCTCCAGGGTTGGGGGTACTCACCCGGACAGAGGTCTCCCCCCCATGGGGCTGCTGCAGGCGGAATACCTGGGCCACCATGTGGTCGGTGGAGGGGTGCAGCAGGATCCTGCGGGAGGCCAGCCCCACCATGACGTAGCAGCCCATGGGGGACAGGCTGACCGAGATGGCGTTGGGACCTGGAGGAGGAGACACAGTCGTTAGTCAAGGCACATCTTCATCGAGACATAGATCCACCTTCTGGAACCACCTTCATGGATATATAGACACAACTTCATAGATCCACCTTCATAGATCCACCTTCATAGATCCACCTTCATACTACCATGTATTCTCAAAACTAATAAAAGGAGCTAGAGAGTAAGGTAGTGACTATCTGGAGGAGCAGCGTACCGAATCTCTTGGAGTAGAGCATCTCCCCCAGGTTGTGAGGAGCCAGGGAGTAGACGGCCAGGATGCCCTCGTCGGGGAAGCCCCGCTGGCTGCTGGGGATGAAGACCGCCAGCAGCTGGCCGTCCGCCGAGATGTCGCAGCTCGCGTCGTTGTAGATCTTACAGTTTGGCACCAGGACGTTGACCGTGGCTAGAGGGACGGACACAGGGTGAGCGTTAGCTAGAGGGGCTGCACACAGCCCCCAGAGGGGCTGCATTCACCCCCCAGAGGGGCTCATACCTAGGTTCTACTGGTCCGGTCTAGGTAAACCCCATGCAGCGCCTCATCCCTAGGTTCTACTGGTCCGGTCTAGGTAAACCCCATGCAGCGCCTCATCCCTAGGTTCTACTGGTCCGGTCTAGGTAAACCCCATGCAGCGCCTCATCCCTAGGTTCTACTGGTCCGGTCTAGGTAAACCCCATGCAGCGCCTCATCCCTAGGTTCTACTGGTCCGGTCTAGGTACCGTTGCTGATCTCCGGGAGGTCGAACTTGGTGAAGTCCCACCACTGCAGTCGGTACGTGGTGTTGGCGATGTTGCTGGCCACCGCAGACTGCCCGTCTCCGATGGAGGCCCCTGGGAAAAGGGTTAGGGTTAGGGTAAGAGCCCTGCAGTAAGAGACCAGACACAAGACCCCAGGAGAACCAGGGGCCCCCCAGGAGAACCAGGGGCCCCCCAGGAGAACCAGGGGCCCCCCAGGAGAACCAGGGGCCCCCCAGGAGAACCAGGGGCCCCCCAGGAGAACCAGGGGCCCCCAGGAGAACCAGGGACCCCCAGGAGAGCCAGGGACCCCCAGGAGAGCCAGGGACCCCAGGAGAAGGGCTTGCTCTGGCTGAACTTGCCTGCTAACACTCTGTTGACGGAGGAGTGGGTTGCCAGGCCGGGCTGACCCCTCTCGTGGAAGATCCCGGCGTAGGGGAGGTACTCCGGCAAGAGGAACCGCCTGCAACACACCGAGGAACACGTCAAGGAACAACCGTCCAAAGACTGCTGAGCTGAATCCAACCCAGGAGCCGCTCTGCACTGGGGCTCCCTGAGGGGGGAGGGATGGGGGGTTATGGGGGGCGTGTGTGGTGATGGTTAAAGGTGAAGTGTGTGGTGATGGGGGGGGGGGGGAGTTAAGGGGGGCTTGTGTAGTGACGGGGGAGGTTAAGGGGGGCGTGGTTAAGGGGGGGGGGGTTAAAGGTCAAGTGTGTGGTGACGGGGGGGATGGGGGGGTGGTTAAGGGGGGCGTGTTTAGTGACAGGAGGGGTTAAGGGGGCCGTGGTTAAGGGGGGGGTTAAAGGTGAAGTATTTAGTGACAGGGGGGGGTTAAGGGGGCCGTGGTTAAGGGGGGGGTTAAAGGTGAAGTGTGTGGTGATGGGGGGGTTAAAGGTGAAGTGTGTGGTGATGGGGGGGTTAAAGGTGAAGTGTGTGGTGATGGGGGGGTTAAAGGTGAAGTGTGTGGTGATGGGGGGGTTAAAGGTGAAGTGTGTGGTGATGGGGGGGTTAAAGGTGAAGTGTGTGGTGATGGGGGGATTGGGGGGTGGTTAAGGGGGGCGTGTTTAGTGACGGGGAGGGTTAAGGGGGGCGTGTTTAGTGACGGGGAGGGTTAAGGGGGGCGTGGTTAAGGGGGGGTTAAAGGTGAAGTGTGTGGTGATGGGGGGGGTTAAGGGGGGCGTGGTGATGGGGGGGTTAAAGGTGAAGTGTGTGGTGATGGGGGGCTTAAGGGGGGCGTGGTGTTGGGGGGGTTAAAGGTGAAGTGTGTGGTGATGGGGGGCTTAAGGGGGGCGTGGTGTTGGGGGGGTTAAAGGTGAAGTGTGTGGTGATGGGGGGGTTAAAGGTGAAGTGTGTGGTGATGGGGGGGTTAAGGGTGGTGATTGGGTGCCTGGGAGAGGTGAGGACCTGAGGACCCACCTGGGGACGAAGCGGCCCAGAGAGGGGGCAGACATGCGGGCGTTGCGGGGGGTCCGGTGTCTGGCCCGCTCGCTGTTATCACTGGAGACAACACAACATACTTAGGACTAGACACACGACACACTGTAGGACTACAAACTACAAGACTACACACCACACACTACACGCTTCAGGACTCATTTATAACAGGACTACTGTAAACCACAACAGGCTTCAGGACTAATGTACAACAGGCTTCAGACTACTGTAAAACACAATTGATTAGGCCTAGACCGACATATACAGTATAGCTAAGAACTAATCAGTCCTAATCGTGAATGCACGGTGCGTAATTTTTTTCACAGCATTTTCCCTCCTGAAATAATTCCATATTACAAAAATCTAAAATAGCTTGTGTGACAACTACATTAATGTTAATGTGCTGATTTTTCTGAAACATGCTTAATCATAGACTACTGTTAGATTTAAAACAGCAAGACAGAGACATGTTAGAAGTCAACAACAACATAATGTATTGCAGCAATTTATATTCCAAAAATACATGCGCAGCCGAAATGTACCGATCAGACGCCACGTCACAAGGCAACACTCTCACAAGGCATATAATAAAATCTAATGATTCCATTGCTCTTGTGTGGGAGGTCGCTTTCGAGCTGCACTTGCCGTCTCCCCTATGATTTTAATTCAACCATTGTGGTTAAAATGTCCTCATATTGATCAATGACAGAAGACATGAATCATTCTGAGACCAGCAAGTTTTGGAGAATTTCTGCAGGAGTTTTTTTGTTGCGATTGTTTGCCATAAAGCACAGTAGGCACTTCGGTGAGGCTGTGATGGAGTTCATTAATTATTGGACTGTGTCTAGACAGTTACAAACATCCCTGACAGTGCACAATGGCAAAGTTGAGAGTGTGGTTTCTGCAGTGAACGTAGACTGCAGCGGGAAACTGTGCTGCGATGCGTGCCTGAACGCCGCCCGCTTCTTTACTCAGTGAGTTCAGGATTAGGACTGCATGTTGGCCTAGGCCTAATCAATTGTGTTTTAATATCTTTAGCATTCAAATTATTGCAGTCTATTCTTTTCATAGGCTACTCTGCTGTTGGCCGTGATGGAGTTATTTTAACCCTTTGTAACCCCATTTTCCTGCGACATTCCTGCGTCTCCCCCTCCTACAGAACCCATTTCAGCACCGTGTCAGTAGACAGTGCTGAAACACGTATCATGAGAATGATCGTACGAGCGTGGATCCATCATTATCGGGAAACGGGGCCCAGGTCTACTGTAAAGTACAACAGCTTCAGGACTACTGTCAAACACAACAGGCTTCAGGAGTAATGTAAAACAGGATCAGAACTAATGCAAAACACAACAGGCTTCAGGACTAATGTATAACAGGCTCAGGACTAATGTATAACACAACAGGCTTCAGGACTAATGTAAAACAGGATCAGAACTAATGCAAAACACAACAGGCTTCAGGACTAATGTAAAACAGGCTCAGGACTAATGTATAACACAACAGGCTTTAGGACTAATGTAAAACAGGCTTCAGGACTAATGTATAACACAACAGGCTTTAGGACTACTGTAAGTTGGCGTTTGTAGTAAGTGAACCACCACTCACTCCAGCTCCTCAAAGTCCACGTCGCTGTTGTCCATGGCGGCGGCGGGCGTGGTGACGGGGCTGTCCGACGAGGAGGACAGGGTGCGCAGGCGGTTGGGAGGGTAGCGCAGCGAGCGCTGGCGGATGCTGTCCCTCCTGGACAGGTACTGGATCATCCTCTGGGCGTAGTAGGCTGCAGGGGAGAGTCTGAGCACAGCGGCACACCGGGTCAGAGGCACTCAAACACGCATGGCAGAAAGAGTTCAGAGTATTGGAACGAGGGATAGCAGGTGAAACGGTCTAGAGGTGTAGCGGTGCAGGAGGTGTAGCGGTGCAGGAGGTGGAGCGGTACCTTGCTGGGTCGGGGTAGATGGGGTGGTCTCGGGACCCGGCCATATCGTAGCGGGAAAGGGACAGCCAGGAGGACTCCAGCAGCCTCCTGTATTCAACACAAACCAACACTCAGTAATCCCTCCAGTCAGAGGAGGGGGAGGGGAGGCAGACGGGGGACCCTACTAGGGGTGTGAATGGTTACAAAAAAAAAAAAATTGGAAATGGTTACACAACCCCTTTTTTTTCCCTGTGTACACGGTTAACCGTTTTTTTTATTAATGATTTTTCTTTTCTTTTTTTAAAGTGGACAGCAGCCGCGCTATAGTGGGATTATTGGTTTATCAACAAGGCGGATGCGCGAGCAGAATGACGCAAAAAGAAAATTTGTTTGACCGGTTGCCATGGTTATCTCCGTGTGGTTCATTTGCAGTTGCGGTGTTAATTAGGATGTTGTCAGCTTACTGTTACATTAAACTGTAATCAGAAAACGCGGTTATACGCTAGACCCTAGAGTATCTGTGGTATAAAGGCTGGGACGAATTTCGAATTATAAATATGTAAACTTCTTGTTGAAAGTATGGACCGTCGCGAATCCCATTGAAACAATGGCGCCTTGATTATTTTTATTTTTTTTGGTTTTCGTTTACAGATTTTTCCTAAACGGTTATGATTTACTAACCGGTCACACGTGTACACGTGTACCCGTGCACATCCCTAGTCCCTACCTCCGCAGGGAGTCCTCGTCGGGGGGCTCCACCGGCATCTCCTGGGTCATGGGGTCGGGCTGCTCGGGGGGGCGCCGCGCCCCCGCCTGCCGGTACACGCGATCCCAGCCCAGGCTCTCCTGGTTGTACACCAGGTTGACCTCCGGGCTACTGGGGGCGGGACTCCCGGGGTAAGCCACGCCCACGCCTCCCCCGGCTCCTCCGGAGGGCAGGGGCTCGTTACCCAGGGCGGGGCCCCTCCTGTCGTGGGCCGGCTCCTCCGGCCCCCTCTGGCCCTCCTCGTGGGACCAAAGGGGGGCGGCGGCGGGCGGGGGGTCCCCGGCGGCGGTGGAGGAGGTCTGGGCGGTGCGCTCCCAGCGCTGGGAGTCCTGGTTGAAGGTCAGCAGGTTGTGGCACGCCCGGCAGCGGTTCAGGTGGGCGCGGGACCCCGAGGGCCGCCCCCCCGAGGGCCCGGGGGGGTGGAGGTGGGTGCGGGCGGGGGGGCGCGTCCCGGAGAGGGGCGGGGGGTGGAGGTGTGTGCGTGCGGAGGGCCGGCTGCCTGAGGCGCCGGGGGGGAGGAGGCAGCCCTCGGGGGTGGGGGCGGAGGACGGGGGCGGGGTCGGGGGCTGGTAGTGGATGATAGTGGGGTGGGCGGGGGCCCCGGACGTCCCCGCCCGGTCCGGCTCCATGTTGTTGTTGAGCAGCTCCTGGCCGGGCTCCTGGGGGCCGGGGGCTCCGCCCACCCCGGGGGCTTCGGGGTCCTGGCCGCGGTCGAACTCCATAAAGTAGCGGCTCAGGTTGCACTGCAGCACGTTGCGGAACGCCGCCGAGTTGCCCCGCCCCCCGTCCCAGAAGGGGTGGTGCCCCCCGCTGGTCCCGGCCCCGCCCCCCCGGCCCAGGGAGGCCCCGGGGCCTGGCTCCGACCCGCGGGCCTGGGAGCCCCGCCCCTCGGTGGCGGAGGTGTAGACGGGCGCCTGGGAGGAGGAGTCCTGCTGCCGGACCACCGACACCGGGGAGGAGAGGGAGGAGTCGTGCTGACGGAGCACCGACAGCAGGCTGACGGAGGAGGAGCAGCTGGTGCGGGGGGGCAGCATGCCCGCGGACAGCCCCCCCGCGCCGCTCAGGGGGCGGGGCCAGCCGGCAAGCCGGGCGGAGGGGTGGGGCTCCAGCAGCTGGCTGGCGGGGGGGCTGGGGGGCGGGGCGTGCTGCAGGGAGGCGGGGTTATAGTAGACGGAGGTGAAGGCGGAGGGGCGCTCCGACGGGGGGCGGGGCTCCGTGCGGGCGGAGGAGAAGGAGGAGGCGGGGAGGGGGGGGTCCGCCACCAGGCGAGGGTCAGAGGGGATCCCGGGGGGGATGTCCGGTCCAAGGGAGGAGCTATGATTGGCCGAGCAACGGGAGCATAGACAGACCATGCCAAGGTGCTGGGTGCAGCCCGGGTAGGCCTGGCCATGGAGGGGGTCCGGGAACTGCATCCCGGGGGGCACGCCCGGGGGGTCCCCCAGGGAGGGCCCGGGGTCCCCCCCGCCCCGTGGCGCCTCGCCCCCCTGGCCCGGCGAGGTGCGGGACGACAGGATGTGGAGGAAGTTGTGCAGGATGGGGGTCCGGCGCACGGGCTGGGAGGGCAGGAAGGAGCGCTGGCGGAACAGCGGCATCTCCACGCTGTCCATCGGGACCTCTGCGTCCTCCTCGCTCTGACACAGGGAACACACACACACACACACACACACCGTTATACACCACACACACACACACACTCCAACGGGACCTCTTCGCTCTGACACAGGGAACACAACGTTACACGTGCACACGCACGCCTTCTCTACTGGCCCCTGGGGGTCCTCACCTGCTGGTTGGAGGGGTTCACGATGGCCGTCAGCAGGTTGTGTCCCAGGGGGTCGAACCTCACCAGCCTGGAACAGAGACACGGGTTATCACGGCCTCTCACATCAGCTCACTGATGTTGATCCATCCAGAGACCCCAGCCTGTCGGGGTGTGGACCCTCCCACTGTTTAGAGGGGGGTGGGTCCACACTGAGGACCCCCCCAGCAGCGCCTCCTCCCTTGTGTCTGCTAATGGTCCCACCTGACTCTCTCTGTGTCGCTGGCGGTCTTGACCACGGCGAAGGGTTCCGGCCGGCTCCAGTCCCAGAAGTGCAGCTCGTTGTTGGTGGCGATGAGCAGCAGCTGGGCGGTGGGATGGAAGGCCAGCGAGGCGATGGCCACGTTGCTGTCCGTGAACCAGCTCTCACTGCCGCCCTGCAGGTACAAAGCGCCACGTCATATGGCCACGCCCGAACAACGCTGAGGCTACAGTGCTAGCCGCTGATACACTTCACTATGAAGGCTGATGCTACTTCAATAGCCTCAGTACAATACCACAACCATGTAGGCTAATGTGAGCCACGTAGAACGAGGAGTAGGGCAGGGTTACCATAGTAGCCCATGCAAAATAACATAAATATACAAATACCGAACTTCTAGACAGCAATGTCAGCAGGTGCTCACAGTACTCACATGGAGGTCCTAGTACTCACATGGAGGTCCTAGTACTCACATGGAGGTCCCAGTACTACAGTAATGCGGCAGCAGCAGGTACTAGTACTCACATGCAGGTCCCAGATGCGTACTTCCCCGTCCAGACAGCCCGAGGCCACCAGGCCGGGGATGGAGGGGTGAAAGGTCACGCACCAGGGGGTCCGGCGGTGCCCAACAAGCGAGTGGAGGCACTTCCCCGTCTTCACCTCCGTGATGTAGATGTTGTGGTTGACATGGGTGGAGGCCATGAGGGTGCTGGGGGACAACAGCTGTTAGACCCGACTAGAGGAGCCCAGCACTAGACTAGACTAGAGGAGCCCAGCACTAGAGGAGCCCAGCACTAGACTAGAGGAGCCTCAGCCCAGCACTAGACTAGAGGAGCTCAGCACTAGACTAGAGGAGCTCAGCACTAGACTAGAGGAGCTCAGCACTAGACTAGAGGAGCCCAGCACTAGACTAGAGGAGCCCAGCACTAGACTAGAGGAGCCTCAGCCCAGCACTAGACTAGAGGAGCCCAGCACTAGACTAGAGGAGCCCAGCACTAGACTAGAGGAGCCCAGCACTAGACTAGAGGAGCCCAGCACTAGACTAGAGGATCCAAGCACTAGACCAGACTAGAGGAGCCAAGCACTAGACCAGACTAGACGAGCCCAGCGCTAGACTAGAGGAGCCCAGCACTAGACCAGACTAGACGAGCCCAGCGCTAGACTAGAGGAGCCCAGCACTAGACTAGACTAAAGGCCCAGCACTAGAGGAGCTCAGCATTAGACTAGAGGAGCTCAGCACTAGACTAGAGGAGCCAAGCACCAGACTAGAGGAGCCCAACACTAGACTATACTAGAGGAGCCCAGCACTAGACTAGAGGAGCCCAGCATTAGACTAGACTAGAGGAGCCCAGCATTAGACTAGACTAGAGGAGCCCAGCACTAGACTAGACTAGAGGAGCCCAGCACTAGACTAGAGGAGCCCAGCACTAGACTAGAGGAGCCCAGCACTAGACTAGAGGAGCCCAGCACTAGACTAGAGAAGCCCAGCACTAGACTAGAGGAGCCCAGCACTAGACTAGAGGAGCCCAGCACTAGACTAGAGGAGCCCAGCACTAGACTAGAGGAGCCCAGCACTAGACTAGAGGAGCCCAGCACTAGACTAGAGGAGCCCAGCACTAGACTAGAGGAGCCCAGCACTAGACTAGAGGAGCCCAGCACTAGACTAGAGGAGCCCAGCACTAGACTAGAGGAGCCCAACACTAGACTAGAGGAGCCCAGCACTAGACTAGAGGAGCCCAGCACTAGACTAGAGGAGCCCAACACTAGACTAGAGGAGCCCAACACTAGACTAGAGGAGCCCAGCACACATCGACACTGGTATTAGAAATACCATCGGGTTCAATTACACATTTAAATAAACAACAATAGAGCGTAATAGTGACCGCTCCCTTTTTTAACAGCTCTGGTTCCGGAAGTAAATTTCCCATTAATTTTCCCCATTGGCTTTTCGGAAATTCGTATATAAAAGAGTTTTAGGCCTGGAACCAAGTCAATCGTTCGTCTTGGTAGTCGTGACTATAAAACATTTGATTCTGGGCACAAAAAAAAAAGGAAAACTGAAGAAAAGGCAAGGGTAGAAAACTTTGTACATTACGTTTGTGAACGAGTGGAGGAACTACTCATCCCATGAACCATTGCGGAGTGCGGACCTTTTCGCAATGGTTCCAACACAATAGCTTAGCGCGTTTCTTGCCTCTTATAACCTTTGTCATCATTATATTGTATATTGTTAATACAAGTTGTGTCATATATTCTGTGTGTGTGGGTATGTATAGTGTTTCGTATAGTGCATAGCGTTGTCATCGACATGGTACGTCTCTTCGTTGCTTACTGCAGTCACCGTGTAATAACGTTGATCGTTTTTAATACATGTGAATTCAGTGTCGTATTTCAGTTACTTATTCATTCAACATTATGTATTACTACGCTTTTATAGTACCAATATTACTAAAAAAGCACTGCTAGTGCTACATCATATATTATTTTATTTTATTTTTATCATATATTCTATGTCAACATATTTTTCAACATGTATACTATACAAAAAAAAAAGTTGACATAGAATATATGAGGAAATTAGCTATAATAGCTTATTTCCTCTCCAACTCTAACCACAACTCTTTTCCTTAATCTAAATCATGATAGAGTTTAGTAGAAGTTGCAGTCCTCCACAACTTGACGAGTGCGGGTAAATGTTTCCATGGTAACAGCGAGCTCCACCAATCAAAGACGTTGTGTCACAGGATTAAGTATAGTTGTTACAATGACATTGCGAATAAATAGTGTTTCCTAAAAGCTAAATGCTGCCCATTTAACTTGTGGTTTTTGCAGGAGCATAAACCATAGATTCACAATATATCGTCGTGTGGTAGGAACATTACGGCTTTTAATCAAAACCTATGTGGGAGAAAATGTATGTGATTTTTACTTCCGGATCTATACTGTTACGCTCTGTTTAGACGTACATGATACGCATATTATTTGTATTGAGAAATGCTGATGCAACGTAGAGCTCACAGACGTAGAGTTAAAGCGGTAGAACCGTAGAGCCTCACCGGTCGGGGCTGAAGGCCAACAGGAACGTTGATCGAGGGCTGTCTGGCAGCTCCACTTTCTGTTATACAAAAACACAAAAAACGTCTGTTAACACACACACACATACACACACAACCTTCCAGTTAACACACACACACACACATACACACACAACCTTCCAGTTAACACACACACACACACACACACACAACCTTCCAGTTAACACACACACACACACACACACACACACACACACACAACCTTCCAGGGAATACAGACACACAACCTTCCAGTTACACAAGGTCTTTCTGAGTGAGCGTTTCCTACTGGTTCTATCCCTAGTGACCGTTGCCTCCTGGTTCTGTTACCTCCTGGTTCTGTTACCTCCTGGTTCTGTTACCTCCTGGTTCTGTTACCTCCTGGTTCTCTCCCTAGTGAGCGTTACCTCCTGGTTCTGTTCCCTACTGGTCCTGTTGCCTACTGGTCCTGTTGCCTACTGGTCCTGTTGCCTACTGGTCCTGTTGCCTACTGGTCCTGTTGCCTACTGGTCGCCCCCTAGTGAGTGTTACCTACTGGTCTGTTACCGACTTGTTCTCTCCCTAGTGAGCGTTACCTACTGTTCTGTTACCCACTGGTCTGGTACCGACTGGTTCTCTCCCAGTGAGCGTTACCTGGCTCTGCCATTTCATCCAGCGCAGCTTCTCCTCCACCAGCTGCTGAAGGAGGCGCTGGGAGCTGAGGTTGGAGGAGCCGCGCTCCCGGCTGGACAGGATGCGGACCGAGTTCCTGTGGTAGGACGCCATTCTACAGTGGGCTGGGGAACCACCTCAGAGCGCCCTCACTGCTGCCAGGCAACACCTAGACTGGGAGGAGGAGCAGGGAGATCAGAACCCCATCAACCCCAGATCACCTGGAGACGTCACACCAGTGGGCTGGACTGGTTCCCCTCATGACCTCCCTCCAGGCCCCTGGATTCTACCGATACAATATGACAAGGCAATACCTCCAGATCTGTGAGTCTGGATGTTCAAGAAAGGAGCAATTCTGAACAATTTTGCAGTACCAATCTCTCTCCTCTGCGAATGTCATCATCTTGTCCTGTACCGTTATATAGAATTTAATAATTGACATTTCACAGTTTAACTAATATAACTAATCCAATAAAGAACATCCTTCTCGTTTTAAATATTGGCCATACAAGGTGTAACCAACTTCATGTCTCCACTATAAGCCAGACTGCAGAGTGTGTCAAAGTCTATTTTAAGAAGAAGTGATTAGACCCAGCAAGCCTGGCCTTTATCAAACATTAGAAAGACACACAACATCTAAAGCATCTTAGGGGGGAGCTTGGTGCAATATAAACCTTGTATGGGGGTTTTAACTCCCAGTATAACATGCATCCCTCAGATCAGAATCAAACCAGTCCAGCATTAGTGTGAAGTTGCAGATAAGAGTTCATTAAGATCAGACCCGCTGCTTTACACCACATCCATTTTAGAACACTTATACCAGTATACAAATATCCAGTATAAACCTTACACCAGTACTCACATCCCAGTATAACCTTTACACCAGCACACACATCCCAGTATAACCCTTATACCAGTACACATATCCCAGTATAACCCTTACACCAGTACAAACATCCCAGTATAGCCCTTACACCAGTACACCCATCCCTAGTATAACCCTTACACCAGTACACCCATCCTAGTATAACCCTTACACCAGTACACACATCAGTGTATAACCCTTACACCATGACATACATCCCAGTATAACCCTTACACAAGTACATGTATCCCAGTATAACCCTTACACCATGACATACATCCCAGTATAACCCTACACCAACGTTAAACGCAGCGTCGGCCCACTAGCCTCAACTGGAACCCCGAGAAGAACTTCATTAAAACACAACACACACCCCACGGCTACACAGACTACACACAACCTACACGTAGGGTACCCATGACGTCCGTCGGGCGGACGGTCACATCGCGCGGTGTTACCTTTCTTTCGCCCGTCTTTTAACGATCATTTCCATCCCAGGAACGGATCCACCCAGCAGCGGTTAGCGGTAGCCTTGCTAGCTATAGCTAGGCTAGCTGTAGCTGTTAGCTCCAGCTCTGCTTCGTCCAAACGAAGGAAATGGAGCTTCAATCAAATCATAAAACCCGAGCATCGACGTCGGTAGTGTGTGTCTCAGCTACTGCCCGCCGGTCAACATCCCGATAGTATCCTTCGTGCCTCTCAATGCGCTGGAAAGAAAATATCGCCGAGTGCTACGAGGCTAATGGCTAGCGTGTGTAGCCGTGAGAGGAAACACTGGAGACAGGCAAGCTAGCGGAGCGCAGAGCCATTTGAGACAGGAGAGATAGAGGAGGGCAGAGCCACTGGAGATAAAGGACAGAGCTACTGGAGACAGGCAAGGTAGAGGAGCGCAGAGCCACTGGAGACAGGCGAGATCGAGGAGGTAAGAGCCACTGGAGATAAAGGACAGAGCCACTGGAGATAGGCAAGATAGAGGAGGGCAGAGCCACTGGAGACAGAGCCACTGGAGACAGGCAAGATAGAGGAGGGCAGAGCCACTGGAGACAGGCGAGTTAGAGAAGCAAGGCGCCGCCAATCCTAGAGCGGCTGCTGTCACATCTTGGACATTATACTCAGGGCCGTTTCAAGGAATTTGGGGGGCCCAAGCAAAACGGACATGGAAGGCCGGTGTTACACCGAATTCTGCGACCCGTCGAAATGTGTGACCCCAGAGGGCGCTGTTGCACATTTTCTGCAACATGCATAACATGCAACATGCATTATAATGCCCACCGTTTTTATTTGTATGCCCACCGTTATTATTCTTTTTTACTGCCGTTTATGAAATAAATATGAACTAATGCCACAATTATTCGTGTCTGCGATCATCACAGAGTCCACAAGCAACGCAGGTCGCAATCAACGATGCCACAATCAATCTAGCGCACCGTCGAATTCTGCGCCCACACTGTAAATGCGGGGAAAATGAGTCAAACCCCAACCAAGTGTTTTCAGGTCATTTGTCGTCCTCATATCTGTATGTGCACACAATTATTCATGTTTGCGATCATCACAGAGTCCACAAGCAGCAGGTCGCAATCCCCGATGGGTCACAATTCATGACAGCAGACCGTCGAAATCTGCGACCACACTGTAAATGCGGGGAAAATGAGTCAAACCCCAACCAAATGTTTTCAGGTCATTTGTCGTCCTCATATCTGTATTTGGACACAATTATTCATGCCTGCGATCATCACAGAGTCCACAAGCAGCAGGTCGCAATCCCCGATGGGTCACAATTCATGACAGCAGACCGTCGAAATCTGCGACCACACTGTAAATGCGGGGAAAATGAGTCAAACCCCAACCAAATGTTTTCAGGTCATTTGTCGTCCTCATATCTGTATTTGGACACAATTATTCATGCATGCGATCATCACATAGTCCACAAGCAGCAGGTCGCAATCCCCGATGGGTCACAATTCATGACAGCAGACCGTCGAAATCTGCGACCACACTGTGTAAATGCGGGGAAAATGAGTCAAACCCCAACCAAATGTTTTCAGGTCATTTGTAGTCCTCATATCTGTATGTGCACACAATTATTCATGTTTGCGATCATCACAGAGTCCACAAGCAGCAGGTCGCAATCCCCGATGGGTCACAATTCATGACAGCAGACCGTCAAAATCTGCGACCACACTGTAAATGCGGGGAAAATGAGTCAAACCCCAACCAAGTGTTTTCAGGTCATTTGTCGTCCTCATATCTGTATGTGCACACAATTATTCATGTTTGCGATCATCACAGAGTCCACAAGCAGCAGGTCGCATTCCCCGATGGGTCACAATTCATGACAGCAGACCGTCGAAATCTGCGACCACACTGTAAATGCGGGGAAAATGAGTCAAAAACGGTGGGCATTATAACAAAAACATAAAATGTGCTTAATAAATAGGCTACATTTGATTTCATTTGCATTTCACAGACCCATAGAATGGATAAGGTGTTTAGTACGGTCAATCACCGTTGCTTGTCAGTAAGACGCTTTCAAGAAAGAAAGCATGGCCCGGTGTCACAAAACGAATGTACCCATTCCGAGTCTAGCTTCAAACTCGTGCATGTTGCAGAAAATGTGCAACAGCGCCCTCTGGGGTCACACATTTCGACGGGTCGCAGAATTCGGTGTAACACCTGTTACCCCTCAGGAACCACAGCATAGCCATACAGTCTAAGTTCACCCACACTTTATATGAATAAAAAATGTTTGGCATCCCAAACCAATGTTATACATTGACCTACTTGTAGCTTAACATGGCATTTAAACATTCTGCTTTTTGAGAATTAGACAGACGCACCTGGCGTGCATGAATACAACTTGACATGAATATTCCTGTCTGCTTTGATGGACGGAAATTATCGTGTGGTTTTCCTAACACCCATTTGGTAAATAGATTATCACGGTGGAATAGTTAGTATAGCAGAGATACTATGCCACTTTCATCAAAACCTAGGCTATTACAAAGCTATAGCAATGTCATGTCATTAAATACGATAAATAGTGATTCTGGAAGAGATCGGCGTCTTCCTTATAACGTTAATAAACGTATGTAACCATATTCCATCCGTTCGAAAAAAAAGTTGCACTATTTGAACTGTTCTAGTTTGTTACACGCAGCATTGGCCGTCAGTCAGGTAGCTATGCTAACATAATTCTTTTTTTGCTAGCCTACCTGCTGACAAGTTGAGCTATTTTATCCAGTGTAATTTATCACTTACCACTATCTGTTTTTTTCTTATCTTCCTCTTCCTTCTTTTATGACTTCCTGATTCATAATTCCGCTTCATGACTGCCGAGGTTTTGTATTTTGCCGGCAGCAGAGATCACAAACCTGGCTGGCTGGCTTCTGTCAGCGACTGAGAGGGGCCCCCTCGAGGGGGATCCCGATAACAGTGTCATTGCACTTTACTGCATTGACTATCAAAGGGGCGCTCAGTTTGTCGTTGTATTTTGGTCATAACCAGTTGTTGTCTTTGGGCCCCTCGAGGGGGATACTGATAACAATGTCATTGCACTTTACTACATTCACTAAAAGGGGCGCTCACAGTTTGTCGTTGCATTTTATTCATAACCAGTCGTTGTCTTGGGGCCCCAGGCCAGCTCGGGGGCCCCTCGAGGGGGATACCGATAACAGTGTCATTGCACTTTACTACATTGACTATCAAAGGGGCGCTCACACAGTTTGTCGTTGCATTTTATTCATAACCAGTCGTTGTCTTGGGGCCCAAGGCCAGCTCGGGGCCCCAAGCAACTGCTCGGTTTGCTTGCCTTCTCGCGACGGGCCTTATACTCACACTCATGTGGAATAATATAACACTTCTAGGAACGATATCATTCCTAGTATGATTATTGTACTATACATGATCAATATCGATATCCTTAGAGCTCTGGTGGAGGGCTGATAGAACATGTTGAGCTGCAGAGGGTTAATCTTACGGCGCTACTCTTACCATCACACAGGGAGACGCTGTTGTCCGCTCTGGACGGCCGCAGCTCTTTTGCCGTCAGAACGGCCAAAGACCTGCGGCCGTGACGAAGGGTGGCTCGGACTCATTGCTTTACAAATTCTTTATTAACTCAAACTGGTTATTTTAACAACAAAGAAGGAAGTATCTCTTTCTACGAAATACCGAAAATAATAATAACCAAATTTTTTAGAAAACGACAAGAACCAGGAATCGTTCCTGAAAACTGGAGACTGGTGATAAGGACCACAGGCTGAGACCACCTGGACCCAGCCATTCCGAACCGAGTAGTCCAGGAGGAAGCAGCAGCAGGAGGAGCTGTGATGTTTCATTCATCACAGCTGTCACTGTCGCTGGACTCCAGGACGTAGCCACACTCCTCCCCTGTGTCCTCAACGAAGCAGACGCCTGCAGGACACACGCACCCATAAATCATCACACACCCATCACCACACCCATCACACATACTGGTCAGGGGTCTCATTTATAACCGTTGCGTACGCACAAAACGGGGCTGAAAGTTGCGTACGTGACTTTTCACGCCAAGGTTGTGATCTATAAAAAACCAACTTGACGGGAAAATGTGCGCAGCCCTAAGCAAACTCTGACCCATGCGTACGCATGGTTTGGAGGAAAAGGAGAATTGGCGACACAGACGGTGTGGTGGTGAACTGAAGTCAGACCGAAGAATTGCAGAGTGAGAAGAACGATTATGTTTTATCATCGCCCTTCATCAATTTAATTTCAACCCGTATCATGCGTTAAATCCTAATCAGAATAATTTAAATCCACTGCGTTATTTCTCAGTTATAACTCCAGAAATATCTCCTTAGAATAGAAATAAAAAGAAATTCTCTATATTTAATCCCGTCACTCCATACTGTGTCCACTGACGGCGCGACTGCATGGAATAAAGCATCTGTCCAACATGTGTCAATAACATAATATTTTTATGTGACACTGTAAACACATGATCAAATGTCAATTAAATCCCAAGTGTGAAAAACCAAGCCACACTCATCAATCGTTGTCCGTTACTCTTGATGCTTTTCATGACAAATCAGGCATTAAAAAGGGGTTATGTTCAAGAACATTTTACGTGGGTAATTACAAACTGATTATCCAAGGCGTTCTCGTCAGTCTTATTACCGTAACCCTATAAATACAGAGGTGAGCGCCGTGGTAATGCTGCACCATATGGCACTTCTGGCGGACCATGCAGGATTCGGAGGGAGAGGGTATTTAGGGACCATAACGATTTATTGGTAGGCTACATAAAAATATGTAACTATGTCAGACCACTTCTTTTTTAATTCTGGGACTGTGCGCTCCGTGCTACTGACAGAGTTCACTGCTGCAGCAACATGTTGCCACTCACTCTGCTTTTTGTTGTTGGCGATTCCAATCCCGTGACCGCCGAACAAAACTACCTTTCGGGCCTCTATCTCACCCACAAGTGTCTCCACTTCAACCTCCGTGAAATTTCGCTTTTTTGATTTTCTCAGTACTTCTGCCATTGTTTCCAACAAGACATAATACCGGCATCTGAGTCTGTTTTATATGCAGATCGCATTCATGAGGTCATTTGCATTGACCATTTATGGTTAAAAAGGGGCGTGTAGAGGGCGGAACGTGAAGCTGATTCAGCTGCGCACAATTATAGTCAGTATGTGATTTATAAAGCAAAGATTGCGTACAGGTGTGCGTACGCAGTGTTTTATAAATCCGAATATTTTTTGGCGCACGCAAAACTTGGCTTCTGGGCGTACGCACATTTTTAGTAACGATCCCACGCACAGTTTTATAAATGAGACCCCAGGCCTATATCTCCAGTCATTTATATAACCTGCATCTCCAGGCATATATATTACCTGCATCTCCAGGCATATATATTACCTGCATCTCCAGGCATATTACCTGCATCTCCAGGCATATTACCTGCATCTCCAGGTATAAAACCTGTATCTCCAGGTATACAGGCCTGTATCTCCAGGTATATAACCTGTATCTCCAGGTATATAACCTGTATCTCCAGGTATACAACCTGTATCTCCAGGTATACAGGCCTGCATCTCCAGTTATATAGTCCTGCATCTCCAGTTATATAGTCCTGCATCTCCAGTTATATAACCTGTATCTCCAGGTATACAGGCCTGTATCTCCAGGTATACAGGCCTGTATCTCCAGGTATACAGGCCTGTATCTTCAGGTATATAACCTGTATCTCCAGGTATACAGGCCTTTGAGGGAGGGATCTCCATACCGCGGTGTGTTGCATCCTCCTTTTCCTCCTCCTCCTTCTCTTCCTCCCAGTGTTCCAGGTCATAACTCACCAAAGGGTTCTGGGGGGAGATGACATTCAGCTCATCACTAGGCAAAAGTATGTGTTGTCATGGTGTTGGTGTTGCCTTGAGTAGTCATGAGATATGATGGTGTCGTGGTGGTTTGGTGGTTTATGTTGTCGTGGGAACCTTGCGAGTCAGCAGCTGGTTCCAGCGGGTGGCCGGTTCCTTGAGCAGCAGCAGAACCGGCTGGCGGCCCCTGAGGGTCCAGCTGCAGGCGTCCGGAGCCACAGTCCCGGAGAGGGCCAGGTCGGCCCGGAACCACCGGCCCCCCACGCTGCCGCTGCACGCACGCACACACACACACACACACACACACACACACACAGACACACAGTCATCACCATGATATCTAGTCGGTGAGATGCTCAGGGGTCAGGGGTCAGCTGACCTGTAGACGACCCGGTCTGGGTAGAAGTCACATGTCTGCTGCTCCGGGTCGGTCAGCTTCAGGGTCACCACCACCCGGTCGGCCGTCTCGTACCACCTGACCTGGGGGTGGAGCCTAACCCAACCAATCCCATCAGGCCCTGGTACAACCTGACCTGGGGGTGGAGCCTAAGGCAACCAATCCCATCAGGCCCTGGTACCACCTGACCAGGGGGTGGAGCCTAATAACTAAGCACATCAGGGTTACTGTGCGTTCACACCAAAGGCTATAAAGCGTTTTGAGCGATAAAAGCCCATTCACTTTCTATTAGACATGAGCGATAAAGCGATAGGAGCGATAAAACGCTTGAGCGATAGCTTTAAAGATGTAAAGCTGTAAATGAGAGTTGAAAACAGCTCAACTCTATGCAAATGAGCTAGTAGTGTTTCGGCTGTAAATGACCGCCAGCCAATCGGAATGTAGATGTCTCTCGCCGGTGTGGGTCCCAGTAAACATACGCGAGAACTTTAGTTCCTAGTTCCTACCACACATTTGTTCCTTCATCATGGTGCGTGAGATTTTGAGTTGCGTGTCCCAAGCTCAAATGTCCCGGTTTCCACCAACCACTATCCCCTTTTGTCCGCGATTGCATAGCCAACATGGTCTTCTTATAGCCTGATCATTAACTAAAAAACATATAAGAATAAAGCATCCAGCATATGATTTCAACATTGTATGAGGGCATACGCAATCCGCATTACGCAACAGGGATGGTCGCACAGTGGAATGCTGATAGAAACCAGCGGACGAGCGGTGGGTGGAGATGTGAGCGCACTTCAGAAGCAGAGATATCGACAAAAATCTATTGCTAATTTGTCAGTTTGCCGTGTGTCTGCCTGGCACAAATGCTCCCGTTGAGCGGATCTTTTCCATAATAAACAATACTACACACACACACACACGATCAACTAAGCTATAATCTAGCATATAAGCAATTGCTCCATTAATTAGTTATTCAGTGTTGTCATGTATTTATGCTTATTATTAATTTTCTATTGATCAAACTTATGAATATCTTGTGTTTTTGTGGCTCAGCATCCGCACTTGCCTCAACTACGAGCGGGCAGGCAGGCAAAAAGCGCGGCTCCTTTAAATGGAAAAGAAAAATATATGATATGAACTGTAAATATTTTGGACAGCGTTGCGTTTTGAGCTATTCAGCAATTTTGCATCTTTTACAGCTTTTGGTGTGAACGTAGTTAGGGTTAGAAGCCAGTGTTTGTTTCCTCCATTATTGATCATCTAGTGAAGAGGACCATTAACACCTTCAGGTTGTGTTAAAGAGGATCATTAACCCCTTCAGGGTTTGTTAAAGAGGATCATGAACCCCTTCAGGGCGTGTTAGTAGAGGATCATTAACCCCTTCAGGGTGTGTTAGAAGAGGATCATTAACCCCTTCAGGGTGTGTTAGTGAAGAGGATCATTAAGCCCATCAGGTTGTGTTGAAGAGGATCATTAACCCCTTCAGGATGTTTAGCCCCGGTCAGGTGACTCTAGTGTTCTACCTGCTCATTGGCTCAGGGCTTCCTGGTACATCAGCTCTGATTTGTCCACCACCTCCACTCATCTGATCCTCTGGGCGGTCATCCAAAGTTTCCTGGAGGGGCTGGTCTTCAGAGCATTCTGGACCAGGGGTCTCCTGCTCGCTGGTCTGGGAGGGGTAGAGTCTGGACTCTGCTGCCTCCAGTGTCTCCTCCGGAGGCCCTGGCGGTCTAGACCCCCCTCCGGGTCCCGGGACAGGACTTAGTTAGATCAGGACTAAACCATGTAGACCTCAGCCTTTAGACCCAGTTTATCTGCTCTTCTCATTCTCACCCAAACATCTGATCCGTGTCTGCCTGGGGTGGGGCCCCGCCCCCCTGGGGTGCGGCCCCGCCCCCCTGACACAGGTCCTTGAGCAGCGCTAGATGCTCAGGGTTGCTGGTTCCCTTCCCAGTGTCCAGAATCAAGCGGCGCACATCGTGGTCGTTAATGCAGGTCTTTACCCCTGGGATCCAGCGCACTTTGACCTCAAAGAGAAACATAACAAGAGCCAAAGTTTAACCACTAAGGCAGCTAGAGACTAAGTTTAACAACTAACCAGAGACTAGGTTTAACCACTAACAAGAGACTAAGTTTAACCACTAACAAGAGACTAAGTTTAACCACTAATCAGAAACAAGGTCAATCACTAACCAGAGAGACTAGGTTTAACCACTAAAGGTATGGCCACACTGAACGCGTTATTCGTGTTAGAGGTGTAGAAAATCGTCATTTTTGCATAGGGAACCATTGGTTTAGGCGCATAGATGCGTTACATGCGCTAAAGCAGCACGTTAGCCGCGTTTTAAGCACCTAAATAACGCGCCCACCGAAAAAATGTAACTTTTTACGCTCCTACGCGTGACGCTCAGCCGCGATAGCCAATCAGCGTTGAGCTTAACCCGATGTCACTGGCAGAGCGGGGCCGAGGACGCACAGAAGCAGAAAGAACATGGACGACCAAGTCATCGTTTCAGTGTGAGCTGAAACTATGAGGAGGTGGTGAAACTCACCCAGCTGTGAGTGCCTACGAAGGATGTCATGCACTAGAGTTTAGATTCTCTGCCCGAGCCCAAGCCGACCCGCGAGCCGGGTAGGGACTATCCTCGGGCCGGGTCGGGTTTGGCCTCTGATCGAGCGTTTGTGTTTTTTTTCTTTTTTTTAAATCGTTGCTTTATTGGCCTAATCTGAGGAGAAATCTATGCCATAAACAGAAATATTATAGGCCTTTATTACACGGGTCTTCTCAATGCCGTGGAACGCTCCGTTCACTTGCATTGGTAGTAGTCCGGTAACTTGTCAACCCCAGCGTCTTCGGTTGCTAAGCGACGTCAACGTCTTTGGCAGACTATTTCTCTGCTGAACACTACGAATGCTGGTAACGAATAAGTTGTAAAAAGACACACCATGTGAAGTTATATTTTTCGTGTGAATTAATTTTTTCGTGTAATAAGCGGGATAATATATAGAACGTCGCCTGTCATTATTGAAAATAAGCCCCATCATTGCGAAGCAAGACATGTTCTGTTCGCCCTGTCGGCTTATTTTCCCGATAACGACCGGCGTTCTATACATTATCCCTTACATATATATTCAGCAGAATAGGCCTAAGTAACAAATGTGTACAAAGTAACACATGTTTGGGTTTCCTACTCCCCTCGAACTCCCACAACAAATACAGCACAGCGATGGTGGTGATCGCCATGTTTGTGGGGCAAAAGAAAAGTAGCAGGGGAAAATACGTTTTGGGCGGCATAGGCGTGTTGAACCATTTTTGTGACACACAATGATCAAGCGTCAGGTTAGGCACGTTACACGCGTAAGGCGTTCAGTTTGGCCGTACCTTAAGACCTACCAGAGACTGATTCTTATCGTATAACTAATGCTCAAGTAAGCGTGCATCAAATAACAAGTTTCTCTTCAAGGTTGGAATGATCATCCGAGGATTATTGTTCAGTTGAGTATTGATCAGATGGGTATTGATCAGATGAGTATTAATGTGATAAGTATTGATTAGATGTGATCAGAGTATTGATCAGATGAGTATTGATCAGATGAGTATTAATGTGATAAGTATTGATTAGATGTGATCAGAGTATTGATCAGATGAGTATTGATCAGATGAGTATTAATGTGATAAGTATTGATTAGATGTGATCAGAGTATTGATCAGATGAGTATTGGGAGGTTACCATAGGGTCAAGGAACACTGTGTTCCCCAGACTGAAGACCACTCTGGCCTGGTGCTGATGACCTCTGACCTGCTGACTGATGACCCTGGTCACCTGCTCACCAGCCACACACACACACACACACACACACACACACACACACACACACACACACACACACACACACACACACACACACACACACACACACACACACACACACACACACACACACACACACACACACACACACACACACACACAGATTATTTGAGCATATTAGATCCTGCTGTCCATCACTTATCCACACCTTACCTTAATGTCCCATTAACCCTCCAATACACACATAGGCACACATGCAGATCAACCAACACGCACTCACTAACACAGACCAACAAACACGTAACACAAACATTACAGACAGACAGACAGACAGACAGACAGACAGACAGACAGACAGACAGACAGACCTCTGGGTTCCAGCTGGGCTCTGAGTCGGTGGGCCGGACCCCACAGACCACCATCTCCACCGCCTGCTCTGGCAGCAGCTGGAGGTGGGCAGGAAGCTGGCGCAGCTGGTGGAACCTCACTTCCTGTTCCCGCCCCTCGTCCACCAGGCACACAGGGACCCCCAAGAACGGACCGCCTCTCTGCTGGGGCTCACACAGGACCCGCACCCTGACACACCCACACACACATTAAAACACACTGACACACACACACACATATAATATAGAGCTGGTCCAACACCGCTTCTAACTGGTCCAGACCTGTGGTAGCACTGGTCCTCCTTCAGGCCGTACAGCCCTCCCACCACCAGCTCCTTGGCGTCTGCGCTCTCCTCGCTGTAGTACGTCGCCATGGCAACCGACAGCTTCTCAAAGCCGTCGTCTGATTGGCTGAGGATGCGACCGCAGAACACAGAGGCCGTCTTGACGCAGAGCGGAAGAACCTTCGGACACAAAGTAATACGGGACTAATGAGTATCAAGGTGCATAGCAGACCACTTCACTGGGGAGCTCTGAGGATGGGTATGAGGTAGGGCTGGGCGATATGGCCCAAAAGTCATATCTTGATATCTTCAAGCAGAATATCGATATAAGATAAATATCGATATTTGTCGAGGGGGGGGGGCGGCGCGCTCCGCGCGCAGATTTGATATTACTATTTCTACCATTCGGAATTGAATACAGTTTGATGGTTGAATAAACCGTGGACTAGACACTGCCTCCGCCTCGTATTTGAGAACATTACAATATATAACATCACGGCCAAAAGCTTTGTGCGCCTCCGAAATATTACGAACCGTAACGACTGCGTGGGGGGGCGTTGCATGTCATGTCCCATGACATGCTATTTTATGTATTCTTTAATATAGGTATTAGTGGGCAACTAACACAGTATTCAAAGACGTTCCCGAAATTCTGCTGTGGTGCAGTTACAGCCACTCCGAGCCAGTCGCACATCGAGCTTCCCCCAAATGCACTGTTTTGGTGTCTGTAGCTATAATGCAAATGAGGAGGAGCGAGTCGGGTCAAGGAGGAGGGTGGGGGTGTGGCCCTGAGCAGCTTGCAGCCACGGTACCATGCGCTCTGTTTACAGTGGATGTATCGCAATGGCGAGGCGCACATAGCCTTTAGCCGTGTTCTGTAAATATTCTAGAACACACGGGAGGCATGTCGCAGTTCATGTACTTCAGCGAGTCAAAGCCAAAGAGACTGTGTGTGTGAGCCAGAGCCAGAGCGGGAGAGACATAAGCAGAGTTACGAAATAGCAGGCGGCAGGCGCGGTTCGAAACTGGTGTTATTTGGAACAAATGTACTTTAATTTCAACGCAAATTAAATTACATCGATATTGACGATATGGTCTCGTTTCATATCGCGTTTGAAAAAATATATTTTAAATATCGATATATCGCCCAGCCCTAGTATGAGGTTGGGTGAGTCCTCTGAGGTGGGGTGCTCTGAGGTGGGGGGTGTCTGAGATGGGGTGAGTCCTCTGAGGTGGGATGAGGAGTCTGAGGTGGGGGCTGTCTGACGACAACAAAACATCACAGAATTGTGTTGATTTCATATCAGAAACACATTATGAAGGACAAATGACTAACTAGCGGGACAGGAAGTGAGGAAAAAATCACAAAACTAATATAATTTAGTTTTCTATTTATTTTTTAATTTTTTATATTAAATGTTTAATAGAAAGTGCAAAACAGCTGGATACATATCTGTACATTATTTTATATTTGAACATTTTCTTTTTGGCCATTTTGTTAATTATCTTAAGGCGCCATTTCTAAGTTCTCAGTTACAAAGTGTTTTTTGGGCGAGACATGCTGAATAAATACATCATGCTTTCAAACTCAAAAATAATTGTTTGAATAATCGTGATTTCAATATTGACCCAAGTATTCGTGATTATGATCTCTCCATAATCGAGCAGCCCTAGGAGGAAGTAGTACAGACCGTCAGGACGCCCGAGGCTGGTAGGAGGGACCGGTCCTGCTGGGGGTCAAACTGGTGTCTGTCTGGACACGAGGAACCGCGGCTGGACACACACAGGAAGGACGGGTTCAGTCACTTCCTTTCTCTCTGTATTTGACCAGTGTTATAGTTTGTGGTAATTGACCGGTGGTGGTACTAGTGATAGTTAGTGGTAGTTTACCAGTGGTAGCAGTAGTCAGTTAGTGGTAGTTGTACAGCGGTGGTAGTAGTGATAGTAAGTGATAGCTGACCAGTGGTAATAGTAGTAGTTAGTGGTAGTTGTGTGTGATCAGGGGACCAGACCTGCAGAGCCCGAAGCTCTTGAGTGCGATGCAGAGGGGCCTGCCTGCCCTGCTCTGCTCGTGGGCCAGCAGGACCCCCTGGGCGAAGGACAGCAGCTCGGGGGGCAGCAGGGCCGGGGTCCGCTCCAGGTAGCGCAGGACCCCTGGCACGTGGCGGGCGTTCCTCTCCGAGATGATGAGCAGGGACTGGGGGGCCGGGGTCTCCTGATGCTGCTCCCAGCACCACCAAACAAACACACAGGGGTCGTTACCAAGGGGCGTGGTTTGGTGCCCAGAGGGGTGTGTTTTAATGAAGGGGCGTGGTTTGGAGCCCAGAGGGGTGTGTTTTAATGAAGGGGCGTGGTTTGGTGCCCAGAGGGGTGTGTTTTAATGAAGGGGCATGGTTTGGTGCCCAGAGGGGTGTGTTTTAATGAAGGGGCGTGGTTTGGAGCCCAGAGGGGTGTGTTTTAATGAAGGGGCGTGGTTTGATGCCTAGAGGGGTGTGTTTTAATAAAGGGGTGTGGTATACGGGATGTGTTTATTACAGAGGGGATGGGGTTTTGTACAGGAGGGGTGTGGTTTGTATAGGGGATGGGGTTTTGTACAGGAGGGGTGTGGTTTGTATAGGGGATGGGGTTTGGTACAGAGGGGGTGTGGTTTATATAGGGGATGGGGTTTGGTACAGAGGGGGTGTGGTTTATATAGGGGATGGGGTTTGGTACAGAGGGGGTGTGGTTTGTATAGGGGATGGGGTCTGGTAAAGAGGGGCTGGGGTTTGTCGTATTTTAAAGGGGGTGTGGTTTTGTACAAAGGGGTGGAGTTTGGTACAGAGGGGGTGTTGTTTGGTACAGATGGGTGGAGTTTGTATAATTTAGATAGAGGGTTGTGTAGTTATGTGGATCTAGGGGTGTGCTTATCGAAATTGGGGTGTGGTCAGCGGTCACCTGCTCCAGCAGGTTCCTGAAGTTGGCCGCCATGCTGAAGAGCCGGCGGCCAAACAGGCGGCGTGAGGTGGGGAAGCCGTAGTGGACCACGCAGGTGGCGTCCCGGACCCCCAGGGCCCGCACACACACATCCGTAGTGACTGAGGGCAAAGGTCACACAGTACCAGACGTCACACAAAGTCAAGCCTGACCTCAGATTCAGACCGGTTGTAAAGGACTAGATCTTAAAGGGCCCCGCTCTGAGGAGCCCCACAGGCCCTTTGAACACCGGCACACCTAGATGTATGATGGATAGATCAGCACCCCGTGCTTCAGTCCACTGGTTATGCTGGTAGACCGATCCCTCCAGCATACATCACATTTACATTACATTTTACATTTGCGAAGTTTAGCAGTTGCTTTTATTCAGAGTGACTTACAGTAAGAAAGAGAAACAACAATATATCACTGTCGGAACAGTAAGGATGTTCATAGAACCAAGTGCCAATTATTAACAATTGCTAGGTTAACCCATTCCCCGCATTCAACACAGATAGCTTAGCCTGGCTAACGCCAGACCTCAACTCAATCTACATTGAGATGAGGTCTGGGAACCACACATTAATTTTCTCGTATTTGAGGTGGGGTTTACAATTGCCTGGAGCCGTTTATTGGGCGCTACGAATGTCTACCATATGAGTTTGTACGTAGCTCATAGCCAATCGTATCAATAATACCAGATGACTATGTAGAGCGACAGAAATTAGATGAGGAAGAAGACGATGGGTGTATCGCATAGACGTCGTCATCGTCTTGCCGTCCCTCCCCGTTCTGTGATTGGTTCCCTATCTCAGTCGAAAATCGGATCCATGCTGCCTTGTGCGCGTAATGAAATTGCGCGCAAGGCAGCATGGGCAGAGCCGGCCCTAGGCATAGGCAATAGGCAGTATAGGCAAATGCTTGGGGCGCCGTCATCCGCGGGGGGCGCCGAAAACGGGGGGAGAAAAAAAATAAATATATATATATATATATATATATATATATATAATAATACTACATTTTTTTTTTCAGTGCCATTACTACTATTATTTCAGCCCACAGCAACATAAAGTCATAGCAAAGGCTATTAAATAATGGAGAAGCCTTTTTTCTGGGTGCCTGCCTGGCTCGTTGCTCTGTACCTGCCCTCTGTGAGGGGGGCAGGGTCAAGAGTGTGCAGTTAAAGTGTATTAATGTTAATATTTCACACCTTAGCTTTCACATATCATTCATAGGCTATATATACATTCATTTCACTGCACTTTACTGTTTTTTGCACTGTGGTTAGACTGAATTGCATTGCAATGACAATAAAGTTGAATGAATCTCATCACATTTTCATTAGTCTATATTAGTCTCATGTATAGCACACCAAGCATCTGTTTTTTTATTAAAATGTAACATGCAGTCGTCACATGCACTTTTAAAATATTTCAGTACCACCCCCAGTGACACAGCATCAGGTGCTGCTGTCCCGTCTACCTCTGCACAGCCCTAATTTTTTATTTTTTTTACACTTCAGTTGAGTGCTTGTTTAATCTCTGGTTAGAACCAAATTAGATAAACCATACTACATTTAATTGTATTTACAATAATTTGAATCTGAACTCTATTATTTTGCTTATGAATGCCTTTAGTAAACATCATGCATTTCTTTGCAGTATTTTGTGCATACTTATTGTATGAGTGATTCATTGCTTGTTACTTGGTTTGTAATACGTTTCGTGTGTTTAATTTTCTATCTAAAATCAAAGAGTCTCAAAGACAAAGCATTGTAGCTTCTCTGAGTTTATGAACATTGGTAGTCGAATTTACTGTGCGATCCAACGGGGTTGGGGGCGCCAGCAAAAATCTTGCCTAGGGCGCCAAATTGGTCAGGGCCGGCCCTGAGCATGGGTATACCCAGGCTACAGATAGCTAGGATAAGGCCCGTGTTTACAGTGAACTCCAGGGTCAATATATGATGCCTATAAAGTGAAGTAGAGCCAAGGTCAAGGTTTTAGTAGAGGTAGCTTTAGGCATCGTCTGCTGATCAAATAAATCCAATAACAAAATCCCAACATTAACGTGATGAGACACAAAAAGGTGGAAGTCTCCAGAACTCGCTGCTCACTTTTGACCTTTGATCCCTCTACTTAAAGGTCAGGGCACATAGAACTGAACGACACCGAGCCAAACCATCGCACCTATTCCACACTGCCATCCGATGGTGATCAGTGTGGGGTACGTTCCTTAAAAAAAAGTGATTAGATTAAAGGGATACTTCACCCATTCAGAACCGGCGTTCTTTCATTATAAAATCGCTATTATATATATTATTCCTGATCTAATTTTCTCCCGAGATTATGTCAAGTGACGCTTTTGACGTCATCTCGGGAGAACTTTTTTTGCCTGCTAGAAGGGCCGAGGACTCCAAACCACTGGTTCCGCAAATTGGTGAGCCCACCAATAAGGAATGAGGGGGGGCGGGAGCTTACGTACGAGATGTAAACACAATGTATGCCATGTTTCTTCACCACCTAGCTAGAACACAAATTTGCAACGTGAAACAGCCGAAGTGGATTTTGAACATCTATTGTTGGATTCGGACATTCAGGGCTATTAGTACGAGCCAGAATACAGCCGGGCAGAATTGACACAAATAGAGGAGGCGGCTGCTGCGGCTGCAGCTGAACAAGCCTTGCCTGTTGCCGAGGACGAGGAGCACGCCAGATTGCTCTGTTTGCCTAACGCAGAGTCCCTGTGCTGCAGCGAATTTCAGCGATGCCAGTTTCTTCTTGAATAAATTGCTGAATCTGGCGAGGACGAGGCCATGTGTGTAACCTCTCATCCAGGCTTTACGCATCATCTGAACAGTTGGGTATTGGATATTTCCGGACCCAGAAAGTGAACTGGAAACGCCAGCCAAAGCCCGCCGGGAGAAACAGACATCTGAGCATAGAGTAAGTGTTTGTTTTTTTAATAACACATTGGCTACAATAGTTTTGAGGCCCGGTGAACGTAATACTGTAGTTATCCGAATGTAGCCGATCGTATTGGCCGAGCATAGGCTACGATACGTTAGCTTGAAGTCTGTGTAATGCTGGATAGGCTACTCATGGCATTATTTATCTTGCTTTGCTAATGTTGTTCTCTTTCTTTCTTAGACAGTATCGGCTTCCTGTGTTGTCCAGGCCATCAGAGCTAATTACCCAGCCCAAGATGGGCAGTACCGTGGCTACCAGGAGACAGTCGATGCTCAAGATGAGCTTTGACTATTTTGACTCGCACCCTACACGTTTTATTTTTGTAAATCTTTTCATGAATAAGACTTCAAATTCATGTTGGTTGTTGTGATTTGTTTACTAACCCAAGTGCTGTTATACTAAAGTAGGCCTACTGTATAAGATAAACTTATTTCAACTGGGGAGAAAAGGTTGAGTACAAATACTCAGCGACCGCAATGCACTGTGGTAGTTGGAGGATTTCTTACTTTTGAGCCAGAGACACTTTCTGCCGTTTGCGTAAACAACACCCGCCCAACTTTACCTCTGATTGGCTTACCATGAAATTTTACTCCACCTCAGCCAATCGTTATCATTTATACAACTTTCTCTTGCCTACTAACGAAAAGAAAAACAGTAAAGAGAGAGAATTTTAGTTTGTCTGATGAAAAAAACATTTTAATTATAGTAATGTGCCGCATTTTTTGGAAGTAACAGTAACGGCGTTATAATGATGGTAAGAGTAACAAATCGATTACGGTACTCGTTACTGAAAAAAATAACGCCGTTGGTAACGCCGCTATTCCCATCACTGATACAGACGGTTATGATCAAGGCATGAACGTTTTTCCTGTGAACCCTCTCCAAGATATTATTAAATGTCAGGGATGCAAACAGATGTATGACAAAAAAAGAGAGCTACCCGAAGTCGGAAAAAATATGATGGCATAATATCCTATTAACATGAGAAGGCCTATGCTATATACTATATGCCTAGAAAGATAAAAAATATATTAGTTACTCAGTTAAAGTGACTTTTTAAACTAAGTTAATTTATTTTCACACACACACAAACACACACCTCTGCATTGGATATGCGATCACAGGTACAGGTACTGGCAGTGTAGGCCTGGCACTGTCCCTGATTTTATCTGCTGCTTTGGGGGTTTCTGGAAGAGGGTTTCGGAGAAGCTGTGCACACTTCCCTTTCTTCTGATGAATGTCTGCCTTACAGTGTGCATACAGGGCATTTACACCCCTGCTGGCATAATTCATTTCTTTAATGCAGAGTGTGCATTTAGCACATCAAGGAAAGTTATGCTTCACTGAATTCACCTCAGTCGTGGCTTCTAATTTTAGCCATGACCACTTCCAACAGCACTTGCACCCTGCGTCCAGCTGCTGCACAATAAGTGCATCCTTCTCCTCAAACTCTCTCATTCTGAAAATGAATGCAGAAGATCAGCATAGCTGGTCCAGCATAGCTCCTCCAAATATGTGGCATGACAACAATAATGATATAGGAGCAAAGTCAGAACGATAGAATGAAGTACTAATTTGCATAAAGTTAAATCATCTTCAACTTTTCTTGGCATAGGCTACTCAAGCCGTCTGACACGTATTGTATGTAAGGGATAACGTATAGAACGCCAGTCATTATCAGGAAAATAAGCCCCTTCAGGGCGAAGCAAGGTTCGGTTCGCTCTGTCTGGGCTTATTTTCAGAAATAAAAGACAGCAATATCCCCTGTCAGTGAACGCCATATCACATCATGAGTTGGCTGTTCTCAATTCACAACACGCATCCATCCAATCTACATCGGGCATCCTGACCAAAACTCATGCATTCCCCACCACAATTATTACAGGTTTCAAGCAAAGCAAGAATGACCAAAAGTCACTTTGTGTCAACAAGAGACTGACTCCACAGATTCCACTATCGTCATCTCCAATATACCCAACACTGTACGAACGCAATCCGTGGATAAGTTATGTTACTTGGTGGCTATGGCTAAAATCAATTGCAAGAGTTAAAAGAGCCGACCACTTGACTGCAAAAAAAACAAAATACCCCGCCACAGCACCAGCTAATCTTAAGCAAAAAGATTGCGTCTTACCTTTATTTATGTGGCAGTGGTCTCATCCCGTGGTGTAGTCTACCACATCCACTTAGTTAAACAAGTTATCTGAAAACTAGTAGGTACTTGTCCCCAGTGTCCCCAGTGAATCGACGCCTACGGGAGACCCTTTCGGAGACACTCTCCGTAGTTCGACGTGCGCTAATGTTTAGATTCTCTGCCCGTGCCCGAGCCCGACCCAACCTGCGGGCCGGGTCGGGCCGATATTTCCCACCACTATCCTCAGGCCGGGTCGGGCCGGGCCTTTGATCGAGCGTTCTTATTTTTATCATTGGTTTATTGGCCTAATCTGAGGAGAAATCTATGCCATAAACAGAAATATTAAAGGCCTTTATTACACGGGTCTTCTCAATGCCGTGGAACGCTCCGTTCACTTGGGTAGTAGTCCGGTGACTTGTCAACCCCAGCGTCTTCCGTTGCTAAGCGACGTCACCGTCTTTGCAGGCAAATTATTTCTCTGCTGATCAACAATACGAATGCTGGTAACGAATAAATTGTAAAAAGACACACCATGTGAAGTTATATTTTTAGTTTTGGCAAGTAGCCGTGTAATAAGTGGGACAATGTATAGAACGTCACCGGTCATTATCGTAAATAAGCCCCTTCAGGGCGAAGCAAGACACCTTCGCTGCGCGTCGGTGTACTGTTCGCCCTGTCTGGGCTTATTTTCCCGATAATGACCGGCGTTCTATACATATTTATATACTAGTGCTGTCAGTTAAACGCGTTATTAACGGCATTAACGCAAACCAATTTTAACGGCATAAATTTTTTTTATCGCGCGATTAACACAATTATTTTATTTAAAAAAATAATAATAATCTTTTCTATTTATTTTTTTGGCTCAAAACAAAGAAGCAGTAGCCTGACTGCTATGTTCAAGGCAGTATGTTTGTATGTTCATCGTTTAATTGCACCATAGGCTTTTTTTTGGTATCGTCCTGTTTTGATCAGTATATGCCAATGTTGTTATCAATAAAAGTACATTTGACAAGGCAAGCCGATGCACTTCTCCATGTTGATAAGAGCATTAAAATGATGATTGATGATTTAAATTGTGAGACGCATATTTATTTTTGTAAGGAAAATGTGTTTTGAACGTTTGCAAAAATAAATAATGAATACTCTGATAACTCTGACTGTTTTGATGGAGAATAAGCATTACATGTTTGGTTGGTAATATTGCCGTTCATCATCAGGCCTATTCCTGCTGCAGATGCGTTGCATTCTAAAAATAGATTTGATTAAACGAGTACTCGATTGATCCTCGAGGAATTCCTTCGATCACTCGGGTTTGGAATTTACTACTCGTGCCCATCCCTAATATATACATATATATTTAGCAGAGTATGCCTAGCAACAAATGTGTACAAAGTTACATATGTGTTAAAAAAAATGTCGGGTTAAAATAGGGCTCGGGCTCATAATTACATTTGATGTGTCGGGTCGGGCCAGGCTCGGACAGAACGTGCACAGGCTCGGGCCGGGTCGGGCTTGATTTTCTGGGCCCGATCTAAGCTCTAACGTGCGCATGCGCATCCAATATTTAACCTTCCATCAGCGCGATGGCAAGGGCTGTGATTGGTCACCTAACAAAATAATTTCCGGAATCACTTTTCTTTACTTCGAAGGCTCGAGGGGTCTCAGTCAGTCAGATTACGGATTATTGACACCTGCATGCGCCGATCGACGCCCCCCCCCCACAAAACTCTTCGGATCTGCACGAACCACACACGTCCCCAAAATGTATGATAAAACAGCGACTCGCGCCAAAAAGCGCGCCGTTTGCATGTCTGAAATGTAAACACTAGGTGGAGAGTCTATCCTTTGTTTATGTTTTTGGGGAGTTTGGACCAGAGTGATGTAGTTTGGACTGTTGGAATCAGTCTCAGCGTTCAGATGTCTCATATAATGTCTACCTAACGTTGATAACATGACTTCAGGAAAAATACTTAACGCAAGTTGTCTTCTTTGCTTGTTTGGGGTTGGGATGGTTTCGTGTGAGGCTGAGGTTGTAATTACCCAGAATGACCTGTGTCCCAGGGCCAACGTCCTTCCTCCACTGCTCGATGCTGGCCTCAAACAGGTCCGTGGAGGCCTGGTGGGCCTTCAGGCACAAGGCCGAGGTGGTTTTCACCACCTGGCACGCACACACAAAAACACACACACACACACCTCATAAACCCTCTTCTGCTGGTGTTATCCACCAGCCGTTCCATTGTTCTGAGGCCTCACCCTGAACACCTGCTCCACCTCCTCCACAGTGTTGGTGATGATCAGGGTCTTCTGGCCATGCTCTGGGCTGAGGTCCAGCCCCTCCAGCAGCACTGAAGCCCGGTTGGTCTCCAGAGCCAGGAGGGTCCTCTGGAGACAGAACAGGGAGGACTGGTTACTATTAGAAGCCCCTCCCACACTAGCATGGCCCCTCCCACTCTACAAGGTCAATTCTCCCAATACAAGTGGCTCCCCCCACTCAGACGTGGCTCCTCCCCCTGACCTGGTGGACTCCGGCGTACAGCGCCGCCTCCTCCGGCAGGGTGATGACCACGCAGGGAGCCGACATGTGATTGGTCAGCAGGCCCTCCATGTGATCGCTCCAGCGCCGGGACACGGCGAGGACCTGACCCCCCCCTGATGATACTTTCTGGAAGTGCTGCAGGATGGAGGACATCTAGCACACACACACACACACACACACACACACACACACACACACACACACACACACACACACACACACACACACACACACACACACACACACACACACACACACACACACACACACACACACTAGAGCAAGAGGACCTCACTCCTATCTGCTCCTTAACGCCCTGTCTCCGAACTGTCTAACCCCTTCCTGACAGGTGGACCTCATACCTGTTCTAACCAGTCTTAAGGAGGACCTCCTACCTGTTCTAAACCTGTCTTCAGTAGGACCTCTAACCTGTTCTAACCAGTCATCAGGAGGCCCTCCTACCTGTTCTGGGGCGAGGGTGTACAGGAGGTCAGCCTGGTCCAGGATGAGGTGAGAGAGACGCAGGAACAGGAAGCAGTGACAGGAAATGAGGCGCAGCAGGCTGAAGGGCGTGGTCACCAGCAGGAGGCCTGGAGGCGGAGCCAGTGAGACAGACAGCTGCTCTTCAATAACTCTGGGTCCGGGTCAGTGTGTATGAAGTGTGTTAACACGGGTACTGTCCTTAATGACCTGTCTCTGTACTGTCTAACCTCTACCTGCTCCTTAAGGACCTGTCTCTGTACTGTCAAACCCCTATCTGCTCCTTAAGGACCTGTCTCTGTACCGTCAAACCCCTACCTAGTCCTTAATGGCCGGTCCCTGGACTGTATAACCCCTACCTGCTCCATAATGACCTGTCTCTGTACTGTCTAACCCTACCTGCTCTTTGATGACCTGTCTCTGTATTGTCTCTGTACTGAATGAACTGTACTTGAACTTTCAATGGCCTGAGACAGTGAATCTCTGCAATCATTTATATACGACAGACCCCCAAGGCTGGTCTACAGGGGCTGGATCCCCAAGGCTGGTCTACAGGGGCTGGATCCCCAAGGCTGGTGTACAGGCTGTGTCCCCCAAGGGACCCCTAAGGCTGCTCTACAGGCTGGGACCCTGAAGGCTGCTCTACAGGCTGGGACCCTGAAGGCTGCTCTACAGGCTGGGACCCTCAAGGCTGCTCTACAGGCTGGGACCCTCAAGGCTGCTCTACAGGCTGGGACCCTCAAGGCTGCTCTACAGGCTGGGACCCTGAAGGCTGCTCTACAGGCTGGGACCCTCAAGGCTGCTCTACAGGCTGGGACCCTCAAGGCTGCTCTACAGGCTGGGACCCTCAAGGCTGCTCTACAGGCTGGGACCCTCAAGGCTGCTCTACAGGCTGGGACCCTCAAGGCTGCTCTACAGGCTGGGATCCTCAAGGCTGCTCTACAGGCTGGGACCCTCAAGGCTGCTCTACAGGCTGGGATCCTCAAGGCTGCTCTACAGGCTGGGACCCTCAAGGCTGCTCTACAGGCTGGGATCCTCAAGGCTGCTCTACAGGCTGGGACCCTCAAGGCTGCTCTACAGGCTGGGACCCGCAGGACTTAAGGGGCTGGGTCCGGCTGGTCTAGAGGGGCGTGGGTGCGGGGTGACCTTACAGTTCTTTGGGATCTTGACAGTCTTGGCCTCGTCCTTGGCCACGCCCAGCAACACTGTGATTGGATGGAAGGTGTGACTGGCTTGGAGTTCATCCAATATCTCCGCCACAGTCTGGGCTTTCTCCCAGCCAGGACACAGAATCACTGCTATTGGCTACAAACACACACACACACACACACACACACACACACACACACACACACACACACACACACACACACACACACACACACACACACACACACACACACACACACACACACACACACACACACACACACAGGTTTGTGTATCGATGTGTCCATGGGTGTGTATATGTGTGTATTCATGTGAATGTGAGTGTGTGTGCTCACCCCAGAGTGTGTGCTGGGGGAGGGGGGCGACAGCAGCAGGTTGGTGAGGAGGGGGGGAAGGTAGCTGAGGGGATGGTCCGCTCGGGGGGAAATGATGAGTGCGTCACAGCCCCTCGCCACAGCTGGCCAGCTGTAGCACTCACACACTGCTGGGCCGGGGTGCTGCAGCCTCACCAGCACCTACACACACACACATCATAGAGTACACACACACATCATACAGTACACACACACCCACATAATACAGTACACACACACACACACAGATTATACAGTACACAAACACATCATACAGTACACACACAGAGGAGGGTGTGTGTGTGTGTGTGTTACCCTGTTGAGCAGGTGTGTGATGGGGGCGTCGGCCAGGCTGGAGCAGGGTTCAATGGGCAGAGCAGAGTGCAGTAACACCCCCTCCCTGCAGGGGTCACTGAGGGCCTGCTGAGAGAAGAGGAGAGTCACACACACACACACACACACACACACACACACACACACACACACACACACACACACACACACACACACACACACACACACACACACACACACACACACACACACACACACACACACACACACACACACACCTTCTTGGGGTCCAGTTGAGGTTGTTGAGGTTGTGCGTCGAGCCACTGGAGCAATCTGAAGACAACACAACGGTTTAGAACTCCATCCCAGCTCAGGTCCTGGTTCCCTGTGGGAACCCTCTGGTTCCCTGTGGGAACCCTCTGGTTCCACCCTTCCCCTTCACCTGGTACAAGCCCGGTCCTCCACCCCGCAAGGTATGCTGGGAGTCTGGGCCGGTCCAAACATCGTTTCCCTAGCAACACAGACACACACGTTTCCATTTTATAGCGGTGACAATAGTTAACCAATCTCGAGCCTGCATCCTGGTCTGGTCCAATAGATAGTTGTGTTTCTCTTCTGGGTTTTCCACATGTGCAGGTGTATGACCGTACATTACATAAAGTGTAAGAGGGGTTATACATGAGGTGAAGTGTTTCAGAGCTGTTATACAGGATGTTTTTACCTGGCGAGTAGCGACGGATCCTCATCCTCATGGCTCCTACACAGAGAGGGGATTATATATTTATAAAGGTTCTTGGGTCAGGTGATATATATATATATATATATATATACATGTGTATACAGGTTCTGGGGGTCAATGTGTGTTTTCTGGTACCTTTTTTGTCTCCCCCAGATGGCTGTGGTTGGAGAACTCTGAAGCTCCTCCCCTTTGACATCCTGAAGCCAATCAGCAGCCAGCTCCCCATTAAGAATCTCCTGCCAAACAGGAAGCATGCCCCAATCAGACCTCATACCAATCAGCCCTAACAGCAATCAGCACCAATCAGCCTCACACCAATCAGCACCAATCAGCCTCACACTAATCAGCCTTACACCAGTCAGCACCAATCAACCTAGCATCAATCAGTCATAGTATTTTCTGATCATGTTGGGTCGGTTTCCTAGTGAAGCACGAGGTATAATGTTCGTGGTTTTGCACACAAAGTAATTGATGAATGGTTAAATTATGAATCACCTTTACATCCATGAGATGACCATATTCTCCACCCAGATTTGAGTTCAGTTGGTCGCCGGCTGGAATAGGGCTGGGATTGGGGCTGGGGTTAGGTTGTTCACCGGCTGGATGAGGGCAGGGGTTAGATGATTTGACTATTGGATTAGGTGGCTGTATTGTTGGATTAAGAGGGGGGTTCGGCTGGTCCTCATCCGGACAGGCAGTGGACCTGAAGCCTGCGTCTGAGTTCAGGAATTTCAGCATCCTGCAGAGGAGAGGGAGGAGTTACATTACGCTAAGGGGTTGTCCATCTAGACTACAGCACTCTATTGGTCAGGGCGTTGTGATGTCACCTGTACAGGCTGAGGCTATTGGTCAGATCAGAAAGAAGAGAAGCATCTGTATCTCCTTCAGTGCGAGCCCTACAACAAGATAGGTACAATACAGTTACTATGGTTACGTACAACATTATGGTTACTTTATTTACAATATAGTTACAGTCTCGTTAGATTAACCATATATTGAGGAGCCTCACCTCTCACATCCAGCAGGACGTCCGGCTCCTCCCCCCTCCCCCGCTGACCTCTCCTCCTCCTGGGAGGACTGGGCTGCTGCCAGGCTCCTCTAGGAAACACCAGGGGTCACACCACAGGGGTCAGAGGGGTCACATCAGAGGTCAGAGGGGTCACACCACAGGGGTCGGAGGGGTCACACCACAGGGGTCAGAGGGGTCACACAGGGGTCACACCTCAGGGGTCAGAGGGGTCACACCACAGGGTTCAGAGGGGTCACACCTCAGGGTTCAGAGGGGTCCCACCACAGGGGTCAGAGGGGTCACACCACAGGGGTCAGAGGGGTCACACCTCAGGGGTCAGAGGGGTCACATCACAGTGGTCAGAGGGGTCACACCACAGTGGTCAGAGGGGTCACACCACAGGGTTCAGAGGTCAGAGTCCCAACACAAGCACTACCCTTATCCCCCACCAGTTACCTGTTGAAGGATGACATCATCACTGTTGGGAACCGTTATCTGTACAGTGATGTCGTCATCACCTGTCCGTCACTTCCCCTGAGGACCTCTCCCGTACAGTGAGGCCCTCTACTGTACAGTAGAGGACCTCACTGTACAGCAGAGGTCCTCACTTTACAGTAGAGGGCCTCTACTGTACAGTGGGGACCTCTGCTGTACAGGAGAGGTCCTCACTGTACAGCAGAGGTCCTCACTTTACAATGAGGACCTTTACTGCGGGAGGTCTTACCTGCACAGTGGGGTCTGCGGTCCTCTTCTGAGCTCCAGCAGCAGCTATCCTCCCCTGAAGGCCTGCAGGGACCAGACCAGAGCTTAGAGACCAGGGAGCCAGAGGGTTAGGAGGACGAATGGTACCATCTTGTGGACAGACAGACGTCCATGGTACCATCTAGGGGACAGACAGACGTCCATGGTAACATCTAGGTGTGTTTGCGTGGGGGGGATGGGTGGGGTGAGGGCTCACCGTGGGAGGTCCTGGGTGGGTTGAGGGGGTTGTGGTTGGGGTTAGGGCAGGGATTAAAGTGAAAAAAAATCTTCTGACTGAAATTTTATTCGCGCTACAGCCAAGTCACGTGCAGTGTGTGAAACATGTTCCAGGTTAGGTTACTTGACACCTGCTTAAGAAATACAAATGTATAAGACGTCAGCACCAAATGCAGCCATCACGTTTAAATGCTCGACCAATACTGTTTTACAGGAGGAGGATTTTAAACAGCTGTTCTTTTGCATCTATTGCAATTTTTTTGTTGTCTTTTCAATTAGACTCTAAGATTTTTTTTTTGCAAAGCTTGTCTCATATTTTTTTGCACCATGAACCGTAAGGCTTGCCATCGTTCCCCGTTTCCGTCAGCCATGCCCATCTCCATTTATTTTTTTGTGTTTTATCAATATCCGATACATCAGAGCCGTCAATCATTATAAGGGAGTTCATACTAGCTTAACTTTCGCTCTGACACTCAACACTAACACAACAAAGAGACGTAAGATGTGGCGCGAAAATGGTGTGTATATATATACATTTGTATATAATATATTTAATATATAATCGGGATGTACATTAAAATGCTTGTGTTTTCAGTCAATTTTAACGGTAGACCTTTTAAATACTCACTATATAATTTGACAATTTTACCGGCGTTGACGTATGACGACATAATACACGCGTGTATGTCCATGTTCGAAACTGCATACTACCGTACTGCCGACTACATACTGCGCAGTATGTACTGTATACTGCATACTGAATGTGGGATTCAGTATGCAGTATACAGCAGACCGACTGCACCGCAGTATACAGTATGCAAGTTTCCCAGAATGCATTTCGCGGCAGCGGTAGCGGTAAAGCTGCTAAAAGCTGTTTTAATTCTCGCTTCAGTGCTGTTAATACATCACTTTCTTAAGTTTTAATATTTTTTTATGCGAGAAAGTACCTATTTAGATCCTTAATATGCGATTAGTTTATCCAAATGACGCCTGTTTGTAAATTTGTCCCGACGTTATCGGAGATGTGAAGTGGCCTCTGAACTCCAAATGACGGAAATCCGTCGTAGCGACGGAGAACTTTAATCCATGGGTTAGGGGGATGCTCACTGTGGGAGGTCCTGTGTGGGGTGGGGTGCTCACCGTGGGTGGTCCTGGGCGAAGTCAGGGTGCAGTAGCCCCCGATAGAGCAGCCGTTGGAGGCCAGGAAGCGGTCTGTGTCTGAGAAGATGTCCCAGGCCAACATGGCGGGGGTCTGCCCCTCCCCCTCAGACCCCCCCAGCTCCTCGCCGCAGTAGTAGCCGAAGCGCTTGGCCACCAGGTCGTCGTTCACACAGATCTGAGAACAGCAGGGGGCTCGTTAGTCCTTCAACATGATATGTGGGACTAGACGGGAACCAAAGGCTGCTTCAACATGCTTGGTTAGAACAGGGAACAGTAGAACATCAAAATACTGACGCAGCCCTCATTATAATATTCTATTAGTAAGCATCATAAGTTCCCAGTGATTATGTGCTCACCTTGACTCCCTGGATGGTCAGGTAGAGCTCAATGGAACTGGAGTCATCAACCTCCTCCATCAGCAGAGCCTCCATCTGGGTCGATGCTATACACCACCACAAAAAACATCAACACTGTCACAAACACCATCAACACCTACACAAACAGCATCAACACCATCACAAACACCCTCACAACACCACCAGGGTATCTGCAGGTTTCAGCAAGTCAAATTTAAGACTTTTTAAGACCTTTTTAATACCACCTTGAATGAAATTTAAGACCTTAAACCCGCGATGGTGGGGGGGATCCCGCTGTATTACAACCCAAGCATAGCATGTGTGTCACTCAATGAGACTCATTCAAGTTTACTTTCTGTCTGTTTATTGAACATAAAGTGATACTCCAGGGCTCCAGACTAACTTTTTCCTTGGGTGCACTGGTGCGCCTACATTTTTAATTTGGGTGCACCAGCACGTATTTATGGTGCACCCAAGTTGTGAGTTGTTGAGAGGGGGGTGACAGCGTCTGGGCCCCCGGGCAGCTGCACCGGTTGCACCGTCGATATTTACG
The DNA here is from genome assembly GCF_031168955.1 of Gadus macrocephalus. Lineage (NCBI taxonomy): Eukaryota > Metazoa > Chordata > Actinopteri > Gadiformes > Gadidae > Gadus > Gadus macrocephalus. Next base: position 10,522,326 of record NC_082390.1, read on the forward strand.
CCACTGATTAATAATATTTTCACCATTAAATAAATGCCTTCAGTAAGACCTGGGGGGTATACCACGAACCTCGTTGAACATACCCAGGCTTTCTTGGGAAAACCTGGCTCGACAGAGCCGCAACTCGCAATCACAGTTAAATGGTACCACGACGCTCACTTTAGATTCAATTAGTTGAACCAGGTTTTCCGCTTTAGGTTCAATGCGCGTTCACATAAAAGGGGCGTTTCTCGCGTCATTTGACTCACCTCTTAATCGCGCAAGAGCGGTGTATTTCATCCAAGGCGAGCAATGTATTATTATGAACTCCTACGAGGAATTCAAAGTTCAAATCACAGCCAAGGGGAACACGGTTGCCCATAATATGGCTAGGGTGGCGTGCTGGCAAAAATAGCCGACCGTGTTAATTCGTAAGTGAAAAGATTCTGCATATTGTCTAAAAAATATTATGTATCATCATCCCTTTTACCCCCATATATGTGGGGCCCCATGAATTGCGAGCCCAAGTACCGGGAATGCACTCGATCTCCGACCCAATATCGGACGTGCACATCAAGTTGCTTGCTTTTAGTGGCGTGGTTCAACGTCTCAAATATCAAAACAAAATCAGCCTTGTTGACGCTGCAGATTAGCTCGTTTCGGATGAAAGGCGCTGGTCCGAAGCGAGTTATATACGCCGTGTTGTCCCTTCCAGCAGTAAAGGTGCTCGCGATTTGAGAGTCAGGGAACATCAAACCGAAGAGATCTCCTATCCCCTCATTCGAGTTGTAGGACTGGTGCTTGACCACTGTGACTGTTTAGAATCCACAACACCTCCGCTTTCAGTGTTGGTGTCGTACCAAATGCTACCCTCAGGTCAGTGCTAGCAGCGCGGACCGTCTGCGGCGGTGGCGCCGGGGCAGAGATGCAAAACGTAGAAATGGCTGGGGTCTGTGTGTGGCTCCTGGCAGAGGTTTTATGTTTTTGGCTCTGCATATGGCTGACGACAGCCTTAATGCCCATGGTGCCGAGCTTGAATGTAGGCTACTTTTGCACGGAATGCATCTGGCCTGTTCTGGGTTGGCAACGGACGCTAGCCAACCTCGGAAACGGACGTCTTCCAGCCAACTGACGCTGAACTTGCATTTACCCATTGTTGCAGACTAGCTAGCAAGCGCGCAGACATCCGTTTATATATGCAGCTAGAAAGAAAGTAGCCTCTCGTACATCTCCTTCCCGAAAAGTCCCGCGAGAAAAAAAAAATATTAAATAACCCTGCCCCGACAAATTTAAGACCTCTGAGTTATACATTTAAGACCAGCATATGACATTTTTGACGAATTTAAGACTTTTTAAGGCCTTAAATTTAGAAAAATTAATTTAAGACTTTTTAAGACTTTTAAGACCTCCGCGGACACCCTGACCACCACAAACAGCATCACCACCATCACAAACACCCTCACAACACCACCACAAACAGCATCACCACCATCACAAACACCCTCACAACACCACCACAAACAGCATCACCACCATCACAAACACCCTCACAACACCACCACAAACAGCATCACCACCATCACAAACACCCTCACAACACTACCACAAACACAATCACCACCATCACAAACAGCATCAACACCACCACAAACAGTCAACACCATCACAAACACCCTCACAACACCACCACAAACAGCATCACCACCATCACAAACAGCATCAACACCACCACAAACAGTCAACACCATCACAAACAGCATCAACACCAACACAAACAGCGTCAACAGTAACACCATCACAAACAGCATCAACACCACCACAAACAGCGTCAACAGAGTTAGGGGGGCAGGGTTAGGGTAAGGGTTAGTGTGATACTGGTTAATGATGGCACCTTGCAGCAGGTTGTGGAGGTAGCGTGTAGCAGAGCTGTCCCAGGTGTTGGAAGGACTACATGAAAAACAAGATGGAGGACAGAACCTCATGAATTCAGATTTACCTCCTTGGCTGCCTTACGCCTGCTTCTACTTCTGTCATCCACACACAACCTTGAAGTTGATCAGAATGTTTGGACATCTTCATATTAGAGGAGTTTAACATCTCGAGGTTAAGTGCTTTAACATCCTCAGATTAAAGTGGATTAACATCCTCAGATTAAAATGGTTTAAAATCCTTAGATTAAGTGTTTTAACATCCTCAGATTAAAGTGGTTTAACATCCTCAGATTAAGTGTTTTAACATCCTCAGATTAAAGTGGTTTACCATGCTCAGATTCAAGGGGTTTAACATCTTCAATGATACGCTAAAGGAGGAGGAAGCTGACAGCAGGACCTACATGAGCAGGGCCTTCTCCTCACAGATGGATAGCCTCAGGGTGGTGGGTCGGACCCCCGCAAGCCGGTACCGCCGTGCCTGGAACGGAACCAGCAGGAACTCCGGTTCCAAAAGGCAGATCCTGTTTCACAACACAGCGTCAGCCCCTGGTCGGGGCAGAACCGGGTCCCAATGCCACGCGTCTACTAGGAGCTGTTGACTTACTGGTCCGACATGACGACCACCCGCTCCCCGTGGTCCACCAGGAAGCAGCGCACCTGTGTTGTCATGGAGACGGGGCCCTCGACTACAGACTCCACAGTTGCCCGACACCAACACCGGACCATTGACCAGTACAGCACACACACCTGAACAAGAACCAGAACCTCAGTACAGCACACAAACCTGACCAGAACCAGTACCTCATCATCAGTCAAAAACGCTAGGTTAGTAACAGAGGGGTTAGTCACAGGTGTGGGTAAGTATCAGAGGGTTTTGTAACAGGTGGAGGTCAGTTACTTGTGGAGGTTAGTAACAGAGGGGTTAGTTACAGGTGGAGGTTAGTAACAGGTGGAGGTTAGTAACATGTGGTTAGTAACAGGTGGAGGTTACTAACCACCTGTTAGCAACCTCCACTAACAGGTGGTTAGGGGTTAGTAACAGGTGAGGGTGAGGGGTTAGTAACAGATGGGTGAGTAACAGAGGGGTTAGTAACAGGTGGAAGTTAGTAACAGGCAGAGGTTAGTAACAGGTGGGGTTAGTAACAGGTGGAAGTTAGTAACCGAGGCGTTAGTAACAGGTGGAGGTTAGTAACAGAGGGGTTAGTAACAGGTGGATGTTAGTAACAGGTGGAAGTTAGTAACAGGTGGAGGTTAGTAACAGGTGGAGGTTAGTAACAGGTGGAAGTTAGTAACAGGTGGATGTTAGTAACAGGTGGAGGTTAGTAACAGGTGGATGTTAGTAACAGGTGGAAGTTAGTAACAGAGGGGTTAGTAACAGGTGGATGTTAGTAACAGGTGGAAGTTAGTAACAGGTGAGGTTAGTAACAGGTGGAGGTTAGTAACAGGTGGAGGTTAGTAACAGGAGGAGGTTAGTAACAGGTGGAGGTTAGTAACAGGTGGGGGTTAGTAACAGGTGGAGGTTAGTAACAGCTGGAGGTTAGTGACAGGTGGGGTTACTAACAGGTGGGGGTTAGTAACAGGTGGAGGTACCTGTCCTTCCAAGATTGAGCAGGGCTTCAGGGGGGTGGTGTCAAGGGTGACATCATGGTAGTGGAGGTTCAGCCTCACTTGGAGGTCCTCGTGATGTCCCTCAGAGTCCAGGCGGACTCGCCCCCACAGGCACCACGGACTCTCCACCTCAAGGGGCAGGAAGTACACCAACTTACTTGCATGAGTGTAGGAGGAGGGGCTTACCTGTGTGAACGCTAGGGATGGGCAAAATGATTATTTTCCGGGAACTAGTTCTTTCAGTTCAGTTCACTATAACGATTCGTTTATTTGATTCGGTCGTTTAGATTCGTTCATTACGTCAGATTACATCTTAAAAAAAATAAAAAATAAAAACTTTTTTTTATAATTCTTTTTTTTTTTTTTAATTGGTCATGGGTCCGGATAGGACCGTCAAGACCGCAGTCCGCAGTCCGCCGTTTGGAGATGCCTGCTATATAGTATATCGAACGTCCCACCAATATTTATACCACTTGCTTACTCTCTATATTTCATTCATGGTTTTACATTTATAATTTTATTTTACTTTACATTTAATTCTTCATTGTTCAGGCATTACAGAACTTGCATGGTCATAAATAAAAAATACGAACTGCAGTTTAATTTCTTTGTTTGTTCTTAAATTGATGTAGAATGGAGCAAAGACTCCTGGGATTGGGAAATGCGTTTATCCAATAAACAGATGGAGGGTTAGGCAGACAGAGAAAGCGCGCATATTCGACGGTACCGCCTTGTCATTGGTTTACCCAGGTACCATTCCAACACCATTGCTACCTCTCATTGGCTGAATCTTTGAGCACGTTGTAGACTCAATCAATATAAGTCGCGGGGAGACGGAGCTCTGTTCGTAAGCGGGGAGACGGAGCTCTGTTTGTTTGTATATTTTATTTTCGTGACCATATGTTTGGTTTATGTTAAAAAAAAAAGAATCAAAGAACCAGTTCTTCTTGTTTTGGGGAACCAGTTCTTGTCGTTCACGTTCGGGATTCGTTCGTTGTAACGAATCAGTCGCGACCGACACATCCCTAGTGAACGCCAACGCTTCTTTCTGGGTGGTGTAGTGGTTTCAATGACATCGCAAATAAAACGTGACTTGAGGCTTCTGCAGGAGCATATACCATCGATTCACAATATAACAGCTCGTGGTAAGTACATTACGACTTTAATCAAAACCTCTATGGAGAAAATGTTTGGGATTTTTACTTCTGGAACCACGGTTTTACGCTCTTTTGCAATGTGACGTCATGATGTAAAGCCTTTCCTTGTAAATTATAGACAATGAAAAAAAAAGACTAGACCATTATTCACAAGAATAGGATGAAATTAAGAAATAAACTAAATAATTGATAAACTCTTAAAAAAAATTGTCTCAAAGGAATACGTGGGAAGGTACCTTCAAGATGGAGATGTTCTGCATTCTGTCTGCTGGATGAGGAATCAGCAGGGACTGCAACACACACAGAACCATTAGAACCATTAGAACTACTAGAACCATTAGACCCAGCAGGGACTGCAACACACACAGAACCATTAGAACCATTAGAACTACTAGAACCATTAGACCCAGCAGGGACTGCAACACACACAGAACCATTAGAACCATTAGAACTACTAGAACCCTTAGACCCAGCAGGGACTGCAACACACACAGAACCATTAGAACTACTAGAACCCTTAGACCCAGCAGGGACTGCAACACACACAGAACCATTAGAACTACTAGAACCCTTAGACCCAGCAGGGACTGCAACACACACGGAACCATTAGAACCATTAGTACTAGAACCATTAGACCCAGCAGGGACTGCAACACACACAGAACCATTACTGTACGTCCACACCAGGGGCCTCATGTACTAAGACTTGCGTGGATTTCATACTGAAACTTGGCGTACGCCAAAACCCAGAAACTGTCTTACGCACAAATAAATTCAGATGTATCAAAGTGTGCGAACGCATGGATCCAAGCACGTTTCTTTTGTACATCTCGATCAACGTGGAATTGAGCGCACATGCCGAGGTGCCAAACTCCTCCCTGTCCACGCCCTCATTTAAATATGCAATTTCATTTAAATAGGCCTCTGGACCTGAGATTCACCTCTTAATCCGATCACCTGGCACCATGAACAGAGGCAAAAAACGAAACTTCACGGAGTCTGAGCTCGAGATTTTGCTCCACGAGGTAGAAATGCGCAAGCATATGCTATTGGAACCCTGTCAACAGGGATAAATGCAAAACAAAAGAGAAGTGAGTGGGAGTGTGTTTGCGAGGCCGTCAATGCAGTGGGGTCTCAGCAGCGCACACACTCTGAAATTAAAAAAAAGTGGTCAGACCTCAAGGTGGAGGTGAAGCGGAGGGTTTCTGCCCACCGCCGAAGCGTGACCGCAACAGGTGGGGGGACGGGAGTGGGGGAACTCTCCCCCTTCGATTTGAGAGTGGCCGCTTTGATCGGTGACACAGCTCTCACCGGAGTGGTGGGAGCCCATGAAGGGGACACCGATCATCCCCAAGGTAAATATGCTGAAGTCATAAATGCTGTAATTATACTGGTCATACAATTGGCTGCTTGCAATACACATACGTCGTGCGTAAAGATGCCAGGATATTAAAGACTTTGACTCGTGTTTATTAACTTACATTTTTTATTTTTGAATAGACAAGCAAGGAGAGGGCACGGATTGCTCCGTCGGCCCCGGCGTCTCCAGCGCCCTTCGGATTTTACCATTTGCGATGTCCTCTAACAACGCTAACGCAGCCATTTTTAAAACAATTTTCTTCATCCATTGCGCATGCTTTTATAGACACCCATATAATTGCAAGGTGTGTTAATTGTTCATTAGTGTGTCTCTGATGTGCAAATCACTCTGAGTCATTGTTTTCACCTTTTTTCCCAGTTTCCCAGCGTCACCTCTAAGTGTCGCCAAAGGAACAATAGCTGTAGAAACGTGCGTACGACAGCTCTGGAGCTGGCGTGGGGACCGCACATTTTTACGGTCATTTCACGTTTTGTACATCTGAACGTGAGCGTGGAAAAGGACGTACGCCACGTTTTTGTGCGTACGCAACCTTAGTACATGAGGCCCCAGGAGCTCACAAAGTTTCGCTGCAAATTTTTCTGTTCGCTTTGGTCGCTCAAGTCGCTCATGACGTACAATTAAATTATGCAGACGCATTTAAAGGAGCCGTATGCGTTTAGTAGGCCCTACAGACAGCCATATCAAATAGTGAACTCTCCCATACACCTTGGCCATATTGCCGAGACGGTTTTGCTTGTTCGATAAAGTGCTTCGACAACAAGTAGGACCTTGATTCCCCCCAATATAAAAAAAAATCCTAAAATGTAGGCTAATTACAACCGAGAACAAAAAACCCTGCGTGCTGTAGTAGTTGAAATATGTTTCACTGATCTGGATCTGCAAATCATGATCTGCACTCATTCGTCGCATTCAAAACAAATAGACATTAGCGCACATGGCTAATTTGCATACGTGCACAGGACTGGTTGGCTCCGCAAGGCAAATAATGGAACATATCTATCTATCTAGGTCTTTCTGTCTATCTATCTATCAACGCGTGTCTAGTTTTAATGTGATGTATTGTGTGTATGGCCAGTCAGACTTGTTCTGTGTGGTCTTGTAGGCTACTGTCCTGTGTGGGCCGAACCACCTAAATGGATTCCCGACGATTTGTGTCGTTTGGTATTAATAAAGACTTGACTAGGCTATCTATCTAGACTATTTAATTAACAATTATTCACCTCAGGCTCCGTGAATACTATAGTGGGGAATAGAGGGATAAAAGACAAGAGATATATCCCTTGTCATTTATCCCTCGTCTTGTCGATTAGTTTGTTTATGTGACGATTTCAAAAACTTTTTTGGTTTTGTTTAAAGCATGCTACACGCGATTGGTTGGTTAGATTGGTGGCATGTAGAGCAAATTAAAATGAGTCCCGCTTAAATACGAACGTTCTAGATGTAGCCTATAAATACTCCCGCTTATCATCACTTGATATCCAAACCACTATGGCGTTTCGATCTCTGAACTGAAAAAGGGTGGGTTCGTACAACACCGGGTGCCCAGTTACAGCCGCGATTAATACTTCAGCCGACATTTTGTTCAGTGAGTGAATAAAGGTAGGTAGGAACCAAAGTGCCTGCCGATGTTCCCTGGGATCCACGCAAGCGAAGAGCGTCTATATTCCGATTGGCTGTCAGTGTTTGGCCGCTGAAGCGAATAATAGTCATTTGCATAAAGTTAAAAAGTTTTCAACTTCTTTTTGACGCTCTGGTCGCTCAACTTTGGCCGCTGGTAGCGTTGGTCGCTTTGGTCGCTCTTGCCCATAGAAAGTGAGTGACTTCCGGCGATTTGGTCGCTCAATTCGCTTCTGGTGTGGACGGACAGTAGAACCGGTGTTGCACCGAATTCTGCGACCCATCGAAAAGTGTTACCCCAGGAGCGCTGTTGCACATTCTCTGCAACATGCACGCAGCACGAGTTTGAAGTAGACAGGCATGAAGTTGTAAAAACGCTGTGCATTATAACAAAAACATTAATAAAAAATAAGATCTACCCTCTCCTTGTTATTAAATGTGCTTAATATATAGATTTGACACAAAGAACCACTATAAGCACAACCACAAGCATTAGAACCATTATAACATCTATAACAAAATAACCACAACCATAGGCATTAAGTACATCTAGAACCATTAGAACCAAAACCACAGGCATTCAGTACATCTAGAACCATTAGAAACCCAGCGTTCATCATCTTCCTCCTCAGAGGCCCGAGCGGTACATCTCGACGTGGAGTCCATCTACATCTTCCACTAAACTCTGATCCAACTTAATCAAGTGTTACAATTAAAACCTGGGCTAAGTGTTGCAGATAAAGATCTTTATACTGTTATTCTGATCCCTGGTCAACTTTATTACGTATATTATCTATATTGTGTTACAATTCCTACCTGGATGAAGCAGTGGATCTTTATGGGTCAGATGAACGCTAACGGTCAGGCGTCGCTAGCTCAATTAATATAACCTCGTCTCACTTCAGACCTCAACCATCTCTAAACTAATACTTAACTATCTCTTAACTAATACCTTACTGAACCACCTCTTAACTAATACCTCATTGAACTAACTATTAACTAATATAAACCCACCACAACAAAACGTCGTCTAACCATTTTCAATCCGAGGCCAGCATGCAACACGTGGCAATGATAGCGCTCGGCACGGGATTGGTCAGAATAAACGGTCAATCATAGCGCAGAGCTCAGGATAGGTCAGAGAACGGTGATAAAGGGGGGGGGGGGGGGGGGGGGGCATATATATATATATATATATATATATATATATATATATATTGATAACAACGACAATCTTATAGTCTTATATTTGATAAGAAGTTTGGGGGAATTTGTTGAATTGGAGGTTAAGCATTCTTCACATTTGATCAAGTACCTTCACTTTAGGCGTCTTTGAGTGTTATTAATTATTATTATTATTCATGTTTAACCTCTGTTTTCCTTTTATTCCTAGTCTGTTTTACATAGTTTTGAATGATGACTATATGCTCTGTAAGGTGACCTTGGGTGTCTTGAAAGGCGCCTCTAAATTAAATGTATTATTATTATTATTATTAAGTACGACTGTCTGTGGTTCCTGTCTCCTCCACACGGGGCGCTGCGGGGCGCTGCGAGGTTAAACCCCACTGGAACACCGAGGAAGAGATTTGGACATGCGAAAAAACGAAAGGAACGCTTCTAGAATTGCCCAAGTAAAGTTGGCTATTATTAATCCCTGATGGAGTCCAGAGTAAGGTTGACTATCTTTAACTCCTGATGGAGTCCAGAGCGTTGTGTATCGCGCCCCCCCCGCTCGGACACCTCATCGCACTGGAGAGATGGAGCGGCTCTGCTGTGGTGGAGAACCTACAGGGTAACTCCACCAACTCATGATGACTAACAAACAGAGACCAGAGTCCTTCCGATACTAAACTCTCGTCCCGTTTCCTACAGATTCTGGATTCATATGAAGATATCTTTTAAGAGAGATCAGTGTCATAATACCTGATTCCTCAAACGGCTTATTGTGGTTCATTGGTTGTGGCCCCCAACATATTCTAAATGGTTCACAGTGGCTTGCCGATGTAATGGGAGTTTTAACTGTAGGAGTAGTAGTGTTACCTGAGTAGGTGGAGGTGTGTTACCTAAGCAGGTGGAGATGTGTCCTGTGTTACCTGAGCAGGTGGAGGTGTGTCCCCAGGAATTGGAGGTGTGTCCTAAGCACCTCAGCAGGTGTGACAGATGGGTCCTGTGTGTTTCCTGGACAGGAGCAGGAGTGAAGGTGGTGTTTGAGAAGGAGATGGGGGCGGTGGATTTCTTGCTGCCCAACCGAAGCTGTGTCCTCTACGTCTCAGAGTGTGATATTATAGCGGGGAACGCCTACAAACGGAAACTAGTCCGCTTTAGAAATGTAAGGATTTATTTTAAAAGCAACCATAAGTAACATGAATACGTTATTCAGAGTCCAGTATGTATTAATTAAATCGCTTACTGTTTGAAAGATAAGTAGCCACAGTCTTTAACTAACGGTTGCTAACTATTTGAAGGCTTAGCGTAGCTCACTGTACTGGCTTACGGTAGACCGCTGTAGGCAGGCTTACGGTGGCTCGCTGTAGGCAGGCTTACGGTGGCTCGCTGTGTGCAGGCTAACAGTAGCTCGCTGCGTGCAGGCTAACGGTAGCTCGCTGCGTGCAGGCTAACAGCAGCAGTGTCCAGGAGGTTGTGGTGGTGGAGCGGAGCCGCCTCAGTGAGCAGTACTTCCCGTCCCTCCAGAGGTTTGTGGTGTTGGAGCTGGGCCTGACCCTGCTACCTGTGTCCGACCAGAGGGAGGCCGCCCAGCTCCTCTCCCAGATGGTAGGCAGCCGCTGGAGCAGAGCATCAGGTGAAAGGAGCGTTTGGCGCCCTGATTTAAACGTGTTCTCCTGCAGGTCCACAGCGCGGGGCGGGACAACCCGTTCAGGAGGAGGAGCGTATCCCGGCTGTACGAGCCCCAGCTCCTCCTCCTCCTCCAGCAGATCCCCGGCGTGGGAGGAGTCAAGGCCTCCTCTCTCCTCCGCTCCTTCTCCAGCCTCCAGGAGCTGTGTGGCGCCGGCCTGCCCCAGCTGGAGGCCCTGGTGGGGCACGCCGCGGCCCAGCAAATCCACACCTTCCTCCATGCAGACCTGGTCTGAGGGGGACTAGACCCCCCCACAGCCCAGGGATCTGGTCTGAGGAGTACCAGGAGGGGGGGGACTAGACCCCCCCACAGCACAGGGACCTGGTCTGAGGGGGACTAGACCCCCCCCCCCCCCCCCCGCACAGCACAAGGCCCTACGGAAGACCAGGAGGGGGACCAGCAGGAGGACTAGACCCCCCCCACAGCACAGTGACCTGGTCTGAGGAGTACCAGGAGGGGGACTAGACCCCTTCCCGTGCAATGTCCGGGTCTGAGGAGGACCAGGAGGGAGACTTGAACCCCCCACAGCACAAGGCCCTGGTCTGAGGAGGAGGAGGAGGAGGTCTGGTCCTAGAGGGGCATTACTTTGTGATTCTGGTTGATTTGACCATGAAGAGGATCCAGATGTTTCCAGAGGCCTCTCTATCAGTCACAACTATAAATGTTTGGTTGTTTTGTCTGTCGTCTCAGTCGAGATTTTAATTAAAGATTTATATTTGGGTGTAGTGTACTTGCTTTTGTTTTGTCCAGCGTTTCAATTCCAGTACTGGAAATGTGCTCCTGTCCTTTACTCTGAAAACAACTAGAAAACTTCAAGGAATTTTAATATCAAATAAAATGTACAAGCTAAAGTACTTATTTCTCATCATGACCTCATACCCAGAGCTGAAGGTTGTGTATTACTACTGCTACTATTCAGTACTACCTCGTACATTGAGGATTACTAAAGCTACTACCTCGTACACTGAGTACAAATTAATACATGTTCAGTCAGATCTGCTGTGGAGGAGTGACTGATTCACTGGATCTCACTCTGGTGTCCAGACAGAGTATGAAGGGAGGACAGTTTAAACTGATCTAAAACTAACTGGAAGATTATTGGACCGGTAGAGAGAGGTTAAGTTAACAGTCCTGCGGAGAGAGAGAGAGAGAGAGGGGTAGGGAGGTTAATTTAACAGTCCTGTGGAGAGAGGTTTGGATAAAAAGAATAGGCTTGGGGAGTGAGAGGAGGGGGGGTGAGAGGGGGCTGTGAGAGAGGAGGGGGTTGAGAGAGGTAGAGGAGGAGGGGGGGGGGGGGTGAGAGAGGTAGAGAAAGAAGGGGGTGTGTGAGAGAGAGGTAGAGAGAGGGAGGAGGAGGGGTGAGAGGTAGAGAGAGAAGGGGGGGGTGAGAGAGTTAGAGAGAGAAGGGGGGGTGAGAGAGGTAGAGAGGGGGGTGTGAGAGAGAGTTTTTAACTCACCAGATTAACGGCACGAGAGCGACCTCGTTAGCATTCTACCCTGGACAGCGACAGATTGTTGCGCATGCGCAAGCCTTTCACCATGCAATCAATGGTGTGTGTGTGTGTGTGTGTGTGAGAGGGAGAGAGGGGATCCGGGCTGAGCTGCTGAGATGGTCGCGGACATGGATGGAAGTAAGAGTCTGGTCTCCCGGAGGCAGAGCGCGCGGGACCAGAAGATCCCGGAGCGCGTGACACTGAAGAAGGAGATCGGAGTGCTGAGCGCGTGCACCATCATCATAGGTGAGGACCCGCAGACCCCCCCTGTGGGATGGTTCAGTCCGCCCAGAAGGGGTCCTATACAGAGGGTCCTTCAGACCAGAGGGGGTCCTATAAAGGGGGTCCTATAGACCAGAGGGGGGTCCTAGACGGGGTCCTATAGAGGGGGTCCTATAGACCAGAGGGGGGTCCTATAGAGGGGGTCCTATAGACCAGAGGGGGGTCCTATAGACAGGGTCCTATAGACCAGAAGGGGTCCTATGGAGGGGGTCCTATATACCAGGGGGGGTCCTATGGAGGGGGTCCTATAGGCCAGAGGGGGGGGGTCCTATAGACCAGACGGGGTCCTATAGACCAGAGGGGGGGGTCCTATAGACGGGGTCCTATAGACCAGAGGGGGGGTCCTATAGAGGGGGTCCTATAGACCAGAGGGGAGGGTCCTATAGACGGGGTCCTATAGACCAGAGGGGGGGGTCCTATAGACCAGAGGGGGGGGTCCTATAGACGGGGTCCTATAGACCAGAGGGGGGGGTCCTATAGACCAGAGGGGGGGTCCTATAGACCAGAGGGGGGGGTCCTATAGATGGGGTCCTATAGACGGGGTCCTATAGACCAGAGGGGGGGTCCTATAGACCAGGGGGGTCCTATAGAGGGGGTCCTATAGACGGGGTCCTATAGACGGTATATCGTAAGTTGGGTTTTAAAGGTCTCATAAGGGTTCTGTGGAGACAAACATAACTTTTAAGGACTGTGTGTGTGTTTGTGTGTGTGTGTGTGTGTGTGTGTGTGTGTGGTGGGGTGTGTGTGTGCACTTGTTTGTTTTTGTGTCTGTATGTGTGTGTGTGTGTGTGTGTGTGTGTGTGTGTGTGTGTGTGTGTGTGTGTGTGTGTGTGTGTGTGTGTTTTTGAGTGTGTGTGTGTGTGTTTGTGAGTGTGTGTTTGTGGGTGTGTGTTCTTGTTTGTGTGTGTGTTTGCGTGTTTGTGTGTGTGTGTGTGTGTGTGTGTGTGTGTGTGTGTGTGTGTGTGTGTGTGTGTGTGTGTGCGTGCGTGCACTCAACAGGGAACATCATTGGCTCAGGGATCTTCATCTCCCCTAAGGGCGTCCTGGAGCACTCCGGCTCTGTGGGCGTGGCCCTGGTGGTATGGGTGCTGGGGGGGGGCATCGCCGCGCTGGGCTCCCTCTGCTACGCCGAGCTGGGGGTCACCATCCCCAAGTCGGGGGGGGACTACTCCTACGTCACCCAGATCTTTGGAGGGCTGGTGGGGTGAGTGCAATGTGTCCTCTAGATCCAACATGGCCTCTAGTTCCAGGTGGTGTCATGAGAGGTGGTGGCTGTGCAATGAGAGGTGGTGGTGTCATGAGAGGTGATGGTGTAATGAGAGGTGGTGGTGTAATGAGAGGTGATGGTGTAATGAGAGGTGGAGGTGTAATGAGAGGTGATGGTGTAATGAGAGGTGGAGGTGTAATGAGAGGTGGTGGTGTAATGAGAGGTGGTGGTGTAATGAGAGGTGGAGGTGTAATGAGAGGTGGTGGTGTAATGAGAGGTGGTGGTTGTGTAATGAGAGAGGGTGGTGTAATGATGGGTGGTGTAATGCGGGGAAGTGGTGTAATGAGGGGTGGTGGTGTGATGAGAGGAGGTGGTGTAATAATGTGAGGGGGTGGTGTAATGAGGGGTGGTGTATTGAGGGGTGGTGTGATGAGGTGCAGTGGTGTAATGAGGGGTGGTGGTGTAATGAGGGGTGGTGTAATGAGGGGTGGTGTGATGAGGTGCAGTGGTGTAATGAGGGGTGGTGGTGTAATGAGGGGTGGTGGTGTAATGAGGGGTGGTGGTGTATTGAGGGGTGGTGTGATGAGGTGCAGTGGTGTAATGAGGGGTGGTGGTGTAATGAGGGGTGGTGGTGTAATGAGGGGTGGTGTAATGAGGGGCAGTGGTGTAATGAAGGGTGGTGTAATGAGGGGTGGTGTAATGAGGGGTGGTGTAATGAGGGGCAGTGGTGTAATGAAGGGTGGTGTAATGAGGGGTGGTGGTGTAATGAGGGGTGGTGTAATGAGGGGCAGTGGTGTAATGAAGGGTGGTGTAATGAGGGGTGGTGTAATGAGGGGTGGTGGTGTAATGAGGGGTGGTGGTGTAATGAGGGGTGGTGTAATGAGGGGTGGTGTAATGAGGGGTGGTGTGATGTGAGGGGCAGTGGTGTAATGAGGGGTGGTGTAATGAGGGGCAGTGGTGTAATGAGGGGCAGTGGTGTAATGAGGGGTGGTGTAATGAGGGGTGGTGTAATGAGGGGTGGTGTGATGTGAGGGGCAGTGGTGTAATGAGGGGGGGTGGTGTAATGAGGGGTGGTGGTGTAATGAGGGGTGGTGGTGTAATGAGGGGTGGTGTAATGAGGGGTGGTGGTGTAATGAGGGGGGGTGGTGTAAAGAGGGGTGGTGGTGTAATGAGGGGTGGTGGTGTAATGAGGGGTGGTGTAATGAGGGGTGGTGTAATGAGGGGCAGTGGTGTAATGAAGGGTGGTGTAATGAGGGGTGGTGTGATGTGAGGGGCAGTGGTGTAATGAGGGGTGGTGTAATGAGGGGCAGTGGTGTAATGAGGGGTGGTGGTGTAATGAGGGGTGGTGTAATGAGGGGTGGTGTTGCAGGTTCCTGGTGCTGTGGAGTGCGGTGCTCATCATGTACCCCACCACCCTGGCGGTCATCGCCCTCACCTTCTCCACCTACGTCCTCCAGCCGGTGTTCCCTGAGTGTGAGCCTCCGTACCTCGCCACGCGCTTGCTGTCCACCGCCTGTATCTGTAGGTACACACACGCACACAAACACACACACACACACGCACACGCACGCATAAAAAACACGCAAACACACAAACACATGCAAACGCACACAATCACACACTTGCTTGCGCGCACGCACACACACACACGCACACACGCTGGTTGACACTGGCCCTGAGGTCAGACGGGGCTCAGAGTGGACGGTGAGGGGCCAGGGGGAAAGGGTCTCTTTATGTGGTACCTTTGGGCCCGCCCCCCTGTCCGCCCCCTCTAGTGTCTCGTCCAATCACAGCAGTTTGTTTCGGGGTCCTGCCAGCCCTGCTTTGTTTGGGCCGAGAGCTGGAGATGGAGAGCTCAGCCAATGACAGTGATGGATGAATCCCCGCCCACTCCCCTTCTCTTCCTCCCTCTCACCATGTCTCCCTCATTCCTGTTGCCGTGGCAACCCTCAAAACCACCGGGGGGGGGCGGAGCCTAACTGACTGGGGGACCCCTAATCACCGAACCCCCGTGACATCCTGGTCCCCCCACAGGGTGCGTTGTGCGGTGCTGTAGTGACGCTGTGCCCCCCCCCCTCTCCCAGTGTTCCTGACCTGGGTGAACTGCTCCAGCGTGCGCTGGGCCACGAGGATCCAGGACGTCTTCACCGTGGGGAAGCTGCTGGCCCTGGGCCTCATCATCGCCGTCGGCCTCGGACACATCTGCAACGGTCAGACAGAGGGTTGGGGTTATGAGAGGGGCGGGGTTATGAGAGGGGCAGGGTTTGAGAGGGGTGGGGCTATGATAGGGGCGGGTTTATGAGAGGGGCGGGGTTATGAGAGGGGCAGGGTTTGAGAGGGGTGGGGCTATGATAGGGGCGGGGTTAGGAGAGGGCTGGGCTGTTTCACACGTGTGGTACATTCAGTCCTCCTCTCAGAGAGGAGTCAGTCCTCTTCAGAGAGGAGTCAGTCCTCCTCAGAGAGGAGTCAGTCCTCCTCCTCTCAGTTAGGAGTCAGTCCTCCTCAAGGAGGAGTCAGTCCTCCTCTGCTCAGGGGACCAGGAGTCCTATTTCGGGCCCCAGTGAGCCTGAGGCTCAGCAGGGGTATGAGAGCCTCTCTCTGCACCTCCAGGAACCATCTTGTGGTTCTTGCTCTTATGTGATGCCCCTGTGGATGACCTGGAGGACTGGAACACAACGGGAACGTCCTCAGGAATGTGTCTGATCCCAAAGGGAACTATGAGAGCCTGCGGCCACAGGCGGCGTTCTCCATGGAGGCCGTCCCCTCGGTGGGGCAGATCGCGCTGGCCTTCCTCCAGGCCTCCTTCGCCTTCAGCGGCTGGAACTTCCTGAACTACGTCACAGAGGAGGTGGTGGACCCCCAGCGGTGAGTACTTCCTGCCTGTGCGGCGGCGGGGCTCCCAGCAGGAGGGTCCTGACCCGGGTGGTCTGTCCGCAGGAACCTCCCCCGAGCCATCTACATCTCTGTTCCCGTGGTAACGCTGGTCTACACCCTCACCAACATAGCCTACTTCTCCTCCATGTCTCCGGAGGAGCTGCTGGCCTCCAACGCGGTTGCCGTGGTGACTACATCCCATAAAACTGTCCATATGTGTGTGTCCAGCAGTGTGTATGTCCAGTGTGTGTGTGTGTCTAGTATGTGTGTGTGTGTTTGTGTGTGTGTATGTGTGTGTGTGTGTGTGTGTGTGTGTGTGTGTGTGTGTGTGTGTGTGTGTGTGTGTGTGTGTGTGTGTGTGTGTGTGTGTGTGTGTGTGTGTGTGTGTGTGAGTGATTATTTGGTGTTCGTTTCCAAGACGTTTGGCGAGAAGCTGCTGGGAGGGTTTTCCGTCGTCATGCCGATCTCTGTGGCGCTGTCCACCTTCGGAGGGATCAACGGATACCTGTTCACCTCGTCCAGGTAGGCCGACCTGACCCCAACCAGCCCATAACAGCCCACCTGACCCCTGACCAACCAATCACCGCAAGGCCCACCTGACCCCAGACCGGCCAATCACAGCCAGGCCCACCTGACCCAAGACCAGCCAATCACAGCAAGTCCCACCTGACCCCAGACCAGCCAATCAGAGCCAGGCCCACCTGACCCCAGACCAGCCAATCACAACTAGGCCCACATGACCCCAGACCAGCCAATCACAACTAGGCCCACCTGACCCCAGACCAGCCAATCACAACTAGGCCCACATGACCCCAGACCAGCCAATTACCGCAAGGCCCACCTGACCCCAGACTAGCCAATCACAGCCAGGTCCAGCTGACCTCAACCAGCCAATCACAGCCTGCTGACTCACACTCGACCAGTGACACTTAACAGCAGTAAACTGTCTAGGACTAACTGCTACTTTCTATCTACCACATATCTAGAACTAACTTCTAGTTTGTCTCTACCACATATCTAGAATTAACTTTTAGTTTCTATCTATTACATATCTGGAAATTCCGTTGACAAGATCTCAGGTCGGCCTCCAATTTCTTTTTGTAAATCAGGGCTCTACATCTTGTGTCATGATCCTTTCTCATGTATAACCAGCCGCTCCCTGTAAGAGACAGCACTGAGGGCCTTGTGTGCCTTTTTTCTCTTCTGAGGGCTGTCTGATACCCTCCTCTGTCAGGCTGTGTCTCATTACCCTCAGGCTGTGTCTCATTATCCTCCTCTGTCAGGCTGTGTCTCATTACCCTCCTCTGCCAGGCTGTATCTCATTACCCTCCTCTGCCAGGCTGTGTCTCATTACCCTCAGGCTGTGTCTCATTACCCTCAGGCTGTGTCTCATTACCCTCAGGCTGTGTCTCATTATCCTCCTCTGTCAGGCTGTGTCTTATTACCCTCCTCTGCCAGGCTGTGTCTCATTACCCTCAGGCTGTGTCTTATTACCCTCCTCTGCCAGGCTGTCTCATGAGCCTCCTCTGCCAGGCACTGTCTCATTACGCTCCTCTCAGGCTGTGTCTCATTGCCCTGAGGCTGTATCTCATTACGCTCCTCTCAGGCTGTGTCTCATTACGCTCCTCTCAGCTGTGTCTCATTGCCCTCCTCTCAGGCTGTGTCTCATTGCCCTCCTCTCAGGCTGTGTCTCATTGCCCTCCTCTCAGCTGTGTCTCATTGCCCTCCTCTCAGGCTGTGTCTCATTGCCCTCCTCTCAGGCTGTGTCTCATTGCCCTCCTCTCAGGCTGTGTCTCATTGCCCTCCTCTCAGGCTGTGTCTCATTGCCCTCCTCTCAGGCTGTGTTTCTCCGGGGCCAGGGAGGGCCACCTGCCCAGCCTGCTGGCCATGATCCACCTGAAGCACTGCACGCCCATCCCCGCCCTGCTGGTCTGTGTGAGTCTGACCCCCCAGGTCCTGAGGCCCTGAGGTCCTGAGGCCCAGTCTGACTCCCCAGGTCCTGAGGCCCTGAGGTCCTGAGGCCCAGTCTGACCCCCCAGGTCCTGAGGCCCTGAGGTCCTGAGCTCAGTCCTGACCCAGCTTAACACTTAGATAGTACTATGTAAAACAAGTACTATATAAATGTATACTGTATACAACAAATACTATCCATAACAATTACTATATAATAAGTACTATATAATAAGTACCATAGAATAACTACTACATATATGTACTATAATAAGTACCACCTCCTGTACCCAGTGTGCTGCTACCATGGTGATCCTGTGCGTTGGCGAGACCCACAACCTGATCAACTACGTCTCCTTCATCAACTACCTGTCGTACGGCGTAACCGTGGCAGCTCTGCTCTACTACCGCTGGAAGAACCCCACCCTGTACCGACCCATCAAGGTGCTCAGCGCGGCTAGCTAGTCAGTTAGCCTGCTTATCAGTTAGCCTGCTAGTCAGTTATCCTGCTAGCCAGCTAGCCAGCTAATCAGTTAGCATACTAGTCATCTAGCATGCTACACCGCTACCCTGCTAGTCTAGGGTCCTATATGGTGGTCTGCTGGTCGGTTAACTCTCTCCATGCCTGCCTGGGGCCACTTAACTGAAGCTAGCTTGCTAGAGTTAGAACCATCCAGTGCTTACATGCTAAGTGTCTGGTACTCCCTCCCCTGTGTTTTACCCTGTGTGTGTATGTCCAGGTGAGCCTGCTGGTCCCAGTGTGTTACCTATGTTTCTGGGCTCTGCTGCTCGGCTTCAGTCTGTTGTCTGAGCCCCTGGTGTGTGGTGTGGGGCTGCTCATCATCCTGACCGGCGTCCCCGTATACCTGCTGGCCGTCCATCGGCCCAACAGATCCCAAACCTTCCGCAGGATGCTCGGTCAGTACATACACTGACCCCACAAAACATACACTTTACACCGACCCCATAAACCATACACTATACACCGACCCAATAAACCACACACCATACACTGACCCCACAAAGCACGCACTATACACCAACACCACAAACCACACACCGACCCCACACACTATACAACCGACCTCACAAACCACAGACTTTACCCCGACCCCATAAACAACACACTTTACACCGACTCCACAAACCCCAGACTTTACACCGACCCCACAAACCACACATCATACACCGATCCTACAATCCACGCACTATGCACAACCCCATAAACCACACACTTGACACCGACCACACAACCACACACTTTACGACGACCCTACAAACCACGCATTTTACACAGACACCACAAACCACACACTTTACACAACCCCATAAACCAAGCACTATACTCAGACCCAACAAACCTGACACTTGACACTGACACTACAAACCACACACTATCCAACAACCCAACAAACCACACACTATACACCAACCCCACAAACCATACACTTTACACCAACCCCACAAGCCACACATTTTACACCGACCAAACAAACCACACACTTTACACCGACCCCACAAACCACACACTATACACCAACCCCACAAACCACACACTTGACACCGACCACACAACCACACACTTTACGCCGACCCCACAAACCTCACACTTTACACCGACCCCACAAACAACACACTTTACGCCGACCCCACAAACCTCACACTTTACACCGACCCCACAAACAACACACTTTAGACCCACCCCCAAACCAAACACTATACACCGACCCCACTAACCCCGAACTTTACACTCACCCCACAAACCACACACTATACACCGACCCCACAAACCACACATAATACACCGACCCCACAAACCACACTAAATGCTCAATGCCTCTGCTGTGTTTCAGAGTGGTGGACCAGCGCAGGACAGTGCCTCTGCTATGTGGTGTTCCCTCAGAACGACGCCGTGGAAACCAAGGCCCCGTCTGACTGGACCGACTCGAGCAACATAGCTGCCCATTCCTAGGACACGGCTTCCATTTCTCTGCTTCCAAGTCTTTCTTTTGGTCTATTTTCACTGTTGACAGAGACACCTGTCTGTGCATTCCCTGTCTCACCTGTCGGTGCACTCCCTGTCTCCCCTGGTTACTCCCTGGTTACTCCCTGTCTCACTAGGATACTCCCTGGTTACTCTCTGTTTGGCCTGGTTTCTCCCTGTTTGGCCTGGTTACCCTCTGTTTGGCCTGGTTACTCTCTGACGGGCCTAGTTACTCTCTGTTTGGTCTGGTTACTCTCTGTCTGCCCTATTTCCCTTCTGTTTGGCCTGGTTACTCTCTGTTTGGCCTGGTTACTTCCTAGTTACTCCCTGGTTACCCTCTGTTTGGCCTGGTTACTCCCTGGTTACATTCTGTTTGGCCGGGTTACTCCCTGGTTCCTCCCTGGTTACTCTCTGTTTGGCCTGGTTACTCTCTGGTTACTCTCTGTTTAACCTGGTTTGGGTACTTCCAGCAGACTGAATAGACTCCCCTATAGAACAGAACGTTTTTCTAAGAAAGTTTTGGTTCCAACAACATGTAGTTATTTTAGTTCTTTGAATATAAATCAATAATAAGTAATATATTCATGGTGTCCCTTTTTCTGTAAAGAAAGAGAATGTTCCAGAATGTGTCTGCGGTACATTAAGTGAAGTTATCATTTTGACCGCTTGAGCCTTAAATGATGTCGCTCTAAGTTATTTGTAAACCGTTCAGTGCCTCTGATTCATGTCACTGGAGTCTGCCTCTCTTTTGTAAATGAGAAAATAACAATTAGAAACAAAATAAATTTAGATGGAGATCAACGATTCTGTTTCAGGACTTTGTTCATCTTAAGAATGATTTTATTCCATGAATGACTCGTACATTGTATACATACAATTGTGTGAATTCATAGGAATAATACACACATTACACATTAACGAAAACTCGTCGTGCTGTTACCATTTATTTGTTTTCGGAGGTATTACATTATTGCCCAATGGTGGAGATTTAATCCAAAATATTTATGAACCCCTAAGGGAAATAAAATAAAATATAATCGGAACGAATTGTTTATAGTCGCTATAAGTGGGCGTGTTCTATTGGGGCCCGTCACCAAACAGGAAGTAGTTCCTGAACATGTGTAGGCGACACGTGACTTCCAGTCCGAGAGACTCCGTGACGGTGAGTGTTGTTTTTCTCTATCCCCCCTTTACTATGTGGACACTGTCGGTGTCTATGGTCTAGACTCTAGACCTATCTAAACCTCCTGATTATGGTATGGACCCCCTGATATGGTCTAGACCCCCTGACTATTGTCTTGACTCCGTGGTCTATACTCCGTAGTCCATACTCCGCTGTCTAGACTCCGCGGTCCCGACTCCGTAGGGGTAGACTCCGTGTTCCAGGTCCTGATGAGGTCTCACTGTGGTCCCCAGGACTGAGCACCATGGCAACATCAGGGGGTCTGTGCTTCAGGGACATCACCGCCCTGGCCCCGATGGTGCGGGTCGGCACTCTGCCGATGAGACTGCTGGCGCTGGACTACGGAGCGGACATCGTGTACTGTGAGGTGGGTACGGACCCTAGTAGCCCCCCAGCTCCACCGGTAGCCCGGTCATGTCCTCATTGTCTGTCCTTTCCCTTCCAGGAGCTGATCGATATCAAGATGGTGACATGTGAGCGGGTGTTGAACGGTAAGGAGCCTGCTGTCGGACAGCCTGGTGGTCAACATCCTCCTCTCGGTCGCTTATCTCCTCTAACCATCTCTCTACCTCCTCTCCTCCTCTAACCATCTCTCTACCTCCTCTCCTCTAACCATCTCTCTACCTCCTCTAACCATCTCTCTACCTCCTCTCCTCCTCTAACCATCTCTCTTCCTCCTCTAACCATCTCTCTACCTCCTCTAACCATCTCTCTACCTCCTCTAACCATCTCTCTACCTCCTCTAACCATCTCTCTACCTCCTCGCAGTCTCTAACCTCCTCTCCTCCAACCATCTCTCTACCTCCTCTCCCCCTCTAACCATCTCTCTACCTCCTCTCCCCCTCTAACCATCTCTCTACCTCCTCTCCCCCTCTAACCATCTCTCTACCTCCTCTAACCATCTCTCTACCTCCTCTCAGTCTCTAACCTCCTCTCCTCTAACCATCTCTCTACCTCCTCTCAGTCTCTAACCTCCTCTCCTCTAACCATTTATCCTCCTCTAACCTCTTCTCCTCCTGTCTACCTCCTGGTGCAGAGGAGCTGGACACGGTGGACTTCGTGGCCCCCGATGAGAGGGTGATGTTCAGGACCTGTGAGAGAGAGAGAGACCGGGTGGTCTTCCAGATGGTAGGTGGGACCACGCCTGGGGAATGGATGGTTCAGTACTACTCTTTCCATATACTTCAATGTGATGATCCTCTGAATGTTTAGAAAGGCATTTATACAACATGCATGTCGTGATATTTAAGTCGCATAAAAATATATGTGTAAGGTGAAGCTTGTATGAGTGGTAGATTAGCCAGTATGGTGTAGCTTTAGCTTGTTGATTGTAAGGCAAAGCTTGTATGAGTGGTAGATTAGCCTGTATGGGGTAGCTGTAGCCTCAGCATCCTGCCCTGCTCTCCGTTCTATCCTCAGGGCACTGCGGACCCGGACCGCGCCCTGGCTGTGGCCCTGCTGGTGTAAGTCCTCATCCTCAACACTCTGGGCTCCATTAGTGATCCTGCTTCAGAACACACAGAAGATCCAAATGATCGTTTATCATAAGTATCTAATATCAACATTGTCTGTTCTCGTTGTCTAAAGGAGTTTATGACTGTTATCCTCTCTGAGCTCTGAGGTTCTGGTCGTCGTAGTGACGTGTTTCTGTTCAGGGAGAAGGACGTGGCGGCCATCGACGTCAACATGGGCTGTCCCAAGGAGTACTCCACCAAGGTCAGTCCTGACCCCCCCTGAGATAGTCCTACCCCCCTGACCTAGTCCTACTGTTAGTCCTACTCCTAGTCCTACCCCCCTGACCTAGTCTAGTCATACCACATCAGTCCTTCCTGTGTTTCTGTTTTGTAGGGAGGGATGGGAGCTGCTCTCCTCTCAGATCCTGACAAGATCGAAGCGGTGAGAACCTCCTCTGTCCTGCTGGTTGTTCTGTGGTCTGTGTGGAGGTTGTGGTCTCACTGCCGTCTGGTTCCAGATCCTCACCAAGCTGGTCCAGGGCCTCAGCAAACCCGTCACCTGCAAGATTAGGATCCTCCCCTCAGTGAGTAGTGGGCGGGGCTCTTGGTTAGAGCCCCTAGTGGCTCTGGGTTAGATGCTCTCTCAAAGAACCTTTGAGGCTTCTCAAAGGTTGTGTGTGTGTGTGTTGACCGTGGTGTGTGTGTGTTGACCATGGTGACCTTGTGTGTGGGTTGAGCATGGTGTGTGTGTTGACCGTGGTGTGTGTGTGTTTATGTGTGTGTGTCTCCTATAGATGGAGGACACTGTGCGTCTGGTCCAGAGGATCGAGAGGACGGGCGTGGCGGCCATCGCAGTCCACGGCAGGTAGACCTGCAGTCCTCCAGACCATTGGCCAATCGGCCTCCAGCAGACCTCACAGCCTCTGAGTCAAACCAACCATTCAAGCTGCTGCTGCTGTTGTTGTTGTTGTTGTCAGGACGCGGGAGGAGCGGCCCAAGCACCCGCTGCACTGTGACTTCCTGAAGGCGGTGTCCGGGGCCGTGGGCGTGCCCGTCATCGCCAAGTGAGTCTCTGACGGGAGCGGTGATCTGAGAGTCTGTTAGCGTCGCCATGCTGATTTGAGAGGCTGTTGGCGTCGTCGTGGTGAAGTGAGAGGCTGTTGGTGTCGTCATGGTGACGGGTCCGTGTGTGTGTGTGTGTGACAGCGGCGGCTCCCTGGACATGGTGAAGTCGTTCGAGGATGTGGCGGCGTTCCGCAGCGCCACGGGGGCGGCGGCCGTGATGCTGGCCCGCGCTGCCATGTGGAACCCCTCTGTGTTCCGGCGCCAGGGGCTGCTTCCTGTCCAGACCGTCATGGAGGACTACCTGAAATACGTAAGAGAAACGTGTATATATATATATATATATGGGGGGGGGGGTTAGACCACTACCCTATTCTGTAAAGGGGGGATTGGACCACTACCCCGTTCTGTAGGGGGGGGGGGGGGGGGGGGGAAGAGAGGATGTGGTTGCTAGGGTAACGACTGGTTTGTGGTTTCAGGCGGTGCGGTACGACAACCACGCCTTCAACACAAAGTACTGCCTGTGTCAGATGCTCCGGGACAAGGTGGAGTCAGAGATGGGGAAGCGGGTCAAGACCGCCCAGACCCTCTCCGACATCTGGTAACACTCTAACCCATGACTCTACTGTACCAGTAGGACAAAAAGCCTACGCCTAGCTATAGAGACTCCTAGCTCTAGAAAAATGTACTGACTCCTAGCTATAGAGAAAGGAAGTTACGCCTCGCTATTGAGAAAGGTACAGACTCCTAGCTATAGAGTCTCCTAGCCCTAGAGACTCCTAGCTATAGTCTCCTAGCCCTAGAGAAAGGTACAGACTCCTAGCTCTACAGGAAGGTACAGACTACTAGCTCTAGACTCTAGAGCTAGGAGTCTGTACCTTCCTCTAGACAGAAAGGTACAGACTCCTAGCTCTAGAGAAAGGTACTGACTCCTTGCTCTAGAGAAAGGTACTGACTCCTAGCTCTAGAGAAAGGTACCAACTCCTAGCTCTAGAGAAAGGTACTGATTCCTAGCTATAGAGAAAGGTACTGACCCATTGACAATAGAGATGGGTACAGCCGCAATATGGTTCACGTTAATCAGTGCAGCGAATGGCTGAGGGTGTGACGCCATGTTTCTGTGGTTACAGTGCAGCCTATGGGATGCAGGCGTACTACGAGGAGGTGCAGGTGCTGCTGCGGTCCAGAAGGGGGCTGCATCCCCCCGAGACCCCCGTCACCCTAGGGGGCGTCACCACCATGGCCCTGCGATTTCACCGGTAGACACATCCCTCCACTAATCACATCCCTCTGCTAACCACACACCCTCTGCTAACCACACCCACTCCATTAACCACACCCCCTCCGTTGGTGTTGTCCAGGAGAGACTACCCTCCTGAGATCACCCCCAAGATGTTCCTGCTGGAGTGGTGTCGTAAGGAGAAGCTGGAGCAGCCCCATTACCACACGGTATCCACCACTCATATGCCTCGCACTGCCAACACCAGCCAATCAGAGGCCAGGTTCTAGAAATCAGCCAAAGAGCAGCTAATCAGAGGCCAGGGTCGAGAAAGCAGCCCGAGAGCAGACAATCAGAGGCCAGGGTCTAGATATCGTCCAATCAGTGTGTTTTGGTTGCAGGTTGATCGCCCCCAGGACAGACTCTTCCTGTCAACCGTTACCGTGGACAACAAGCAGTACAGGTCCACGCTGTGGTGAGGATACACCTCCTCCTCCTCCCCCTCCTCCCCCTTGCCTCCTCCTCCTCTAATGTGTCTCCTCCTTCTCAGGGAGAAGTCTAAAAAGGGGGCGGAGCAGGCGGCGGCGCTGGTGTGTCTCCGTGTGCTGCGCCTCCCTGAGGGCCGGCGGGGGGAGGAGCAGCAGCAGGAGGAGAAGTCTGGTCTGGGGGGGAAGAGGAAGAGGGCTGTCGCCCCCCCGCTCCTCGCAGCAGCCCCCCCCCAGGAGGAGGAGCGGGAGGTCAACAAGAAGATCCACCTGTCGGACCGGGAGGCAGAGACTGAGGTTACCAACGGCAACCACCACAAGACACACATGCCCTAACAAGGGCTGTTCCCCACCTCCCTGAGTGTGGGGGTGGGGAGGGGGGTTACCATGGGAATGGCAGGAGTATGAACCCACTGTCAACGCACAACTGCCAGTTGAAGTTGTGCGTTCAACGGCCTTCATGGCGTTGTCGGATGGAACTCGAGTGCCTCGCTCAAAAGCACCTGTTCACAGATCAGTTGTTCCCTTTTTATTTTTTTTTATTTTGGTGACCTGTTGAGCCGCGGGTCCAGGTCGGGTCTGGTCTTGTCGGGTCCCGGGTCAGGTTCCTCTTTCTTTGTGTAATGCGCCGCTCCGCCAGAGGAGGGCGGCATCCGGTTACAACCTGGCTGTTCTGTTTGTTTCGTTAAACTTCCGTTAAATTGTGAAAAATAAAACTCGTTCAACACGTAGTTGTATTATGTCTCATCTAATAATTTTTTAAAGAATAGACATGAAGCTCTTCTCATTTTATTCTGCGTTCCGGTCTACGGGGTCACCGGGATGACGTCACGGCGGAGCAGTCCTCCGCCGAACGTGGAAGTTACTTAGTACACTTCATACACTTTATTACCGATTAAAGCCGAGGACGAAACGATGTAAGATTCCATGGAGGAGACCACTGATGATGATTCAACGCCTGAGCACATGAATACTTTATGAATCGTCGTGGTTGGGACATTGTAAACTTTAGAGTCGGACGTCCTCAACCTGTTCACCCAACAACACAAGTCCTTCTGCTGGACGCACGGGAGGATCCGGTCCGCTCTCAAAGTCCCAGTCCCGATTCAAGAGACCCATCGGTGAGAGGAGCGACCGCCCCGGTGAGTGGAGCGACCCCCCGGTGAGTGGAGCGACCCCCCCGGTGAGTGGAGCACCCTCTGATCCGAGGAGCCCGTTCTCCGGTCCTCAGCGGGGTGAACCCCCGGTTAGTGGGAGGACCCCACGGTCCTGACCCCCCCGGTCCTAAGTGGGGCGACCCCCCCCCGGTCCTGAGTGGGACGACCCCCCGCCCCCCCCGGACCTCAGTGGGACGACCCCCCTGGTCCTGAGTGTGTCCGGTAACACCCCGCCCGGAGAAGCGGACGGATGTCCGGGGACGACCAGCCCTCAGGTACCCAGACCTTGTGCATTAAAACGGTTAGATTAAAACGCGTAACACAGAATAGTAAATACAAAGTTCTAAATATTAAATACAATGTTATAAAAAACGATATACATGTTACAGACCCTAAATACATGTTATAAACACTAAACACAATTTTTTAAACCAGTCATACATGTTATAAACACTAAATACATGTTACAAACACTACATTCATGTTATACACACTAAATACAATGTTATAAAAACAATAGATACATTTTATCAAAAATGAATACATGTTATAAACATAAAATATATTTCATTATCATGAAATACATTTTACATTAAATACAATGTTATAAACACTAAATACATGTTATAAACACTAAATACAAGGTTATAAACACTTTGTAAATGTTATAAACACAATATACATGTTATTAGAACTAAAGACATGTTATCACATGTTTTTTATTATACCCCCTATTACCTCTTAAACCTCAGATAACCTGATATATTTTTTTGTAAACCCCTTCCTGTTATGCTATAAATGTGTTACCTACAAACCATTTTCATACTGTGCTTTAGACAGTCACTTGTGGATTATAAGGTCCTAATCATACAGAAGCAGAAATGTGTTTCCTGTTGAGGAACAGGAAATGGAACGTACCATTTTCCTACATGCAAAAACGATGCAAAAACAATTGTACTGCTAGTCTGTATATTTTGTAATATTTCTGCATTCAACTATCCCTAAACACATGAGGCATTCCTCATGCTAATGCACATAGATCTAACGAGGTGAGCTACTCCAAGGATAATCAAACTGGAAACCCTGATGCATACATAGCACTATAAATATATAAACATAATTATGAATATATCAATAAAGCTCAACATGCTCATCAGGCCTTTAGAGTGTCACGTTTCACTCTGTTCGCTGCGTAGGCCGGTCGGGATGCCCTCATCACCCCGTCTGGGGACGCAGCTTACCCCTGATCATACTTATTCAAAGTTAGAAAGTTAACGTTATGTTACTGTCATTTGAATACAATTAAATAATGTACCAAAGGTAAGGTGAATATACGTCAACACAATAACTTGATAAGGATTTCTGTGAGAGGGTCGGATGGATTTCCACCGGCATGATGCCCCATTGCAAACTCCTCAAACCTCCTCTTCTCTTCCTGTTATGATCGAGAGACCCCTAGTGGCAGAACTTCACATGCAACACCTTTAACCCCTCCCCCCTGCAGGTCCAGACCTGAGGACCCTGTGGTCTCCTGGGTCCCCCCAGGACCTAGTCTCCCCACCATGTCCTCCTGCTCCTCCACACCTCCTCAGTGCCTCCCAGGGGCCCCAGTACAGCCCCCTGGGGCCCCAGTACAGCCCCCTGGGCCCGCCCCGGACCCTGGCCTGCCCCAGCATCCACATCACTGCCATCGCTCCCTTCAGCCACCTGGAGCTGAGCGGCTCCCGGGGGATGGAGGATCCCCCAGGGCCCGAGGACCCCCTGGGGCCGCTTGGCCCGGAGCAGGCCTGGCTGTCCCTGGGGCCGTGCTACCGGGACTCGGCCCTGAGCCCCAGCCCCTGCAGCAGCCTGTCCTCGCGCTCCTGGCTGTCGGACCTGTCCTCCTGCGAGTCCTTCTCCCACGTCTACGACGACGTGGAGGGCGAGCTGGAGGAGGCGGCGGCCCGCTGTGGCCTGGGCTCCCCCCGGGCCTCCCCCCGGGCCTCCCCCCGGGCCTCCCCCCGGGTCTCCCCCCGGGCCTCCCCAACCCCAGGCTGGGGGGCGGGGTTTGGGGTAGAGCTGTGGCAGCAGCAGTACCAGCAGCCCTCCCCAGGCCCCTCCCCCCGCTCCAGCGTGACAGAGGAGACCTGGCTGACGCAGCTCCCCGCCTCCAGACCCGCCTCCAGACCCACCTCCCCCTGCGGCAAGAGACGCCATTCCGGTGGCGTTGATGTCCGGACCCGCTCCCCCTCGCCGCTCTGCCCCCCCGCCCCTCTCTGCTCCCCCGCCCCTCTCTGCTCCCCCGGCCCCGTACCCCCGGAGCAGTCCTGGCCCGCTAGTCCTCTGCCCTATGGCCTCCAGGAGCTCAACGTGCCCTCCAAGACCAGGAGGACCTCAGGGAGCCAGGCGGACCCCCCCCCCGGGCAGACCCCCTGTCTAGAGGAGGACCTGGACCGGGTCCTGGACTCCCCCCCCGGGCAGACCCCCGGGCTGGAGGACGTCCTGGACCGGGTCCTGGCGGCGCTTCCCTTCCTGGACCCCCCCGGAACCCATACCCCTCCCTCAGAACTCTTCCTCCCGGTTCCTCCCAGCATCAGATGGACCAATCAGAGAGCTTCAGGCGGCCCGCCTCTCTTCAGGTTAGTTAACCCTCACTAGTGCTTCTTCTGGCGTAAGTCCTTAGACCTTCAGCTCTGTTGAGGCGAGTCAGTCATTCTCCTATGACCGAGGTCAATTAAAACACGTTCTCTGTGGGGTAGCCGGTGTCTTGGGGAACTTACAATGTGTTCCACAGTTTGTAGTGGGTTTTCACACTGACTTTGGGCACTGCCCGCGATGCCCCACTTCTGCACTGCTGCCCGAAGCGTCCCACACCTGTCCTCAGGCGGTTGATGGCAGGACGCTTTTTTTGGTTGTAGAGATGGAACGTTGACGATACGGTCTTGTCAGCACTAGGCTTGAGGCGCCAGTTCTTCAGGAATGAAGACAGGATGTTCATGTCTCCAGATAGGCCCTCCTCTACTGCTTCCCAGGATTGCTTGCTCAGTAGGATGGCCAGGTCATATGCATAGCCGTACTTCCTTGATTGTGTATCAGGCAGGTTGTGGATGTAGAAGTTGAACAGCATAGGTGCCAGCACTGAGCCTTGTGGGACACCGTTCTTGAGATTTCTCACATACTGCTTTGGCCGTTGCTGGTGTTTAGCTGAAAGCGGCGGTTACTCAGCATCTCCATTATGAAGCTCACAATGTGCTTGTCTGGGATGGTTTCCAGAAGCTTCATATGTAGTCCTTGCAGCCAGACAGTGTCATATGTGGATGTGAGGTCCAGGAAAACGGTGCCGGCATTCTCTCCAGTCTGGAAGCTGTCCGCTATGTCTTGGCACAGGAGGGTCAGCTTGTCTGTTGTTGATCTACCGCTTCGAAAGCCAGCTTGTTCTTTGGGCAGCTGGGGGTCGATCACTGGGTTGAGACGAGCAAGTATAAGACGTTTGAGGAGCAGACGTGTATGGAACGCAGAGCAATGAGATGGGCCAGTATCCTTTGAGGTCGTTGCTTGGCTTGTTTGGCTTCGGCAGGACGATCACCTTGGCAAGGCGCCAGATCTTTGGCAGCTTTGAGTGTTGGAGATGTGTAGTGAGGAAGGAGCACAGCCAGTCGGTTGCCTTCTTAGATTAGATTAGATTAGATTAGATTCAACCTTATTTCATTGCACAAGTAAGGACAACCAGTACAACGAAATGCAGTTTACATCTAACAAGTAGTGCAATCAATAAAAAGTGCTTTTCCTTATGGCAGTGCTTAAATAAAAAAATACATGAGACACAGAATGCAAGTCCATTATTAAAGTGCATAGAGTTATGAGTTATGAGGAATCATTCTATTCATAGTCCATGAATAGAATGCAGTATGATCATATAAACGAAATGGCATTGTTGAAGAGCATTAATAAAGTGTATAATGGTCAGAGGTAGTCTGACAGTCCATAGTCCATGTTCAAAAGGAGAGGGGGGCAGGGCAGTGGCGGGGGCAGGGGTGGAGCCTTTGTGTTGAGCAGTGTTATGGTGTTGTGAAGGAAGCTATTTCTGAGCCTGCTGGTTCGACTCCTACGGCTCCTGTCACATCTCCCAGACGGGAGTATAGAGAACAGTCCGGGACTGGGGTGTGTCAGCGATGGCAGGAAGATGTACCAATGATGTTTTGATCAGTTTTCAACACTCGCTGTAGGGCTTTCCTGTCAGACATTACGCAGTTCCCATGCCACACCGTGAAGCACTGGGTGGGGATGCTCTCAGTGGTGCAGCGATATAAGTTCTGGAGGATCTGAGGGGAGGGTCCGGCTTTCTGCCTTGGTGTTGTACCCCGTACTGTAGTAGGTTGCGGTCTACACCTGGAGCCTTACCAGTCTTCAGGCCGTTGGATGGCCTGTTCGATTTCTGGTGTTGTGAAATCAGTGGATAGGTTGGAATTGCATCCTGGGGCCCTGAACAGCTCCCAGACTCTCGCTGATGTATTTCTGGCGAAGTCCTTGTCTGCATCAGGGAAGCGGCCATTACTTAGCAGAAGTGACGCGATGCAGTATGCAGTGATGGGGCCCTGGGCTGGGGTTGTTGACCTCCCGGTCAGCCTGTTCATGGTCTACCACGCCCGCCGCTCTGTCCATCGTTTCCTCCGCATGGGTGCGGTGGTTAGGTCTTCACATTGGTCATCCTCCCTTGCACTGGTTGGGCCAGGGATGGGTTGAGAGTCGATGGTGTCGATGCTGTGACCAGGGGAACATGTCCTGGATGTGTCTGACAGGGAGAGGCTGGTTGTGTTAGTTAACCCTCACTACCCCTAGGTGTGTTTGAGTTGATTTTCAGCGCTCTGTGTCTCCAGCCCCTCCTCCCCACCCCCTCTGGACTGGCCCCTGCCCTGCTCCTGGGGCCCCGTGGAGCTGCAGCTGGTCCGGGGGCCCCGGCCCTTCCACCGCGCCCACTACGAGACGGAGGGCAGCCGGGGGGCCGTCAGGACGGCTTCTGGAGGACACCCCGTCGTCAAGGTAACCCCCAGCCCGGAACACCTGTTGCACACCGGGTACACACACATACATCTGATATACACACACCTGGTACACACACCTGTTACACACACATATACACACCTGGTACACACACTGGGTGCACACACACCTGGTACACACACATACCTGGTACACACACACACACACACTCGGTACACACACCTGGTATACACCTTTGACACTGGACTCCCGGTGCACTTCACCCCAACCTGTTGTTTGGGAGCGAGGAATGGGGGCATACCTTTAGTCAGGTGGTTCACTGATGACGCACGAGGTACAGCCTGGTAATAAGGGTTGTGTGTGTGTGTGTGTGTGTGTGTGTGTAGCTCCAGGGCTACTCCGAGCAGGCCCTGGTGGTCCAGGTGTTCATGGCCACTGCGGAGGAGACGCCCCTGAGGCCACACCCCTTCTACCAGGTCCACCGCGTCACGGGGAAGAGCGTCACCACCGCCTGTCGCGAGACCACGCTGGATGGTACCAGGGTCCTGGAGGTCCCCCTCCTCCCGGAGCACGACATGACCGCCAGGTAGGGACGCCGGATAGAGATGTCCAACATGGCGGCTAGGAGGAGGCGTGTCCAGGCTGACTGTTGTCTCCGCAGCCTGGACTGCGTGGGGATCCTGAAGCTGCGGAACGCCGACATCGAGCTTCGGAAGGGTGACCTGGGCCGCAGGAACACCCGGGTCCGGGTGGGGTACCGCGTCCACGTCCCCCAGCTCCACGGCAACGTGCTCTGTCTGCAGACGGCGTCCGTCCCCATCGAGTGCTGTGAGTCTCCCGCCTCCATCATGAGTCCATCAGAGCCCCGGGCACATGGACGCTGCTCAGCACTCCTTTATTACTATACCCGACTGTCTAAAGGTGACCTAATGTATTAGGTATGTGCCCCCCCAACCCCCTGGCCCCAACCCTGCCTGGAGCCCCTCTACCAGCCCCTCTCTGTAGCCCCTCTCTGTAGCCCCTCTACCAGCCCCTCTACCAGTCCCTTTACCAACCCCTCTATCAGCCCCTCTACCAGTCCCTCTACCAGCCCCTCTACCAGTCCCTTTACCAACCCCTCTACCAGTCCCTCTACCAGTCCCTCTACCAGCCCCTCTACCAGCCCCTCTACCAGCCCCTCTATCAGCCCCAGTGCGCCCAGTGGTTCTGTGGTTAAGGTTCTCCTGTGTTCCTCAGCCCAGCGCCTGGCCCTAGAGCTGCCCCAGGTGGTGGACTTCAGCCCGGCCAGCGGCTCCGTTGGAGAGGAGATGAGCATCAGAGGAACCAACATCTCCTCCCACTCCAGAGTCATCTTCGCCCACAGAGAACCTGGTCGATACCTTTAAGAGCTCTATATCATCCCCCTGCCTTTGCCTCTGAAACCCCCTGTCTGACCCTCTGAGAACCCCTGTCGGTCCATCCTGAGACCCCCTGTATGACGCTCTGAGACCCCCTGTCTGTCTGTCCCTCTGAGACCCCCTGTATGACCCTCTGAGACCCCCTGGATGACGCTCTGAGACCCCCTGTCTGTCTGTCCCTCTGAAACCCCCTGTCTGACCCTCTGAGACCCCCTGTCGGTCCATCCTGAGACCCCCTGTATGACGCTCTGAGACCCCCTGTCTGTCTGTCCCTCTGAGACCCCCTGTCTGTCTGTCCCTCTGAGACCCCCTGTATGTCCCTCTGAGACCCCCTGTATGACACTCTGAGACCCCCTGTCTGTCTGTCCCTCTGAGACCCCCTGTATGACCCTCTGAGACCCCCTGTCTGTCTGTCCCTCTGAGACCCCCTGTATGACCCTCTGAGACCCCCTGGATGACGCTCTGAAACCCCCTGTCTGTCTGTCCCTCTGAGACCCCCTGTCTGTCCCTCTGAGACCCCCTGTATGTCCCTCTGAGACCCCCTGTATGACGCTCTGAGACCCCCTGTCTGTCTGTCCCTCTGAGACCCCCTGTCTGTCTCTCCTCAGACGGGCCGTGCCAGTGGGAGGCGGAGGCGTCGCTGGTCCCAGAGAGGAGCAGTGAGGTGAGAAAGACTCCCCCCCCCCCCCCCCTCCACCTCATGTCTCCAGTCTCTCCTGTGAGTCTGACCTCCTCCCTGTGCTCCTCAGTCCGTCCTGGTGGTGAGGATCCCTCCATACCATAATACTCAGGCCAGAGGGGCCGTGCTGGTGCACTTCTACGTGTCCAATGGGAAGAAGAGGCGGAGTCAGAGCCACAGATTTACGTACCTCAACTCCGCCCCGCATCACTTCCTGTCCCCGGAGGATCCCCCCGCGGCCCCACTGGTCAAACAGGAAGGCTGGGACTACATCCCCCACAATGCCCTGGTGCTCCAGGAACCCTTTCACCCACATGGGCCTTTCTACGAGGCCCAAGGGGATTATGGGTCGTCACTTCACCCGACCCTAGGCTCCTCCCCCATCCGGCCACTCCCACCACTGTTTAGTTTTGCCATGACGACAGCCTATCCTACAGCAGCTGCTTTGCCTTTCGCTAACCAATCAGATCCTCTCCTGCGGTACGGACCCCCGGTGCCGGCCCCCCCTCTCAGGGGCCCTCCCCCTTCTACTACAGTTCCACCAGTCTCCCGTCTAGTGGGGAGGGGCTACTGGGAGGACACCCCGCCCCCCCACTCCCTCTTCTGTCAGGGGGGGGGGCCGGTCCGGGTGAAACAGGAAGTGGAGGAGAGCCTGCAGGAAATCACGCTGGACGAAGGTGAGTCAGGAAACACCGCGACCACCTAAAGCTTTACAGACCAGGAGACCGGGACCAGGACCAGGGCCTGGACCTGAGACCGGTGGACCAGTAGACCAGGACCAGGAGGGACCAAAGACCAGGACCAGAGACCAGAACGAGGGGACGGGGGGACCAGAGACTGAGAGACCAGGACTAGGACCTGGACAAAGACCAGGACCTGGACCAGGGGGGGACCAGAGACCGAGAGACTAGAGGACCAGAGACTAGGAGACCTGAGACCAGGAGACTAGAGACTAGAGGACCAGAGACCTGAGCCTAGAGGACCAGAGACCTGAGACCTGAGACTAGAGGACCAGAGACTAGAGGACCAGAGACCTGAGACTAGAGGACCAGAGACCTGAGACTAGAGGACCTGAGACCTGAGACTAGAGACTAGTGGACCAGAGACTAGAGACTAGAGGACCAGAGACCTGAGACTAGAGACCAGGGGAC
Organism: Gadus macrocephalus; assembly: GCF_031168955.1. Lineage (NCBI taxonomy): Eukaryota > Metazoa > Chordata > Actinopteri > Gadiformes > Gadidae > Gadus > Gadus macrocephalus. The sequence goes on from NC_082390.1 coordinate 10,557,410, forward strand.
CAGAGTCCAGGAGACGGGGGGGACGGGGCCTCTCTGAGGAGGGCGTGTCAAGCAGCTGTTGTGTTAGCCTTTGATGGAGGGTACATTTATGCAGGGCTCCTGTGTGTGTGTGTGTGTGTGTGTGTGTGTTTGTGCGTGAGTGTGTGTGCTTGCTAGAGTGCATGTGTGTGTATCATATTTCCTGCTATGAATAGTGACAACTCAAGCGTTTCATCCCTGCTGTGGAAAGTCCCAACAACAACTAGACTAACACTACACGAGAGGCTGGAGTATAGTTTGAGACTTGAGATGGTTGATCAGTACTTCTATAACTGAAGCCAGTACTTTCAACAAGTACTTTAGTACTAGTTAGAATGGAAGCTAAAGTATAGATGATGCAGATTTGTTTCAGGCTCGTAGTTAGTTTAACTACATGTGAAGCACCGCCCCCTGGTGGCTGGTGATATGATGACAGTCGACCAGCTTTGTGGCTGCCTGCTCATCAACAGTCCTCGTGATTTGACTCAGCGGGTGTCTTGTCTTTGGGTGTTGCAGTGAACGAGCTCATCGACCGGGACTTCTTTGGGCTGGGCGAGGCGACGTACCAGAAGCCCCGCGACGCCAGTGGCCTGCAGTGACTCACTCCTCCCCTTCCTCCAAAGCACTCTGTATAACAGACTGTCTGCAGGGTGACGCTCACACACTCAAAGACCAGCTAACCAGACCAGCTCACCAGACCAGACATCAGCTAGCATGCAGAGCTCCGCTGAAAGAGCTCATCTCAGGGTCAATGGGAACCTCGGAGTGATTGGCCTGAAAATAGCTCCTATTTATTCCTCTTAAATCAAGTTTAGATCGTCCAGGCAATCCCACACTTTTGGTTTGACAGTTTACAACGGTTGTGTGTAGTTTTAAGAAGGAAGAGTTTGGTTTGAAGTTGTATGTTCTGTGTGAAACCGTTTGCAAAGAATGCTTTGAAACGATCCAAATGCGTTTAAACTGTAATGCCCCCCCAACACCCTTAATTCTCAGAACAGATTTCAGTGCCTTTTAGGTGAAGGTGGCAGTGAGTGTGAACACCGGATAGAGGCGTTGTGTCACTCAGCTTTAATATAGGTTGTCTTTCAGGGTATTTGTTGTAATAAAACGGTGTCTTCCTTTTTAAAATATCCAGCTGGTCTAGTGAATCACTGCCGTCTACTGCACTAGGCATGAGTTGAAAGTTATATTTCATTGATTTGAGTGTCAAATGACCAAAATTAACATTATTTGACGAAAAATCAATGCTTTCAGACTGTATGATGAATACATTTGTTTATTAGAAAACTCCACATTCACGTGTCTACACCGATAAACCCGGGCCTTCTGTTGACACTAGCTTCAGTCTTCCCTGAGCAAACAGCAGCATCCTCTTTCCATCAAGAGGACTTTACAACAAGACCTCCTATTGGCCCAGCAGCAACAAGTGAACGGTAGAAGCACCATAATCAGATGAACAGCTGCTGATCCGGGTCGTCCTGAAGGAAGACGAACTCCTCCCGCGGTGAGGAGCCCGTCGTCCAGCAGCTCCCCCCGCAGGTGAACACCAGCACCGTCCCGAACTCCAGCGGCGCGGGATCCGGGGTCGGTACTCCGGGGTCCGGGGTCGGTCCCGCGGGCCGCAGAAGGCTGACCAGAGCCGGCATCAGCTGGAGCTCAAAGGTCCTGCGGGTGCCACAGCTATCGCACACCGGTACCATCTGTGCCCAGTTGGAGGGCAGGTCCGAGATGAAGAGCGGCTCCCCGCCCCAGCTGTACCGGAGGACCTGCTCCGGACACAGCGACACCCGCTTCATGAATCGGCTGAATGCCGCGTCTCCGTGGCGGGCTCGGCTCTTTTCGTACTTTTCTCCGCCGGAGGTGTTCTCCTCGCCCTCCAGGGCCGTCCCCACGGAGGTCCCCTCCCGCTCCTCGTACTCCCGGAGCAGCCGCTGGGCGTGCTCTAGGCCAGCCTCCCCGCCGCGGAGCTCCGACTCCTCCACCACGCTGATGTAGAAGCCTCGGAGCAGCGCCGCGTCGCCCCGCAGGGAGAGCTGTTGCAGCCCAGCGCTGACTTCCACCTCCGAGGGGACCTGGTGAACCTCCGCCTCCGGGGGAACCAGAAGAACCGGCTGCTCAGCAGGAGGCTTCTCCACCACCTGAGGCGGGAGTTCGTTGGTCGGAACGTCACCGATGTCGTCCTCCATGCCCCAGTCGTCGGCGGCGTCACACCAGTCCGTCGCCGCAGCCAGAGGCATCGGTGGGACCGGGCCGGTGGGTCGGACCTCCGTCTCTAAGGCCTGTGAGCGGAGGACCCTCCAGGCCCGGGGTCTGCCGCTACAGGCGGGCCGGGTGCAGGCGAACAGGTGCAGGGTCCTGTGGTAGGGGGACCCCTCCAGCGGACAGTACACCTGGACAACGTGGACCAGCGGCACCCCGCAGAGAGGGCAGTCCGTGCTTGGCCGCGACCCTCCGGGGAACACGTCCGGCTGGTCCCCGATCTTGCTGTTCAGACATGACGAGGTGTGTTCCTTCGGGTCCGCTGCTCCGTCACACAGGCCGAGCAGAACCACCTCCTGGTCGGCCGCCGCCATGCTTTGGGCCGGCGGAAGGACGTCATCGGTGCCTGGAAAAAATATGACCGGGTAGTCCCTCTTAATATGACACTATCAGAATATATGAATAGCGTTGACCAATATGCTAAACTTGAATATCGTATGCTGGATGGAATATTCTTCGCGTTTAACCATATAAATACAGGCGTTAGCGCAAATTCCGGATTAAAACTATAGAACAGTCATTCAGAGAGGGGACTCTCTTAATTTCTGTTAGGTCTCTAAGTTTCATTTATTTATTTATTTATTTAAAGGACTGCACTCTACATTTCTGTAAATGTGCCAGTGTTAGCCAGCAGGCTGATTTTCAACTGTAGTCCTTTGGCAAGATGTAAAGCTAGGCACAGGATGGCTGAAAAGTAAAACATTAAAGAATACACGCAGAAACAGATAACATGATGACTCCAATAGACTCCATTAAAACATAACCATACAATCAGTCATACAAACCACCATGGACTAGACAGGAGAGCTACAACAATACATAACAGACAAACATGCACTTAAATACCATTAAAGGTGTTAAAGGAGCATTTCACCTGTGGAGGTATGAATATGTATTGAAATTGGGTCCTATATGTAGTCGAATAATAAAATAAAATTCTAATTTGGTGCCGTCTTGACCTAGCCTGGCGCCGCCCACCTACCTACTTCCGCTCAATTTTTTTTCTTTATATGCCCTGGATTACACATGTGTTGTTTATGGATTTAAATTATAATTTTTCATGCAAAGAAAAATTTCGTGAAGAAGTTTGATAATTTTAGGTTTTATGTGAGGCCGCTTTGTGTCACTTCACGTGACAAATCAAGAAAGAAAAAAACGTCTGCATTTTTATTTTCTTGCGGTGTATATTGTGTGCTTAAAGGCCCACTGCAACTTTTGTAGCCTTTAATATGTCCATGATATAAACACAACGTTGGGCAAGCTTTTCAGGAATAGCGTGAACTGAAAGAAAAAGAAGACTGCAAATCAGACGCCGACTCGGCCGTGTTGCTTTTGAAATTGAAAGTAGGCCTACCCTTGGGTGGCCTTTGTCTTCGTGGTATTCTTGATGTTGATATTCTCTGTACAAATGTGTTTGCTCAACCATTTTGTTGTGAGCCCTGTAAAAATTGTTTTCTCGACCGTTTTGTTGTGAGCCCTGTATGTTTCTAGCTTGCTTGGTTGCAACCATATAAACACCTTTGTTTCCATGGGTGTTTTGCTGTTCGTCTGTCTCGTCCCCCAGATACAGACTGAATCCCCGAATCCAGGTTCTTGTTTATTTAGATTATTATGTTGGCCAAACCTCTTACAATAATTTAGGTCACCATAGCAACGCCGGTAAACAAACCCCGCCGAATAGTCGAATCTCTGGACTGAAAAGGCAGATCTGATTCGACTGGCAGTTTACACAGATTAAGATGTTCAAATGTATTTAAAAAAGGTTAAGCTGAAACATGCTTAGATAAAGTTGTTAAATTGTGTTAAGAAATGTGTTTAAAAACGCACAAAGATGTTGTAATGTTTCAGAAATATGTTTAAAAGATATGTTTAAAAAATATGTTTCAAATGTTTCAAAAATATGTTTCAAATGTTTTATAATTATGATCAGAGATGTTTAAAATGTGTATAATTAAAATAGCTTTCAAAACACAGGTATTTAGAACATTTTTTTCACTCTCACACTTTGAAAACGCAGGCCTTTGCCGTCTCTCTCGCGAGCTTCTCGCTCACAACCAATCACGTTCTTCTGAAGGTCACTAGTTCTTAATTGATTTCAGCTGCGTCTCCCCCGCCTCTCCTCATAAAGCGCCCCCACCGTGACTGATGTTAATCGTTTATTTTGCGTTGGATTGCGTGGGCTGAACAATCCGGACATCGTGGCCACCGACGTGGACCCCCGCCACCGGGACCCACGCAGTGAGTAACGCGGGTTACTTCCTTCATGAGCACGTTGCACTCTCCCCATCTCCTCCTGTCGTCTGTTCTCGCCCCTCTATTGTACATGTTTTACCGCTGGAGGTTAATGTGGATTTGCTGATGGAAGTGGTAGTTTGTGTTGAGTGGTTTATCTATGGGATCGACTGACTGACTAACTAACGCTGCGGACCGCTACAGCACCGACCACCACACTGGGAAGTGTCCTCTGCTCACTGTGGAAGCAGCATGGAAGAACTGCAGCAACTCTGATGGAAACGAGGACCTCCACGCTGTTGAACACAAATTGTTCTAGGCCTACTACAAACCGAGGCGGTCCCACTCGGTTAAAGATCTCGTGGTCAATGCGGCAGACCGCTGGACCTGGACGTCACCTTCTGCAGATACTTCACTGCCCTCAGGAATCCACAGATAACTTGAAACATGTCCGACTCCACATGGCCGAAAAATCCAGGATGGAAACTTGTGGAAGGAAGAAAGGGGTCTGTTTTTGCTCAACCCATAACCCCACTGAGCCCTTCTGTGGAAACCTGTCTGACTGACCCTACTGACGGGGGCCTGTTGTTGGTTGGTCTGGTAGAAGGTATGCTGCTTGTGATCTTCAAGGTGGTCCTGGGTTAGATGCGGTGTCTGACTTGCACATCACTCTCCCAATTCTATTCTTCTCTTTACTACTTTTCTACTTTCAATACACTTGCTGCTGCTGCTGCTGCTGTTGACCGCTGGTGGTGCAATGTGTTTTTTATTCGCGTATGTTCTATGGACTTTGCATTTGTATTTTAATGAACATGTATACTGCCTGTTAGACCTCGGATTGGCAAACCTAAACTCCTTCACTGGCAAAATGTAGATGCAAATTAAATGCCAAAATTAACATTTCAATATTCGTTTTGCGTATTTCACCAATAGCTTCGGAACTAGACGGACCTCGTATATAATTTGCTCTTCAAAGATGCGGTCAGGCGCCCCTCCGTTATATAACGTTTTCTGCCCGGTACGAAATAGACCGACCAATAGCAGCCCTTGGCTATCTAATGTGAGGTTATCCGATATACGCAGCATGTAGAGGTGTTTCAACAACAAAGATGGAAGTTAGTGAACTAAAGACTGTATATGCTCACTAAAAGAACGAACGACTACTACTCAAAGATTTTGAGGAATATGTATTTCTGCTTCACCCGTTCCAATGCTATTAGTCGAGGCCTATCCAATAGCATCGACTCATTTTAGATCGCGCCCTTTAGACACGCCCCTTGGAAATTGAACAACGCACTTCAACGCAGAGGATCCAGAAGGATTTCACAACGAGTCCATTGGAAGATATCGAAGAACATGAACATCACCAATGAAGGAGAGTAACGTTTCCACTTGCTATAGGAATTTAGTGAAGCACTAAATAGTTAATAATAATAATGATAAAATGTGGTCACCATTTATTGACTTTTTGGGTAAGACTTGCTTTACTAATATAACCGTGTTAAAACCGCATTCATTTACTTTTCTTGTGTAGTTTCCCACTTTCATTAAATGTTTTATAGAAGTAAAAAAGTAATCAATAGAACTATACACATTTGTACAACAATTAATCATTAGACAGGATTTGAACATTTTCTATTCGAGCTCATGCTTCATAATATTTCCAAGGATTGCAGAGTACCAAATGATTTATGAACAGTTGTTTTTGTTCAGGAGCGGATTGTACTCCCAGAGGCTTCAACAGAGCGGGTCTGGAGCTGGGAGCTGCAGGTGGATGTTGGCCAGGAGCCGTTCAGTCCTACAGGAACAGACGGGTGAGCCGTGGAACTGCACATCCTATAAACTCCTCCTTGGCGTGGTCAAACGGTTCAGAATAAAACTGGAATTCAGTCATTGGTTGTGATTGGCTTGTTAGCCAAGCGTTCTCAGCCACTAGGACTAGTGTCCTTATGAAGATTAGATGTGTGGCTGGGTTTGGGAGTTTATAGGAAATGATACTTCTCAAGAACGCACAGAATGGGAGAAGATAAGCTATTGACATCTGAGTGAGCGAGGAGAAAAAAATCTCCAGTGTTTAAATAGATTTTGTCTTGTTTCAGTAGAGGTGATGGAGGCGGTCGTCTGGAGGTGCTCGCCGTGAGGTCCATGGCGGTCGTCTGGAGGCGCTCGCTGCAGGTGGAGGGAAGGCCGGGAGCCGTGCAGCCCAACGGATGCAGAACGGTGAGACACGGAACTGCACAGCTGCACATTTTTTCTAGTCTTGGTGAATTGTTTAGAATTAAACCTTTGACATGCAGCCACAGCAACTCTGAGGTGTTCTGAAAAATGTCAGATGCATTCTCAGCTCCAGGATGTAGGCTAGGTGTGTGTGGCTGGCTGTTGGGTTAAATAATACCTCACTCAAGACTGCACAGTAGGGCATCAGTGAGATCTGTGGGAGCTAAAGCAGAGGAGGAGTTGATTATCTGCATCATGTACGGGGAGAAATGTGCAGTGTGCAAATGGAACGTGTCATTCGCCTTTCAGAAGGGCGGAGGTCCTGGAGGCAGAGGCCAGCCTGGAGGCGGCGGTGGCCTGGAGGTCCTGGAGGCGTCCAACCTGGAAGGGGCGGCATGGAGGGCCAGGTGGCGGCTCTTCATCCAGTGAAGTTAAACTCATCTTCAGTGCATCCATGATGAAAGGGGAGAAATGTTCCAGTGTGCAACTGGAACTTGTGTCTCACATTTCAGAAGGGCCTGGAGGCGGCCAACCTGGAGACGGCCAAGGTCCTGGAGGCAACGGCGGTCCTGGAGGCAACGGCGGGCCTGAGGTGGAGGACAACCTGGAGGTCCTGGAGTCGGTGGGCCTGGAGGCGGCGTCCTGGAGGGCCCGGCGGCGGAGTCCTGGAGGGCCCGGAGGCGGCGACGGAGTCCTGGAGGGCCCGGAGGCGGCGGCGGAGGTGGCGGCGGCGTCCTGGAGGGCCCGGAGGCGGCGGCGGCGGCGTCCTGGAGGGCCCGGAGGCGGCGGCGGCGGCGGCGGCGTCCTGGAGGGCCCGGAGGCGGCGTCCTGGAGGGCCCGGAGGCGGCGGCCTGGAGGGCCCGGAGGCGGCGGCCTGGAGGGCCCGGAGGCGGCGGCCTGGAGGGCCCGGAGGCGGCGGCGGCGGCGGCGTCCTGGAGGGCCCGGAGGCGGCGGCTCCTCATCCAGTAAAGCTAAACTCTTCTCCAGTGCATCATGAACAGGGAGGAATGTCCGGGGTGCAAATAGAACGTGTGTCACATTTCAGAAGAAATGAGGCGACGTTGCGGAGGCCCAGGCGGTCGGCCCGGTGGAGGTCCTGGAGGAGACGGCCCCGGCGGTGGAGGACGGCTGGGGGGTCCGGCGGTGGAGGTCCGAAGGCGGCTCGTGATTAGACCAAGCAGCTCCTCATCCATGGAAGGTAAGCTCTTTCTCCAGGTCTATCTGATCAACGAGAAAATCAAAGAGCGCAGCCATGAACTGGTGGTATCGCCATTTGGGGACTAAACTCTAATTTTTAACTCAAGTAACTGCAGTGTTTCCCCCAGCACTGTATGGTTAAGGCCGTCTTAACAGTAGGGCCCCGCCTTGACTACCAATGTAGTAAAATTATATATAAAAAATAATTATGCAATAACAAAGTGCAAAACTCGTAGGGAAAGAAAACATACTTTCCTCAAGTACAAAAAATATAGATAAATAATTTGTCGGTAATACTGTATACTGTTCAAAACAATAGTCGTGCCATAAAGCATTTTGAATGCAATTGGAAAAGGTGGTTGTATGTATTATTGCGAACTGACCCCCCCACCTTGACTAAGACATTGTCTGGGGGAAACACTGAACCGGGTTGTATCACTTAGTAGTGAGTACACTAGGGTAGCTGGGTCATCTCCAAATGGTAACTGAGTGTTACCACCAACTGCTCCACCAGGATTGAAGGAGTCACTGGGGATGAAGATCCTGGTGGCCAACCTGGAAGGCCTGGAGACGGCCGAGGTCCTGGAGGCAACGGCGGGCCTGGAGGTGGAGGCCAACCTGGAGGTCCTGGAGTTGGAGGGCCTGGAGGCGGTGGCGGAGACCAACCTGGAGGACCTGGAGGCGGTGGTGGGGACCCACCTGGCGGCGTCCACCCGGCGGCGTCCTGGAGGGCCCGGCGGCGGCGGCGTCCTGGAGGGCCCGGCGGCGGCGGCGTCCTGGAGGGCCCGGCGGCGGCGGCGTCCTGGAGGGCCCGGCGGCGGCGGCGGCGGCGTCCTGGAGGGCCCGGCGGCGGCGGCGGCGGCGGCGGCGTCCTGGAGGGCCCGGCGGCGGCGGCGGCGGCGGCGTCCTGGAGGGCCCGGCGGCGGCGGCGGCGGCGGCGTCCTGGAGGGCCCGGCGGCGGCGGCGGCGGCGGCGTCCTGGAGGGCCCGGCGGCGGCGGCGGCGGCGGCGTCCTGGAGGGCCCGGCGGCGGCGTCGTCCTGGAGGGCCCGGCGGCGGCGGCGTCCTGGAGGGCCCGGCGGCGGCGGCGGCGTCCTGGAGGGCCCGGCGGCGGCGGCGGCGTCCTGGAGGGCCCGGCGGCGGCGGCGGCGTCCTGGAGGGCCCGGCGGCGGCGGCGGCGTCCTGGAGGGCCCGGCGGTGGTGGCGTCCTGGAGGGCCCGGCGGCGGCGGCGGCGGCTCCTCCTCATCCAGTAAAGCTAAACTCTTCTCCAGTGCATCATGAACGGGGAGGAATGTCCGGGGTGCAAATAGAACGTGTGTCACATTTCAGAAGAAATGAGGCGACGTTGCGGAGGTCCAGGCGGTTGGCCCGGTGGAGGTCCTGGAGGAGACGGTCCCGGCGGCGGTGGACGGCTGGGGGGTCCGGCTGGGGGGTCCGGCGGTGGAGGTCCGAAGGCGGCTCGTGATTAGACCAACCAGCTCCTCATCCATGGAAGGTAAGCTCTTTCTCCAGGTCAATCTGATCAACGAGAAAATCAAAGAGCGCAGCCATGAACTGGTGGTATTGCCATTTGGGGACTAAACTCTAATGTTTAACTCAAGTAACTGCAGTGTTTCCCCCAGCACTGTATGGTTAAGGCCGTCTTAACAGTAGGGCCCCGCCTTGACTACCAATGTAGAAAAATTATATATAAAAAAATAATTAATAATAACAAAGTGCAAAACTCGTAGGGAAAGAAAACATACTTTCCTCAAGTACAAAAAATATAGATAAATAATTTGTCGCTAATACTGTATATTGTTCAAAACAATAGTCGTGCCATAAAGCATTTTGAATGCAATTGGAAAAGGCGGTTGTATGTATTATTGCGAACTGAAACCCTCACCGAAGACCCCCCCCCCCCCCCCCACCTTGACTAAGACATTGTCTGGGGGAAACACTGAACCGGGTTGTATCACTTAGTAGTGAGTACACTAGGGTAGCTGGGTCATCTCCAAATGGTAACTGAGTGTTTGCTCCAGCAGGATTGAAGGAGTCACTGGGGATGAAGATCACTGCTCAGGGGCTGACGACCACTCATCTTTCCAGAAAAGGTACATAAATCTACAGCTGATGTGATTAAAGTTCTGCAGTTCAGATCCGCTGATAAATGGTCCCATACCGTATCCACAGCGTCCTCATGGTGCAGGCGGTCAAACCTCCACCTCTTTGAAGAGACCAAGCAGCTTGATGACTGACTGGTTCTTTATACTCAAGACCTCGTCCCCGAGCAGAGGACGGACCTAAGGCCCGCAGCGCAGCCGACTAGAGACTCCATGTGGAACCGGTAAGATACTGGATTGACCATCTTGAAGACATTTTCATTTATTCAACAAGGTTAGTTTTGTTTGGCGGGTATGTTGCTTTGATACTAGGGGCTTCTTCTGTAACAAACTTTCTATAAGTTTGTATAAGATCTGACTTCAGCCAATCAGCGGGATGTCCTTGAACAAGAGCCAATGGCTGAAGGTGCTCAAACGCATTCTTTTGACTCGCTCCTCTACTATTGCTGTAATCAAGCTGGATGGCTATTTTGCTCCTTCTGACAAAATCAAGTCTGCCACCTGGTGGCTGATGAGGGCGTAGCAACTCGGGGTACATTGGAAACATGATAAGAAGAGCCTGTTTTTGATGGTTGGATCGTACACCTAAATGTTTTTACATCAAAATATCGCCGAACCCCATGTTGGACAATGCTTGTTTTCATCCTTTCTATGTTTAGCTTTGATTCATCCGTACCTTTTCTTGTGACCCATTCCCCTTAGGTTCAATTAAGTTGACCTCTCCTTCAGGCGACTTAAAGGGAGACCAGATGTGCGGCAGCTGGGTGTCATGGTGCAGAGACCCAACGCTGGTAAATATTTACTTCCTCCTTGAACAGACCTAACGCGTCAAACGGCAATTATATAATCACTCCTGATCTTTATAAAGGTCTGAAGACAAGTCTTTTCTGTGAACATCTCCACTGACTAGTGTGCTCTTAATTAAATTAAGTTAATTAAATGCAGTAACTCCAATGCACCTGGAGGCTCGTATTGAATTTTTTTCAAACCTGGTTCTCCAGCACTAGGACTGTTGCGGTAAATACATGCTTGTTTTTTCGCTAATTTAAGTCTATGAAATCAAATGCTGATTGAGACCAGGTGGGGCTGTTCCTGCATTTATAGACATTTGATTGCCCTTGACACTGATTCTACTTTTTGCATCAATTTACTTCACAGTACTGAACTACACCAGTGTGTCCTACTCCCATAAACCCTGAGGATCCCTGGATGGCTACACCAGCACATTAATCCACACCCAACATCAACACACAGTGCACACTCTATAGAGCTCGTAAGTCCGCCCCTTGCGGCGGGACCTCGTGAGATCGTAAGATATGACTGGGTTTCAATGGAGAGAAAGTAATTATTTTCTCCATTTTATGTTGCACCACATTTTGGGGGAAGAATGTTTGAATCAATCTTTGTCATTTATTTCTGTACTCCATATCTGTAATCCCAGCTGTTGTATTTTAACACTGTAGCTGGGAACCCTCTTTATAGGGAGCGACTAGAGGGACGAGGCTGGAAGCAAACCTGAGCCTGGATCTTAACCTTCTTGCTAAACCTAATGCCGCAATTTAACCGCAAATAAAGTGAGGCCTAAAGTAACTTGACTCTCTTACCTCAACTTGCTTGCCTAAACTCGCTTGTCTAAACTCGCTTGCATAAAACCTAAACTCGCTTGCATAAAACCTGAACTTGCTTGGCTAAACTCCTGTCGCTTGCCTAATACCTGAACTTGCTTGCCTAAACTCGCTTGCCTAATACCTGAACTCGCTTGCCTGAACTCGCTTGCCTAAACTCGCTTGCCTAATACCTGAACTCGCTTGCATAAAACCTAAACTCACTTGCATAAAACCTAAACTCACTTGCATAAAACCTAAACTCGCTTGGCTAAACTCGCTTGCATAAAACCTAAACTCGCTTGCATAAAACCTAAACTCGCTTAGCTTGACTCGCTTGCCTGTACTCGCTTGCCTAATACCTGAAGTCGCTTGCCTAATACCTGAAGTCGCTTGCCTAATACCTGAAGTCGCTTGCCTAAAACCTAAACTTGCTTGTCCAAACACGTTACACAAAGTTAACCATCCATAATCTTTAACCCAAACCAGACTTGTCCCTGGGTCGCTCCACTTTAATTTAGAAGTTTCTTCTTTTACCTCATCTGCGTTTTGAGTTTCATTCTTTGAGTTTCATTCTTTGAGGGCTTGAAGTGCTTTGGAGGATATTTGAACCGTTGTTTGCCGCATCAATAAACATGCTTTATCTTTACCCATTTTGTTATGGATTGCATTTCTATGTGTAATCTGGCCAAATGTTCAGTGTCCTTACATGCAATGTCTATGGTCTGACGATAATCTGACCTCTTCATGAAGCAGAATGTGTGTGAATGTTGTCCCGTGAGCTCCAGGCTCTCTGTGGGCCTGTCAACGTCTCTTTAGCGAAAGGTTGGAGAGTGAAATTCATTTTTGTGCCATTTTCATGTGTTCCTGAGTATTTCAGACCTGTGGTGTTTCACATGAGACCTTAATGGGAACATTTATTTTTCTGCCTGCATACGTAATGCCTACATTAGTAGGGTGATCACTGTTGATCCCAATATTGATCATTAACCACATCATTCTTTGGGATTACAAATCATGTAATTTATGAGCATATTTGCAAATGCCTCCAAATATCAGATTGTGTAAAAACGAATGAAATGTAACCTGCTTGATTTAAAGAAAATAAAACATCCAAATATTATAAACCTGTTTTGTGTTGCTCTCTTACCATGTGGAAATGAGCAGATAGATATGTTTAGCTCTGATTTGCTGCCTCCTTTTGGTGTGGTGCTGGGATTTGTTTAATATACTATTATCATTTCCAGGATAAGTTAATAACCTAGTATAGCCTACCTGGAAAAGTAGGGCTATGATGGCCAGGGCAGGCTGTTTCGGTGTAAGTGAAATCCGCAAGCTGCTGATCATGTGAGAGAAGGTTATGTAGTCACATTAAAAAATACCTTGAAAGATGGTAGGCCTACGATCTACGAGAGACGCAGAGGAACTTTCCTTATGAGGCTTTTGTTGGGATAAAAAACAAGTGCTCAGCAAAATGAACAATAAGTTGAAGTTTTTGCACTTGTAAATAGTTAATTTCGTTTGTAGCCTTTACTCAGACGTGAGCTCATTCTTGCATGCGGGTGTCCGGCTTGGCAGTGTAAAAAGGCCTATACATCATCCTGCCCAACAATATGGGCAGGATCTAGACCAAGCTCTCCTAATCGGGTCAGCAAAAGCCGGGTTTCAATGCCCAGAATCTGAGTTTGAATGCTACTGAATTAATGGAATGTTGCATTTTTTGTTTTACATCATAGATTCTAAATTGCGCGCCAATCAATGAAACCTTATGCGGATTCAGATAGTCGGCTCTTTGCTGCACATTAAGATAAATGTAGTTGTCACACAAGCTATTTTTGTAATTATTTCAGGGGGGAAAATGCCTTGAAAAAATTAAGTGCGTTCAGGATAAGGACTAATGTAGCATATGTCAGCCTAGGCCTAATCAATTGTGTTTTAATATCTTCAGCATTCATATTATTGCAGTCTAATCTTTTCGTAGGCTATTCTGTTGATGGCCTTGATGGGGAGATATTTTAACGCTTTTTAACCCCATTTTCCTGCGTCGCCCCCTCCTACGGAGCCCATTTCAGCCAAGTGCCCCTGACTGCAGCCCGCAGATCGAGGAGGAGCTAAATGTGGGCGGGCTTAAACGTTTAACCCCGCCCACATTTAAGGAAAATTCCGCGCAGCATCATGGACTCAGACGAAATACGAGTCCATGATACTGCGCGCTTTTCTGCCTAGAGGTAAGTTGCCGCTCTCTGTTCGTGTACATTGCTTGCTATGGGCCAGAAAAATACCTTGATACTTGCCTTTGTCAAACATTTATGGAAGCTTTTTTTTTTTCTTCTTTACAGATCAAAATTTCTTGCCTTGGGTGAAAATAAAAAACAATGATGCAAAGTCTTCTGTCTTTGGTTTATTTGAATTAGCTAATATAATTGAGTGTACGAAATAATATGTGTCTATACTAAAATAGACATTTGAAATGACAAGTTAAAAGTAGGAATGTCTCAGTCTATCAAATGCATGAACCTTTTTCCATATTACCGGTAAGTCATTGTGCTGTGCTGTGCTGTATTGATGTTTGAGAATGTGCTGCCGGATCTCCGCCACCAGATGGCGCCCGAGAGGGTAAAACCATGATACTGAGTCAATGATGTTGCGCGGAATTTTCTTTAAATGTGGGCGGGGTTAAACGTTTAAGCCCGCCCACATTTAGCTCCTCCTCGATCTGCGAGCCGTGTCAGTGGACGGTTACAATCCAGGCCCCCAGGACAGGCATATACTTCCGCAATCCACCCGTGCTCAGAGGCCAAGCCTGGTATTGCAGCTGTTTAGCTGGGAGTGGACGGGGGTCCGTCATTTCATGTGGCCCAGAAGTAGATATCGCCGTCCACTCCAATACAAGTGGGGAACAGGATTGTGTCTCCGCAAGAAATGTTTGGATATCAATCAAAGGCTCATAATTATATTTCTACCCTGTTCTAAAAAAATTTACGTTTTTTCTTTTCAAAACGCCTCCTCAAGCGTTTTATTAGCAGTTTACGTTGGGTACAGCAGCTGAAACGAGCCGTACTGAAACAAACGGCTCCTTGCTATGATCCTATTTTGAAGTGCACGGCTCCATTAACTTCCGAATTAAATTAAATTCCGAATTAACTTCCATTAACTCCATTAACTTCCAAAGTCTGAGATTTGTCCTTTACTTGACATGAATGGCGTTGAACACGGATATATAACACACATATCATTGAAATAGCTGGAACAGGCACGCACGTATTGATTACCTGAATGATTATGGGAGACCTACGTAATTTTCATAATATTGTAAATTGTCTGATATTAACATTTCAGTTGCGTTGGTAGGTATTTCATTTTCATTTGCTTGTTTAGCTATGTATGACAGGGTTATGGTTAGCTATGTATGACAGTTGACAATGTTGGTGTATTACAATTCAATATTTGGGTAGGCTACTCCAACTTCGTTGCTGGTCGATATGTAAACATTTACTTTTATATAAATTATTGATTGCATTCTTCGTAAAATAGTTAGTTGGAAGGAATCTGTTTCTTAAGCAATAACATTGAACTGAAATGTTTAGGCCTACATACGTTTACTATGTTACTATGGTATTATATGGAGCAATCTTACATATTTATGAAGTTTCCAGATCAATAAAGTTCTATCTCTTTTTATTTGAACTGCCTGTATGTCCTCTTGATTATAGTATTACAGTGTGTACCTTGGTTATCAGCTATCATAGAATGGTGTCCAAATGGCTGCTTGTGTAAGAAATAGGATTTGAACCAAGTGTTACAATAAAAAAAAGCTTTTATTAAAAGACCCCCCACCCCAAATTTGAACAAAACACATTTTTTGGCTGTTTGGCTGGGGCAGAAGAGTGGAAGGGGAAACAAAGACAGGTAGCCTAAGAAGTAAGGAAAGGAATGAGAGGAAGAACAGTGAAATGAATGAACGGTGTGATAAACGCAAATGATTACCAAAAAGGTTATAATTACTGATTTATCAAATACGCAGAGAAGAGCATCATCGAATAAAGATTAAGGACCTGGATTATATCTTACAGTATTGAAAACTGTTGAAATTACAATTCAGAGTGGAGAAGGCTGAAGGCATTGGCCCTAAAAGTGTCAGTTTCACCCACTCTGGATTATCGCTTCAAGAGACTGTGAAATGCTTTTTAAAAAAATGTCATTTCCCCTATTGGTGAAATGAACCTTGTCTTTTAGGTATAAACCACAGCAGTTAAACCTTATTCCAGGATGCTCTACGCTGTTGCCTCCTAGCTCTACACTAACAAATGCGTTCATCACACTGTTCACCCATTTCCTAGCGTGATTTAGCTTCCCCGGATGGTCAGCCCTCCACCAGCGTCTCTCGTTGATGGTAGAGTAGACAATCTGCATTGCTGGGAACTGCCGGTGGAGGTACTGCAGGTCCTGCTTCATTGCGGCAACAACCTCAACTCCCTCCAGGCGTCCGAGGTCGTTGCCGCCACAGTGGATGAGCAGGACATCCGGGGCTGTTCTTCCTCTCAGGGACTGCAGGAAGAAAGGGATGAGGGTCTTCCATCTCAGCCCGCCCCAGCCAAACCAACTGACCCTGGCCTCTAGGCCAAGGTGGGGGCCACAGGTTTCCTTGGCTCTCTCCTCTCCACGGCGGACGTAGCTGTCCCTTGGCCTGCACCTTGACGTGGTGAGTGGGCTTTAAACTAAGCCAGGCCTTTTATATTTTTTCGTTTGTTATTCACAGTCTATCTTATTAATGATACAAAGCCTTAATTAAACCCCTTCTCTTCTGTTTTGCAGAAACTGGAAACTTCAGAGTATATTTTATCAAGTTAGATAATCTTTTTTTGTTTCCTCATCAGATCCCAGTCCATCATGCTCCTCTACTTGTCTGCCGTGCCACCATCATGCCTCATGCATCACCTCTCGGCGCCTACCCAGCTGCATCTTATTCCATTTCGAAAAAGCGAGCATCTCACCAAGCAAAGTTTTGCTAATGCCTGCTCAAGTTATTTAAATTCTATGGATATCTGAAAATATTTACAGATGGTTCTAAAGATCCCAAAGGACAATGTGGTATTGGCATATATATTCCAGAATTTGAAAAAGGATATGGATATAGAGTGGGTGACTTTATCAGTATACTCAATCGAGATGGCCACAATAATAACCGCTCTTAGATGGGTTGTAGATACTACGTTTTACAACAAATAATTCAATACGTGAAGATTTGGTGACAGAGGTAAAGCATCTTCTTTTAAATATTATAAGCCTTGGTTTAGTTATTCAGTTCTGTTGGATTCCAGCCCACCATGGAATATATGGCAATGAAATTGCTGATAAATTAGATAAAAGATACTAACCTAATTAGAAGAATTTAACCTTCAGTATATATATTTTTTATTTTTATTTATTCATTTCTTTTGTTAGTTTGTTTTATTTTGTTTCGTTAGTTTGGTTTTTTCTTTGAATTTATTTGTATGATTTAAAGTATGATTTGCCAACGTCCTTGTCCTTGTCAACGTCCTTGTCACAAACTCCTGTGTAGTAGTCCAGTAGGTCGCGGTATATGGGGAAAAACTATGATCCGCCACTAAACTAGAAGACGAAGAAGATCTCTGCATCCGGTACGTCACGGACTAGGTCACGTGTCCTGGCCACATAACGCGGAAGCAAATCGCTCCTGTATGTTGCCATGCGCCACTGAGCAGTTTGCATAGGAATGAATGGGCGGCCATTTTCCAGTCCGTGGTCCATCCTTTATTGTGTCCATGTTACAATCCTACGATCGTCGTGAGTGCAGTGAACGCGCGTTCAAAGCGCTCCAAAGAAATTTACGATGGCTTGCAAGATCCATCGTGAGAATGATCGTACGAGCATCGTTATCGGGAAACGGAGCCCTGATGCCCATGATCCTCTGTTGGTGCTTACATTGATAGATAGATTTTGGCTCTTATTATGAATATTCATGACATGCAAACATCTCGCCTCTGCTAGGCTAACAGCACTGTCCGTAACACACGCACGCACAAACACAGGACAGGAACACACACACACGGCCACGGTGGAGAGGTCATCTCTCTTATGACGTCACAATGAGCTTCATGACGTTGGAATTTTTTTCTAAGAATCTTTAACGTTTGCATGTCTACTGTTGCACACATATTGAAAAACGCTTCTGAACAAAAGACATCGCTCGACGATTTCCGTCTGATTATTCATAAGCTTATTCTGTCTGTGTTGTTTCTGCAAGGAACGAACGTAAAACAAAGGTATGTTACGGTCACTTAAAGGCACCCAGTGCAACTTTCGAGGCTTAAAAATAAACATTCAATTTCTAGTCTTTTTTACACTTAGTAAGTTTCAATAACTCCATACCATTACATACCGACATTTAAGCAGCAAAGATGAGACGTCGTTGTGTGGTGAGAACTGATACAAAATCGATAACAACAACAATGCCGCCATTTTCTTTATTTTTTGTAACCTACAATAAATAAAGCAGGCTTCCAGTCAATGGAAAAATGGCTTCTCCCCACCGGCGATTGTTGTTGTTTACGATTTTCTATCAGTTCTCACCACACAACGACGTCTCATCTTTGCTCCTTGAATGTTGATATGTAATGGTATGGAGTTATTGAAACTTACTACGTGTAAAAAAGACTAGAAATTGAATGTTTATTTTTCATTGAATGTTTACATAAAGTTGCACTGGGTGCCTTTAACGAAAAAAATTAAATGATTTACTAGGGAACGGGCTGTTTAATAGGATTCATTTGTTGAGTTTATAGGCTCTGTCGTATGTGTGCGATCGTTTATCTGACGCATCGTTTCATAACGCGGCCCTCAAGTCGGACAAGTCGTTTTATTTTTCCCATCACATTTAATCGGTCACCATAATGCAAAATTGCATTATGTCAGCACTTTGAAGTGGGCTATAGACCGAATTTCACATAAGTTCAGGCACTGACTGATATGACCATATTAACTGTTGTACCGACTACTTGTACACAAGGAACCATTAGATTTTACTGTATAGATTTTGAGAAAATGTCATTTGAAAAACGTACGCATGCATATTCTCGCCTTTGCAAAATTGCATTATGTCAGCACTTTGAAGTGGGCTATAGACCGAATTTCACATAAGTTCAGGCACTAACTGATATGACATACTAACTGTTATACCGACTACTTGTACACAAGGAACCATTCGATTTTACTGTATAGATTTAGAGAAAATGTCACTGACTGATATGACCATACTATCTGTTGTACTGACTACTTGTACACAAAGAACCATGTGATTTTACTGTATAGATTTAGAGAAAATGTCATTTGAAAAACGTACACATGCATATTCTCGCCTTTGCAAATTGCATTATGTCAGCAATTTGAAGTGGGCTATAGACCGAATGTCACATAAGTTCAGGCACTGACTGATATGACCATACTAACTGTTGAACTGACTACTTGACCACAAGGAACCATTTGATTTTACTGTATAGATTTTGAGAAAATGTCATTTGAAAAACGTACGCATGCATATTCTGCTGGCCAATGGAGTCGAAGGTCCGCACTGGCGGCCAACTTGCCACAGTCAGCTGCTCACCCATAACACTGTGTTGACTTGGTAGTGGTACATGTACTTTTTAAATAACCTTAACCACCTTGCTACATTTTCAAACGGTTTGTTTTGTTATAAACGTCAGAGATGTAGTTACGGCACTGCATAGCCTACTTGATACTGATGAATAATTATGTTAGATTCTAAAAAAATTGAAATGTTCTAAAATTGGTACAATATTTATAACCCCGTTAATAAGGTTTGTAAGAAACCCAACCGTTGGTAAAACGGTTGAAAATGTAGCAAGTTATGGTTATTTATAAAGTACATGTACCACTACCAACACAATGTTATGGGTGAGCAGCTGACTGGCAAGATGTCCGCAAGTGCGGACATTCTAGACGCCGCCAGCTAGTGTTCTATATATCTACACACGTAGGTGAAGGGTTTTATTTTGAAAACGTTGCGAGATACCACCCAAAGGCTGTTTAGAGTAAAGGCGCACGAAGATTTTGTGTGACGGCTGGCTTAACCGCGGTCGGATGAACGAACGGCGGCTCACTTGACCGCAGTCTCGTCAAGTGTCAGCCACTTGTTGCATGGTCTGTGTGGGAGGCGGAGCCCTGGCGCGTGTTTATTATTTTTTGAAGCGCAATCGCGTTTACATCCTTTTTATTTAGTGTTTCAATTTTATTTATTGTTTTTGGTGGTGTTTCGTTTTTATTCAAGAGCCTTTTTTGTTAATAATAGATTGTTTTTGGTTGTTTTGTTAATTTATTCTGGATATTTTAAATGTCTTCCAGACGTCCAGTCCCAGTGTTCTTTAAAAATAAAAGTTTATTGATCTTCGGAAGGGTGTACTTTATCATTATATTAGTTGAAAAACGGCAATATTATTGCTTATCGCAATAATTTCTGGGGCAATTAATCGCCCAGAAAAATGTGTTATCGTGACAGGCCACATTAACGTTTGAACATCTTTACCATGGGAGTGAACGGAGTTGTCAGAACGCTTAATAAAGTTTGACATCTGACTGTTTTGTTGACATTCCCTTTAGCACAGCTCCATCTAGTCGATGCATAACGCAACCCCAGTCAAACGTTTGACTGCAGTATCTTCTATTCTATGCGCCTTATAATCCGGTGCGCCCTATATATGAAAATAGTTCTAAAATAGGCCATTCATTGAAGGTGCGCCTTATAATCCGGTGCGCCTTATAGTGCGGAAAATACGGTAGTCCTCGTTTGTATTTCTTCCGAAATTGTGAACTTTTGCATGGTGCCATCTTCTATGTCAGATCCAGTACCCTCCGCCATTGTACTTCAGTTTTATCAACAGCCTCTGTTAGCTTAGCTTCAGACACTGTGGATCTTAGTTTCTGCTGGTGAAGTCCCACCCACTGGCACTGCTCTAATAGGTCTGTAGCCAATAGTATCTGTCTGCGTCCTGCAAGACGGAGGCGTAACTTGTAGTAGGAGGCGTAACTTGTAGTCGGAGGAGGCGTAACTTGTAGTAGGAGGCGTAACTTGTAGTCGGAGGCGTAACTTGTAGTCGGAGGCGTGTCTAGTACTTTTCTAAATTGCGGAAGTGATCTGTATGTAGCAGTGGTGCGCGGGTACATAAATGACCGCAACTCGGACCTCAAATATTAGGCCTTATATAAAAATAATGCACCCGACCCACTCATTTAAAAATAAGCTCTTGATTAGCTTAATCTTGATATGCTCTTGATTAGCTTAATCATAGCCTTACTTGAAATTGACATCCCTGGACCCTGAGTCATATGCATTTAAGAAAAGAAGCCAATTACAATTTTACAATGCATATAGCAGTTTAACGTGGGGAACCTGCTTAAGTTTAGCCTACTTAATCCCTTTATACCTTTAACAAAAAGACGGCAGATTAATAATTCAAAGAATTAAAGACAGCAGATTAATAATTCAGATAATTGTATTGAATACTGTGGCGACTCCTACCCCCCGGGGAGTCTGGGTATTCATGTTGTTTGGGGATAAGGGGTTTTATTGTCTTTTCGTGTTGGGGTTAACGGGTTTGGGCTTTGTGCTCGGTAGAATGTAGTTGTGTGTTGTGGGGTATTGTTTATTGTGTGTAGTGTTGCCGCCACCGTTACCGAGACTTGCATGTCCGTTGGTTGGGTGTGCGGTGCGCTGTGTGTTTTGTATGTGTGTTTAAATAAAGGCAGCTCTCGGGGTCGTGCGGTGTATCGAGGCACGAGAGTTGCATCACCGTTTAAACCTGGGCTCCCGTCTCGTCCTTCCCGCACTGCTTGCCACAATACATATTGTTATTGATCGCATGCTGCATGTTTTCAAGGTCCTGCATGAGATAGAAAACAATGAATTAAAATAAATATTACTGATAGAAAGAAGAAGAACAATGTCACTAACAGGAGGATAGTTATGAGAAAGCCTTCATATTATAGCGTTCACATTACAAGCCCTCATTTTATATATATTTGCCGGTCTTCAATACATGGATTTCTCAGGTACGTCATCACTGTTGCACTGTGCAAACTCGGGGCAGAAAGAAGCAAGCAACATCTACTAGCCTGTACAGTATAGAGTATTTTGTGACTGTTCAGTGTGCATCTCAAACGTGTGCATCAAACTAACTTCACTGAGGTGGCGAAAGCTGGGGTTTCTTCCAACGTTAAACAGTAGGCCTAAGCGTTCAAACATTTCGTAAAGAATGTTATACAGTATCACAACCACAAGTAGTCTGCCCTAGTTCTAGAGTTCATTAAGCTTGTAAAAACAAAAAAAAATCATTCTTGTTAATCCACTTCTTTTTACTAACCGACATGAATATCTGAAGATCCGACTTCAAGGAAGATCTCGTGTGAACCGTGATTTACAAGGCTTTTTTTTTTACCGCGAAAAGAGAAGATCTCGCGTGGGCCGCGATTTAGAAAAGTACAAGTTACGCCTCCTAGTACAAGTTACGCCTCCTACTACAAGTTACGGCCACTACAAGTTACGCCTCCGTCTTGCAGGACGCAGACAGACCCTATTCTCTGTAGCGGCAGTGGTTCCCACCCCCTATAGAGGGGTGGGACTAGTGGTTGTAGTCTTACGAGAATCCTCCCCTCTTACACTTCCTATTTGCTTCTACGCAAAAATCGTCATATTGCCTCATCTTAAACAGGAAGTGTTGGAGATCGATACAGATCTCTCCAGTCTCTCCAGAAAATAAGGGAATGATGCACGACCATTCAAAAATATGAGTGGGTTTCTAACGATACAAAGCTTAATGGAAATGGGTGAAGTTTCCCTTTAACATTTTTACTTGCATAAAAACCAATCCTTACGACGGTTGGTGAATGTATGGTGGGAGGTGCATTTTCTAATCTCCACAGGCAATTGGTTCCATCATTGAGAGGCTTTCACAGAAACATAATTGATCAAAGGAGCTGGAACAAGGGACTACAAAGTCCCCTCTTAGAGCAGCCCTTGTTCTGCTGTTCACTCTGCAATAAAATTGCAGAGTGGTGGGGAAACCTTGCCATTGATAATCTTAAAAATTCGACATGCAACACCTTGTTTTAAAATATTTTCCCAGGTGAGCAAGTGTGATTTGTCAAGGATGTAACAGTCGTGGTAAAGTTTGGGTTATCTGTAAAACTTGAAGCGCTTGTTTGTGAAGTGATAAGATAGGCCTTAATGTTGTGCTATTCACCTGAGTCCAGCTCGTCATTGTGTATGTTAAGGGGGGAATGATCATAGAATGCATAAAGAGCTTTGCTACAGGTGTTGTCAGACAGTTCCTTATATATCTGAAGTTGGCTAGATTGTATTTAGATATTTGTATGACCTTTCTCACTGGGTTTTTCAAGGAGAGTAGTGTCAAGGATAATGCCTGTATATTTCAAATGTGTAACTGTTTAAACGACCTCCCCAGACACATACTGTAGAGACCATGGGTTCAATTACTGTTCTAGAGAGGTCTCTGAATGACAGTTTCAGAGGGGTCTCTCTAAATTACTGTTCAGCAGCCATGCAGCAGTAATAGAACAAGAGAATGGATTTGTTTTTCTGTAAACGTTTGTTCATTTCTGAAACTCATTCAACTTTCATATTCATTATTGAATTGCAACATCCTACTTAATAGTATTCATCTCAGCTTCTCATAAAAGAGAATATGATGCTTGAATAAAATATTGTATTTAAATCCATTAGATAAATAACAGACCGTATTATGGGAATTAACAAGTAAGTAACAAAGCCAGTGATTGAAAATGGTTGCCGTGGTTACAAGTGGCCCGCCTCATGTAAAATCAGGTGTACTGCTGGCATCTTGCTGTGTTCGGTCCGGTCCTCCGGGTAACCGTAGACAGCGTGTGGATGGGTTCAGGGTAACGTCCCATAACAGACAGGATGTTGGGGCCCTCCCCCCCGACAGTAAGTCCAGCTGTTCAGTTCGACCACAAGATCCTCTTCATCAGTCGTCCTCCTCAGAACTCCTCCTCTTCCTCCGCAGCGTGGGAGCTAAGCAGGGGGCCGCGGTCCTCAGGAAGGGACCGCTGGATCCGCTGCCACCGATTGGGCGGCCAGATGATGTGAGAGGCGTGGCCATGGAGCAGACCCACTGACACCTGTAAGAGACGCAGACTGACAGTCAGACAGACAGAACCACAGACACCTGAAGGAGACACACGAACAGACAGATCAGTCAGACCGACAGACACCTGCAGGAGACGCACGGACAGACCAGTCAGACAGACAGTCAGGCCGACAAACAGACAGACGCACCGGTCCGAAGCTGTTGCTGTCCAGGCTGTGTCCATGGTGGTCGCCCTCGATCCACAGGTGGCCTTCAGGGACGCGTAGGTAGCGGTTTTTATATCCCAGTGTTCTACACACACACACACACACAGTTAAGGGTACAGGTATGATGAGGATGAGGAGGAGTAGGGTATGATGAGGGTACGATGAGGATGCGGGTATGATTCAGGGTTTTTGGGGGTCTGACCTGATGAAGTCTCCCTCCAGGGCGACCACCCTTTTGATGATCTTCTGCTGGGGGTTCTTAGGAGACCTGTCACAGACATCAGGTCAGTGGAAGGGCGTATAGGAACCAACCTGGGTAGAACCAGGGGAACTAACTAGGTAGAACCAGGTGAACTAACTCGGTAGAACCAGGTACTCACACGACGGAGACGATGTCACCGCGGTGTACCTCGTAGTTTCGCACGCGCCAGCGGTTCAACAAGACGACGTCACACGCAGACACGCCCTCTGGGTTCAGGAAGGGCTACACACACGCATAAATAAAAATCCCAAAAGAAAAAAATTGTGAAAGGTGGTGATTGCTGATTAACTGTTTACTACTGCTTTCATGCAAAGCGACGTTCAGGGAACGGGTCGGGCTACCTGCTCAGAAACGCCCACACGCATGTAACCAAACCCAACACATACTGCTGGGATTCAAGCCCTCAGCCTCCACTATCCATTACCCGGAGGGAGAGGGCGAGGGTAACGTGGAGTAAGAGGGTGAAGTGGAGTAAAAGGTCGAGATGGAGCAGGAGTGTGAGGTGGAGTGGAAGAGTGGGTGGAGCCGACACACTTAGTTCCCGAAGTGGTTTCTGACAGCTTTAACATCCCCCTTCATAAACCAACACCCATTCGGTGGAGGAGAGCCCTCTGACCTGCATGGAGGTGCCCTCCACCCGGGCCACGTAAGCCACGCGGTCCAGAACCGTGACGGTGACTGGGACCGCCACGAAGAACCCGCCGACGAACGCCCGCAGGTACCGCCGGCCCGCCTGCTGCGCCATCTGCTGGTCACGGACCGGAACAGTAGTTTGTTCAAATCATACGCTCTTTCTGCAAAAGGTATACCGTAGTTGCATCGTTTAATAGTATTCGTTTGAATGCTGATTAAAGAGGATCTTTAATGAGGTATCTATCGACTTCGTCCTCTCCGAAGCCGGCCGATGTCCTTTAATGTACGGAACCAGCGTGCTGTTGTTGACCTACTAGAGACTTCCGGGGTGTAACCGTCACTGCGGCCGTCTCTCCCGGGTCCTAGAGCCGTCCCCGGGTCCTAGGGCCGCCTTATTTAGTGACCTTAGTAATGCAACCTGAATGCAACACACCACGTCGTCTGAACCGATTTGAAATCTAGAATTCAAAGGTTTGATCTTGCTAATAGATGAGTGAACCGATCCCAGATCAGAGCTGGCCGACGGACTCTATCGCCACGTATCGGCCTCCTGAGAACTACACCAAGTGATACCTTCATGGCTTCCGATTGGCTCATTTTCTGTTGTTTTGTCCACGTGACCAGAAGATGGCGACTTGCACCGCTAATGAAGAAGGTATTGTAACGTCTCTACCTTTAACTTCAGGTTTATACCTTTAACTTCACGTTTATACCCGTTCTAGTATCTAACTATATATATGCATAATGTAGTTGGACGTGAAGGTATATTGTCTTGCCAGTAACCGTTTTATCGATAAGGGTCAGGGTTGTATCGATAACACTAACGTGTCTCCCCTGCAGCCGGACATGAGGACAGCATCCTGGAGGCTCTGAGCTTTCCGGAGGAGGAGCCGCCCGGGGGTCTGGCGGTCGGCACCGACCAGGGCCCCGGGGCCGAGGCGCTGGTCTGCCCGCTGTGTCCGCAGACCTCCCCGCTGTCGGAGGCGGAGCGTGTGCTGAAGCACCTCCTTCTGGATCACAAGCTGGTGGTGGCGGACGTCAAGCTGATCGCCGACCTGCCCAGGTAGGACCAGGATACTGTCACCCTACCGAGCCCCCCATGTGACCATACTGTCACCCTGCCGAGCCCCACATGTGACCAAACTGTCACCCTGATGGTCGAGCGGTTAGGGTCTTTGGTTCAAACCCCTACTTGAGTAAGACCCCCCCCGCCTGCATCACTGTCAGTCTCTTTGGATCAAAGCGGCTGATGTATGACTGAAGTACATAGGAGAGGGTCGTATGTTTTGTCGGTGTAGGGTGTGACCTGAGGTGTGTCCTCAGGTACATGTCGTACTGGAAGGGCCGGTTCCTGGACCAGCCCCTCACAGAGTACTGCAGCGTCATCAAGACCAACTCCGAGGGTCCAGTCGGTAAGACAGACCTACCTCATCACCGCCTCACTTTAGTAGACCTACCTCACAGCCTCACTAGTGCAGACCTACCTCACAAACTCACTATATAGTGTTGTGTTACTGTGATGATATATGGAGGGATATGCTAATATTATAAATCCCCTGACTGATGATGGGCGTGTGTTCGTAGAGAAACAAGAGTTCTACTTCCTGTTGTGTGATGTACTTCCTGAGGACCGACTGCTGAGGGAGCAGCTTCAGCAGAGGAGACTGGTGAGTCATCCATCCCATAATTCACCTGTTTTCTACAATGCCGAGCAGACCAGGCAAGGCACTAAAAAACAAATACAGGCAGTCTACATGCAGGCCCTCAGCCCTACCTAATCTGTGTGTGTGTGTGTGTGTGTGTGTGTGTGTGTGTGTGTGTGTGTGTGTGTGTGTGTGTGTGTGTGTGTGTGTGTGTGTGTGTGTGTGTGTGTGTGTGTGTGTGTGTGTGTGTGTGTGTAGGAGGAGACTCTGGACCAGCAGCAGAGGGAGCGGGACGATACAAGTTTCCAGCGTGTGTGTATGTTCTGCAGCGAGGAGTTCAGCGGGAACAGGTACACACACACACACACACACACACACACACACACACACACACACACACACACACACACACACACACACACACACACACACACACACACACACACACACAGAGATTAGGTAGGGTTGACCTACACAGGGTTTCATGGTTGTGATGTCACGGTGGGGGCGTCTGATTGGTCCGCAGGGCATCTCTGCTGAACCACATGGCCAGGGAGCACGCCTTCAGCGTGGGGCTCCCCGACAACATCGTTTACTGCACCCAGTTCCTGGACCACCTCCAGATGAAGCTGGACAGGTGAGGATATAGAGGAGACCTGTCTGTCCCTGCCACCTGTCTGTCTCTGCCACATGTCTGTAGATATATGTCTCTTCTGTCCTACTGTCAGTAACACCTGTCTTACTGTCTGGGTTCCTCAGCCTCTATTGTCTGTATGTAGCACCTGTCTTATTGTCTGTAGCACCTCTCTCCCTTTCTGGTTCCAGTCTCCAGTGTCTGTATCACCTGTCTTACTGTCTGGTTCCAGTCCCAGTGTCTGTATTGCCTGTCTTACTGCCTGGTTCCTGTCTTACTGTCTGGTTCAGCCTCCAGTGTCTGTACTGTGAGAAGCCATTCCGGGACAAGACGACGCTGAAGGACCACATGAGGAAGAAGTCCCACCGCCGGATCAACGCCAAGAACCACGAGTACGACCGCTTCTACGTCATCAACTATCTGGTAGGGGCCCTCACAGCACCTAGGGGCCCTCAAAGAACCTAGTGGCCCTCACAGGTCCTCACAGCACCTTAGGGGCCCTCACAGCCCCTAAGGTGCTGTGAGGACCTGTGAGGGCCACTAGGTTCTTCCCTGACAGAACCTAGGGCCCTTCACAGCCCCTAGGACCAGTAACCCTAATCCTGTGTGTGTGTGTGTGTGTGTGTGTGTGTGTGTGTGTGTGTGTGTGTGTGTGTGTGTGTGTGTGTGTGTGTGTGTGTGTGTGTGTGTGTGTGTGTGTGTGTGTGTGTGTGTGTGTGTGTGTCCTGCAGGAGATGGGGAGGAGCTGGGAGGAGGTGCAGTCTGAGGACGACCGAGACATGGTGGACCCCGCTGATGAGTAGGTGGCCTCCACAAGTCTCTATACTGATGGATCTATAACGATGGATCTATAACGATGGATCTATAACACACCCCATGGCGACCACCCATCTGGGGTTATTCAGAAAGGGAACGCTAGATTAAAATAACCCTAATATCACAATATCATGGTTCTGAACAAGCGATATATGAACCAAACTGGTTTGTGTTGCAGCGACTGGTCTGACTGGCGGGCCCACCCAGTCAGGGCCGTCTGCCTGTTCTGTGAGCAGCAGGCAGAAAGCATGGACAGGATGTACTCACACATGGAGGTACATGCACGCACTCTGTCTGTCTCTGTCTCTGTCTCTGTCTCTGTCTCTGTCTCTGTCTCTCTCGTGTGATGTGGGACTAAGCGTGTCTCTGTGTCTCAGGACGCCCATGGCTTCCATCTCCGCCAGCTGAAGACCCGGCTCGGTAGGTTCTCACCTCCCACATGACATCATCATCATAACCTCCCAGCTCTCTCCCAGCTCTCTCACCAATGACATCATCACAACGTCTGGTCGTCAGATCATTACATTCATCGTCTTCTGCAATCTGCTTAGTTGAGAAACGTTGGTTCAGTTCAGTAGCGCTCTTAACTGTTCAGTAACGCTCTTTACTAATCTGTACTGCTCTCTTTACTGTTCAGTGGTCGTTACTGTTCTGTGGGCTTTACTGCTCCGTGTTCTTTATTGTTCCGTGGTTCTCCTCAGGCCTCCGGTTCTACCAGCAAGTGAAGCTTGTGAACTATATCCGGAGGGAGCTGCACCAGTGCCGTTGCTATGGTTGCCAGGAGAAGTTTGGCTCAAAAGAAGAGGTCCTCCAACACATCATGGCAGCCGGTCATGTTATGCAGCTTCCAGCGCCGTCAGTGTGGGACCAGCCCCAGTAAGATCCGATCCACTCACCGCCACGGCTTAGCTCGCTATGCTTTAGCTCGCTATGCTAAAGCTAACAGCTGGTCTGCTTTAGCTAGCTGTGAGTGTGTGTGCGTGTGTGTGTGTATCTGTATCTGTGTCTGATGGTGTTTCTGTGTCTCAGGTACTTTTTCCCCACCTATGAAAACGACGGGCTGCTCTGTGTGCTGGTGGACAGCGAGGAGGAGGAGGAGGAGGAGGAGGAGGGGGCGGGGCCAGCAGAAGGGGTGGAGCAGAGGGACGTCCCGGTCATTGCTGAGGACCTGTCAGACCTGAAGGCCCTGAGAGACTCCAGCGTCCTGAATCAGCTGCTGAGGAACCCCCAGCCCCCCCTACCCAGAACCAGATGGTCCTAACCAGACCCCAGGGGTCCTACCCAGACCCCCTGGTGGACTCAACAATGGAGGGTCAAAGACATTTGGAGGGGTATATAGTTAGGGGAGTGGCAAGTGTTCAGTGGGTCATGAAGTTGGTCCAACGCTTCAGTCAACACGGCCCAAGTAACGTGTGTGGGTGTGGGAGTTGGGTGGGTGGGTGGCTGCGTGCGCAAAGTATGGGTATATTTACCTCATGATTGTGCAGAGCTAAAGGTTAGCCTGCAGTCTGTGTGTTTGTCCATGAAGCAATAAACAGGCCTCAACACCAATGCTGCATCTGTTTGGCCTGCTGCTCATTTTAAGAGCTGATGACATAGGGAACCGCCCACTATGACATAGGGAACCGCCCACTATGACATAGGGAACCGCCCACTATGACATAGGGAACCGCCCACTATGACATAGGGAACCGCCCACTATGACATAGGGAACCACCCACTATGACATAGGGAACCACCCACTATGACTTAGGGAACCACCCACTATGTAGTAGGGGAACCACCCAATATGACATAGTGAACCACCCACTATGACGTAGGGAACCGCCCACTATGACTTAGGGAACCGCCCAGTATCACATAGGGAACCTCCGACTAGACATAAGGAACTGTGCACTGACAGTAGGGAACCGCCCACTATGTTGTAGGGAACCGCCCACTATGACGTAAGGAACTGCCCACTAGGACATGGGAAACCGCCCACTATGATGTAAGGAACCGCCCACTATGGCATGGGGAACCACCCACTATGAAGTAGGGAGGCCAGAGGCTCTGGGTGAGGGTGAGGCCAGAGGCTCTGTCCTCTGGGTCCACTGAGGTCAGTGGGGATCAGCGTGACCACAGCTCTGCAGGGGGAGTCGACGCCATCTTGGACAGCTGGAGGGGGTGTTTACAGGTGGGTGTGGTCTGTACAGGTGGGTGTGGTCTGTACAGGTGGGTGGGGTCTTTACAGATTGGTGTGGTCTGTACAGGTGGTTGTGGCCCGACGGGTAGGTGTAGTCTTGGGTTGGTTGTAGGGTGAGTGTGTGATAGGATTGTGTAGCTGATATCAGGTGCCGCCTGCGTCCATTTGGTTAATAACTTAAATGTAAAAACCAGTGACGGAGACATGTCTGTGTTTATTTATTTACTTGTGTTGCTTTGGGTCGCCTCTGGGGGGCGCCGGCAGCCCGTCTAGTTTAGGCTTACAGGTAAAGTTCGATCGCTGTAGGAAAGAACACGGCATAATTTGGAATTAGATAATTGTACTTTAATGTAAAGTATGGTTAGTGTGTGTGTATGTGTGGGTGTGGGTGTTTGGTTTGTGTTTATATATATGATATATATGTGTATTTATTTATTTGTAACAATACTTTATATTAAAGTATAATTATTATTATTATTGTAGTGTTTGTTGACTCCTCCCTCTCAATCAGTCTTCAAACAAACTCAGTTTACCGCAAATAAATCCCAACTCACACACACACACACACACACACACACACACACACACACACACACACACACACACACACACACACGCACACGCACCCACCCATTCAGAACACCCACTCTATCACATAGTCTAATTCACACTCTTTCATACACACACATATACAAGATACACTTCCATTCACACAGATCGCACTCTCTACAAACACTCCGCAGGCATGGACTACTGCTTTCTGACCATGTGGATCTGCAGCCTGCTGCCAGGTAGGAAGACTATTGTGGTAGTATTGTGGTAGTAGAAGTAGTGGTAGTGAATTTTGATACTGGTAGTAGTAGTAGTAGTAGTAGAATAAATAGGATTTGTGTAGTAGTAGTAGTAGTAATGGTATTAGTTATAGTAGTAGTAGTAGTTATCGTAGTATTAGTAGTAGTTATGGTAGTATTAATATTACTAGTAGTTATAGTAGTAGTAGTTATAATAGTAGTTGTAGTAGTATTTAGTGGTAGTTATGGTAATTTACTAGTAGTAGTAGTTATGGTGATGAAGAAGTAGTAGTTATTTTAATGTAGTATTAGTAGTAATGGTATTAGTTATAATAGTAGTGGTAGTTATAGTAGTGATGATGAGTAGTCCAGGTAACAAGCCTTAATGTATTATTATTGTTGTGGAATCCTGCCTTCATAATTCAGAACATCTCTTTGTACAATGTATCGCTAAACTGTTTAGTATAATCAATATTGGTGCAACTTTGGAATTTAATTATATTGAGTTGAGAGGAAGAGATACAGAAGGTTATTCTCTCTCTCTCTTTCTCTCTCTCTCTCTCTCTCTCTCTCTCTCTCTCTCTCTCTCTCTCTCTGAACCAGCATTAGCCCATAACGGTCTGAGAGTGTTTTCCTTGATGATGGGATAGGGGTAATGTGAAACAAACCCGTTTAGTGATGTTTATCTGGCTTCATAACTCGTCCCTCGAGGGAAGGAGGCAGGAGAGGAGGATAGGGAGGGAGAGGAGGATAGGGATGGAAGGAGAGGAGGACAGGGAGGGAGAGGTTTACTTATAGTGACCCAGTCACGGCTTGGTGTCAGCCAATCAGAAGCCAGCACAGTCCACCTGTTTCATTCTAGCCTCACCTCAACGTGGTGCAGGAGAGATGTCCGGGTCACAGGGGACAGAACCCTGTCTGTAGAGAGAGATGTCCGTGTCACAGGGGACAGAACCCTGTCTGTAGAGAGAGAGATGTCCGGGTCACAGGGGACAGAACCCTGTCTTTAGAGAGAGAGATGTCCGGGTCACAGGGGACAGAACCCTGTCTGTAGAGAGAGAGATGTCCGGGTCACAGGGGACAGAACCCTGTCTGTAGAGAGAGAGATGTCCGGGTCACAGGGGACAGAACCCGGTATGTAGTGACCAGGATAGATGTGATGTACCTGGCTGGAGCTCTCTGATTGGACAGGTTTGGGGTGTGTTTGCCTAGTAACCCCTCCCCTCTGTGTTGTAGATCTTCCTCTGGCCTTCGTCTTCCACCCGACCCGTGCCGGGCTGCACCGCGGCCCCCCGGGGACGCAGTTCGGATACACGGTCCAGCAGCACATGGCGGGGGGGCGGCCCTGGTACAGACCTGTCTGTCTGACTCCCTGTCTGACACCCTGTCTGTCTGTCTGTCTGTCTGTCTGTCTGTCTGTCTGTCTGTCTGTCTGAATGACTATCAGTCTGCCTGTCTGACTACCTTCCTGTCTGTCTGTCTGTCTGTCTGACTACCTGTCTGTCTGTCCTAGAGGTTCCTAACTATTTGAAGGTAAATATGTGGAAAATATTCTGCTCCCTCCTGAGGCTGACAAGCGTCTGGAAACTATGTGTGTGTGTGTGTGTGTGTGTGTGTGTGTGTGTGTGTGTGTGTGTGTGTGTGTGTGTGTGTGTGTAATGATGTTTTCACCGGTCTGAACCTTCTTTCACATTCACTCCAGTCTCAGTCCTCCTCCATCGTTAAATCCTACCTCTGCATCGCTTCAGGACATGAAGCGTCTGTAGGAACAACAGAGGACTGGTTTTGTTCTCTGCTCATGGGAGGAGCCTCTTCCTCTGGTCTCCTAACCCTAACCCTCAACCTCACCCTCACCCTCACCCTAACCCTCACCCTCACCCTCACCCTAACCCTAACCCTCACCCTCACCCTCACCCTCACCCTCACCCTAACCCTAACCTGTCCCTCAACCTCACCCTCACCCTAACCCTCTTTTCCTGGTCCCTAACCCTTACCCTCACCCTCACCCTCACCCTAACCCTCCCCCTCTGGTCCCCTAACCCTGACTCGGGGCCTCAGAGGTGCACCGGGCAACTAGAGGAGGGGTTACTCTGTGTGGTCCTTTGGGAATACTGTCGTCTGTTTGTTTCGTCGTTTGGCGAAGCACATTCTGTAAGAACTATTTATAAAACGTCTGAATGTTAAGGCTGGCCACAGTGGGCTAGGCTTGTCAGCTTCATGAAAATCTGCATTTTCTAAAGTACGTACTAGTCGAAATCATCTGGGACATGTTATCACATAGTTTCCTGCCTGGGCTGAGCGGCATTCCAGAGCAGCGCGCCAGAGCGCACAGCCCTGTTGTGAGCATCCCAGCCCCAGTCGAGCTACGAGGCCGGGGCCACTACGAGGCCGGGGCCACTGGCGTCTGCCAGTGGCCCCGGCCTCGTAGTGAACGGCCTCGTAGCTCGACTGATAATGAGAGCCCCAGGGAAACGGACTCCCCATTGGGGACAGACGTGTCTCAAGGAAACTGCTCCTCCCCCCCCGGTCCCCAGGAGCCAGGAGACGGCTCCCTCCCCCCTGAGGCCCCTGGTCGTCTCTGACCCCCAGATGCCTGGCTCCCTGCTGAGGGGGGAAGTGATGGCAGACGGGGCCGGGGCTGGGATGTGGTTAGGAGCTTATGGCTCTTTGATGCGCGCGGAGCAGGGTTAGATGATTGGAGGTACGAACGCAATGATGCAGGCTGTGTGGAATGTCGATCCTCTGTGTTCCCAGAAGCTGCTGTCCAGACCGGGCTTTAATGATGTGACAGGAACCATCATTCCTCTTAATGTGTCTGAAGCCGTCTCTGGCCCCCAGACCTTAACGCTCTCGCTGTTGTTTGTTGGGCGAACCTTCTTACAGCAGGCCCTGCTCAGCAGTAACCACAACACAAATGAAGACGGTACAGAACAATGAAGGCTGAGACTCAAAAGCACTTAAAGGTTGTATCAGCGATGTTGGGGGACGTCACTTCTGTTGATCCCAAACAAACAGATCTCCCCTCCCTTCCGTGTTTCGTGCATCCAAAAAAACGATCATGAACACAGCGCAAAACCCGACAAAAACCACCCCTTGTCGGTGATTGGTTTGAATACTATTTATTTTGCTTTTGAGTGGTTGGTGGTACCATGTGTTTTTGTGTACGATCTCGGAGCATAGGCTCCTTGAAGTGACGCCTGCTGTTGACAGCCTGCTTATGGGGAGGGCAGCTAGCGGATTCTGAGGAATGATCAGATGAATGTGATCATTTATGTTTCGGCCTAGAATTGCTGATACAACCTTTAAATACCAAATAGAATATTCTGGAGGGGTGGGAGTTCAAGGGTTAGAGTTCATGTAAGAGTTAAGGTCAGAGTTAGGGGTTAGAGGTTAGAGTCAGAGGTTAGGGTTAGGGGTTAGAGGTTAGAGTTATGGGTTACAGTTAGGGGTGAGAGTTAGTGGTTGGAGGTTAGAGTTATGGGTTAGAGTCAGAGTTAGGGTTAGAGTTAGGGTTAGAGTTCTGGGAGGTGGGGCTGATACGGTTGGAGCTCTGGGTTAGAGGATGCTGTGGGGCTCTAACGGTGGACTTGTGTGTGCAGGCTGCTGGTTGGAGCGCCGCTGGAGTCCAGCGACGGCCAGCAGACCGGAGACGTGTACCGCTGTCCTCTGGACGTCCGGAAGAACTGCTCCAGACTTCACCTGGGTACCTCTCACAGACACAGTGTGTGTGTGTGTGTGTCGGGTCGGGGTCAGGGGTCGGGGTCAGGGTCGGGATATTCTGTAAAGCTCACGTTGACCTCAATGTCCTTTAAGGTGTGGGGAGATGTTGGCGTGATGTCTGGGCTGTTCTTCTGTCTCTCCTCGGGGCTCAGGGCGCGTGTCGCTGCCCGATGTCTCGGAGCGGAAGGAGCACATGAAGCTGGGGCTGTCCCTGACCTCCAACCCCAAGGACCAGAGCTTCGTGGTGAGTAACCATAGCAACCAGCAGGCGTGGTGTAGCGGGGTGCCGGGCGATGGGACGGATGGCCTCTCTGTCCTCAGACCTGCAGGCCCCTCTGGTCTCATGGGGCCCCTCTGGTCTCAGTGTGTGTCTCTGTCCTCAGACCTGCAGGCCCCTCTGGTCTCATGGGGCCCCTCTGGTCTCAGTGTGTGTCTCTGTCCTCAGACCTGCGGGCCCCTCTGGTCTCAGTGTGTGTCTCTGTCCTCAGACCTGCGGGCCCCTCTGGTCTCAGTGTGTGTCTCTGTCCTCAGACCTGCGGGCCCCTCTGGTCTCAGTGTGTGTCTCTGTCCTCAGACCTGCGGGCCCCTCTGGTCTCAGTGTGTGTCTCTGTCCTCAGACCTGCGGGCCCCTCTGGTCTCAGTGTGTGTCTCTGTCCTCAGACCTGCGGGCCCCTCTGGTCTCATGGGGCCCCTCTGGTCTCAGTGTGTGTCTCTGTCCTCAGACCTGCGGGCCCCTCTGGTCTCATGGGGCCCCTCTGGTCTCAGTGTGTGTCTCTGTCCTCAGACCTGCGGGCCCCTCTGGTCTCATGGGGCCCCTCTGGTCTCAGTGTGTGTCTCTGTCCTCAGACCTGCGGGCCCCTCTGGTCTCATGAGTGCGGCAGCTCCTTCTACAGCACCGGGATGTGCTCTCGCATTGGACGCAACTTCAAGTTCTCCAGCACCATCGCACCCGCACTGCAGAGTAACTACCACCGCCTGGTTATAGGGGTTAACTAGTCTAGAGTAACTACCACCTCCTCTGGTTAAAGGGGTTAACTAGTCTAGAGTAACTACCTCCTCCTCTGGTTAAAGGGGTTAACTAGAGTAACTACCACCTCCTCTGGTTAAAAGGGTTAACTAGTCTAGAGTAACTACCACCTCCTCCGGTTAAAGGGTTAACTAGTCTAGAGTAACTACCACCTCCTCTGGTTAAAGGGGTTAACTAGTCTAGAGTAACTACTACCTCCTCTGGTTAAAGGGGTTAAGTAGTCTAAGGTAACTACCACCTCCTCTGGTTAAAGGGTTAACTAGTCTAGAGTAACTACCACCTCCTCTGGATAAAGGGGTTAACTAGTCTAGAGTAACAACCGCCTCCTCTGGTTGAAGGGGCTAACTATTCTAGAGTAACTACCACCTCCTCTGGTTAAAGGGAAACTAACCGGTCTACTATTACACCACCTAGCTTAGCCTAGCCCAGTCTACTATTACACCACCTAGCTTAGCCTAGCTCAGTCTACTATTACACCACCTAGCTTAGCTTAGCTCAGTCTACTATCACACCACCTAGCCTAGCCTAGCTCAGTCTTTATCAGCCAGTGAGGTGTGTTTTCTCCCCAGGGTGTGAGACGTTCATGGACATCGTAATCGTCGTGGACGGCTCCAACTCCATCTACCCCTGGTACGAGGTGCAGAACTTCCTCATCAAGATCCTGGAGAAGTTCTACATGGGCCGGGGGCAGACCCAGGTACTAGACTGTTCCCAATGTGTGAGGAGGGTCTTACAGTCAGGGTGGTGGACCCTCAAACATCTGAACTAAGAACGGTCAAATGAAACTTTCAGCCACATCAGAATGAATCTTATACTGCATGTGGTGGTTGGCAGCAGGTCCACACATCCTGTCTGTAAGCAGAGCTTCCTGTTTCTAACTCGACCGAGTCGTCTGTCTTATGAACACCAGCTGCTCCTCGTCCCAGTCTGTCCTCCACACATCTGGTTGAGTCCAGTCCGGGCGGATGATTTATCCACCAGTCCATGCGTTCCATGCTAGTTGACAATAGCATATGATGCTGATCCCAGACAGTGATGTGGGTCACAGCAGGAGTACAGGACAGCGATAAGATGAACACATACCACTGGTGATACGTCAGCAGTGCTACATGCCACGTAGCCGGGGCTACCTAGCACCCGTGTGGGTGGTGGACGGCCCGGGCTGGGCTCAGGTGGGGGGGTATACTAGATGGTGGTCTGTTGTGTGCACTAGGTGGTTGTCTGTTGTGTGTAGGTGTTGTTGTGTTGTGTGTACTAGGTGTTGGTGTGTTGTGTGTACTAGGTGGTGTGTTGTGTGTACTAGGTGTTGTTGTGTTGTGTGTACTAGTTGTCGTTGTGTTGTGTGTACTAGGTGGTGTGTTGTGTGTACTAGGTGGTGGTCTGTTGTGTGTACTAGGTGGTCTGTTGTGTGTTCCTAGGTGTTGTTGTGTTGTGTTCCTAGGTGGGGGTGGTGCAGTACGGCTCCCGGGTGGTGCATGAGTTTGCGCTAAGCGACTTCCAGACGGTGGAGGAGGTGGTGGCGGCGGCACGTAGCATCGAGCAGCGAGGAGGAGAGGAGACGCGCACCGCCCTCGGGATCAACAAAGCCCGGTACTGAAGCCTTAGAACCCACAGAGCCCTGAAGCCTTAGAACCCCAGAGGTCCTGAAGCCTTAGAACCCACAGAGCCCTGAAGCCTTAGAACCCCAGAGGTCCTGAAGCCTTAGAACCCACAGAGCCCTGAAGCCTTAGAACCCCAGAGGTCCTGAAGCCTTAGAACCCACAGAGCCCTGAAGCCTTAGAACCCCAGAGGTCCTGAAGCCTTAGAACCCACAGAGCCCTGAAGCCTTATAACCCACAGAGCCCTGAAGCCTTAGAACCCACAGAGCCCTGAAGCCTTATAACCCACAGAGCCCTGAAGCCTTAGAACCCCAGAAGTCCTGAAGCCTTAGAACCAAAAGAGCCCACAGAGCACAGTACTAAAGCCTTAGAACCTCAGAGGTGCTGAAGTCTTAGAACCCCCAGAGCCCACAGAGCCCGGTGATAAAGCCTTAAGCCCAGTTCAGACCAAAGACTAGTCTCGCAACGACTTGCAACTTGCAACTCCTTGTCCTGCTGTGACGTCAGGTGGTTTCCCTAGCAACTGTGAACGCTCTGGCACAGCTGA
This sequence comes from Gadus macrocephalus, assembly GCF_031168955.1. Classification (NCBI taxonomy): domain Eukaryota; kingdom Metazoa; phylum Chordata; class Actinopteri; order Gadiformes; family Gadidae; genus Gadus; species Gadus macrocephalus. The sequence goes on from NC_082390.1 coordinate 10,595,261, forward strand.
GAGCCGCAACAACATCAGCATCAGGCTAAAAAGTAGCCTAACTTAGGTTTGCGATTAGATTGCTTGAGCTAGCTCCCAGATTTACCCTCCCGGACAAGTAGGTCCGGGGGGTTTAGGTAGGCCTACTTCAGCGGCAGAAACAGGGTCCTACGCCAATCTTTGTAGAGAGATTTCTTTGGGCAAAAACTGTTGTTTTATTTTTATTGATCCCCTTCGAGAATTTGTGTGTAGAGGGGTGGGTCTAGCTATATTCTCGCCTTTCTCCTTTGTAAAGCGTATTGTGGGCCTATTGCTTTTGGGCCGATACTGCGCCCATTCTGTGATTCGTTCTGCCGCAGCACTCAATTGAATTAATTTCGTTCAAATGTTCGTCCAATCCACTCCAATAGTGGTCCTGCATTGAGTTTAAATCCAACTCTAACGAATTAAGTTTTAAGTTTCATAGAATATTTATACATTCCCAGGGCATGTTAAATGAGTGCATGCCCTGCCAGCCGCCACTCGTAACACACTTGTAAAATGCAGTCGTCAATTGATGGAATGGGTTATTTCATACATCATCACAACCAATATTTGGAATTAATCAAATAAATTACAGATAAATAATACTGAAATGGCTACTTTTTGGTTGAACACATTTGAACGAAATATTTATGACCCCCAATGTTGACCTGAAGTTGGTGCCACTTATTGGTAGACTATCGGAATGGCGGTAGGCCTACTAAAAGGTGTCTGAATGGGGGCATGTTGGAATGGCCACATGTAACCATAACAACTGTTATAGCTAATGTGTACTGTGGACAGTACGGGACTGGGACGGAGTAAGGCTGTGACGTACAAGTTGTTCTGTCCTGTGTCCTGATTGGCTGAAGAGAAATAGCTCTGTCGTTGTGTTCTAAAACTGGACATGGCGATTTGACATGTTCAATCTCTCGCGACTCCTTGCGACTCATTGCAACGGCATCAGCCGCGCTGCAACGACCAGTTCACACTGCTGCAACTTTTCCCCTGCGACGTTCCAAAACAGTCTCGTTGCAAGTCTTTGGTCTGAACTGGGCTCTGGAACCCCCAGAGCCAATACTGAAGCCTTAGAACCCCAGAGGCACTGAAGCCTTAGAACCCCAAGAGCACGGTAGTGAAGGTTGCACGGTGATGAGAGGGTTGGGGTCATGGGTCGGGGTCAGGAAGGTCAGGGGTCAGGAGGGTCAGGGGTCAGGAGGGTTGGGGTCAGGAGGGTGGGGGTCAGGGGACATGAGGATTGGGGTCAGGAGGGTTGGGGTCGGGGGTCATGGAGGTCACGGTGTGTGTGTTCCAGACAGGAGGCGTTTGCGCGTGGCGGGCGGCGCGGCGCCAAGAAGGTGATGATCGTCATCACGGACGGAGAGTCACATGACTCCGCCGAGCTGCCACGGGCCGTCGAGCTGAGCAGGAAGGCCAACATCACCACGTACGCCATCGCTGTGAGTCCTCCCACTGTTTGTCTGACTCTCTCTCTGTCTGTCTCTCTCACTCTCTCTCTGTCTGTCTCTCTCTCTCTCTCTCCATCTGTCTGTCTGTCTGTCTGTCTGTCTGTCTGTCTGTCTGTCTGTCTGTCTGTCTGTCTGTCTGTCTGTCTGTCTGTCTGTCTGTCTGTCTGTCTGTCTGTCTGTCTGTCTGTCTGTCTTTCTGTCTCTCTCTCTCTCTCTCTGTCTGTCTCTCTCTCTCACCGAGGTTTAGGACCCTGTTGTGATGTTGATGATGATGATGATGATGAGGGGTCCTCCTCAGGTCCTGGGGAGCTACACCCGTCTGGGGATAGACCCCGCATCCTTCTTGAAGGAGATCCGCCTCCTGGCGAGCGACCCTGAGGACCAGCACTTCTTCAAGGTCTCGGACGAGTCGGCGCTGAAGGACATCGTGGAGGCGCTGGGAGAGAGGATGTTCTCCATAGAAGGTGAGCAGTAGCATTAGCCTTAGCATTAGCAAAGTGTCTGTTAGATGTGAGCGTTTGCAAGTTGTCTGTTGGCTGTTATGTCAGCTGTCAGCTGTTAGCTTTTGCAAGATTTCTGTTAGCATTCAGTTGTTAGCATTAGCGAGGTGGCTGCTAGCTGTAAGCATTAGCAAGGTGTCTGTTAGCTGTTAGTGTTAGTTTTAGCGAGGTGTCTGTTAGCGTTAGCAAGGTGTCTGTGAGCTTTTAGCGTTAGCATTAGCAAGATATCTGTTAGCGTTCAGTTATGAGCATAAGCAAGGTGTCTGTTAGCTGTTAGCATTAGCAAGATGTCTGTAAACATGTTGTTGTTAGCATTAGCGAGGTGTCGCCTAGCTGGTAGCGATAGCTGTGTACAGAGCATGGTCTCCTGTGACTCTCAGCAGTCTGGTCTTGTTAATTATGAAGGAATGTTCGCTATCAAAGGGAGAAGTATGAGTATTTAATTGTTATGTCTTGTTGTGTTTTCTTGTTGTGTTGTTGTGTCTGGTTGTGTTGGGTCTTGTTGTGTTGTCGTGTGTTGTTGTGTCTTGTTGTGTTGTTGTGCCTTGTTGTGTTTTTTTTTGTGTTGTGTTGTGTCTTGTTGTGTTGTTGTGTCTTGTTGTTTTCTTGTGTCTTGTTCTGTTTTCCTGCTTGGTTTAGGAACCAACAGTGAGGGGAGGAAGTTTGGACTGCAGATGGCCCAGGCTGGTTTCTCCTCCCACCTCGTCCAGGTAGGGGTTAGACAGTACAGAGATAGGTCACTAAGGAGCAGGTAGGGAGGGGTTAGACGGTACAGAGACAGGTCGTTAAGGAGCAGGTAGGGGTTGGATAGTACAGAGACAGGTCATTAAGGAGCAGGTAGGGGTTAGACAGTACAGAGACAGGTCATTAAGGGGCAGGTAGGGGGAGGACAGAACAGAGACAGGTCATTGCGGGGAAGGTCAGGGTTAGAAAGTGAATATAGAGGCAGGTCATTAAGTAGCAGGTAGGGGTTAAACAGTGGCTACACAGGCAGAAACAGAACAAACAGTTCAGAAGTCTTCCCTTCAGCGGGTGGAAATAGAGTGTTTTTCCTGGAGTTATATCACTGCTCTGTTTCATGGAAAAATAGTTTCCTCAGCGGAAAAACAGGTTTAAATGTGACAGAAGGATCTGAGTTGACAGCGTTCCATGAGAGAAGAGAAGGCTCCTCTTACCTCAGTCCTGCTGCCGTCCAACAGCCAGCCGCTGGAGTTATGGATCCTGGCTCCACGGCCACCATTGAAATAAAAGAAAAAAAACATTAATCATGAGGATCTTCTGACTCTCTGAGCTCGTCTGCACAGAGTCCAGAAGCCTTCAGGACGCGCCTGGCAGCTCTCTGTGTCCCCACTCCAAGGTCTCGGTCTGGAGGAGACATCTGCTCCACGGCTCAACAGGATTACAATGTTTCCATGGAAACGTTGATCAGAAGAATGTGCAGAATGATGTCAACGTATGAGTGGATGAAGGCTGACCTTTGACCCTGCAGGACGGGGTGCTGGTGGGGGCGGTGGGGGCCTACGACTGGAACGGGGCGGTGCTGAAGGAGACCCCCAAAGGGAAGGTCATCCCCCCGCGCTCGTCCTACCTGGAGGAGTTCCCTGAGAGCCTGCAGAACCACGCCGCCTACCTGGGTAAGGGAGGGGGCAGTGGGGGTGGAGGAGGGATACTGTCACTCACACTGACGGCGCTCTGCTCCTAGGTTACGCGGTGGGCTCCATGGTAACGGCCCGGAGGAGGCAGCTGTACGTCGCCGGGGCCCCGAGGTTCAACCACACGGGGAAGGTGATCGTGTTCACCATGAAGAACACCGGGCACCTCAGCATCCTCCACTCGCTGCTGGGACAACAGGTAACCATTGCAACCTCCCCTCCACACTTTGCTGGGACAACAGGTAGCCACAGGAACCTCCCCTCCACACTCTGCTGGGACAACAGGTAACCATAGCAACCTCTCCTCCACACACATCAGAGACAACAGGAAACCATAGCAACCTCTCCTCCAAACGCATCTGCTGGGACAAAGGATTAGACTGAGGCCCTGTTTTCCTTGGCACCAAAAAAATAAGAATACAAGGCGGAACATCGTCTTCTTCTGCAGAAAATACAGAAAATACTTTTTAATGTACAGTTAGTAATACAATTTACTTAGAGGGCTGTATTTAAAGCTAAATACAAATCAAATCAAACAAAAACAAATCAGACGGAAATTCTATGTTGCCCCGCTGGCGGGAGGGCGATGATGTCATCGTTTGCGTATCTGGCGTCCACACAAAACCTAATACCAAAACGCAGGTGGGCTTTTTTCTCTTTTTCACCCTGGGTCCTGGTTTCAAAAAAGTCTGTTTGCAGGTACCAAAAACGCCAGATCCGTCTGGACGGTCGGCCCAAACTTACAAGACTTCTGTGTTTTTAAACAAAAATCGTTTCCGTGTGGACAGGGCCTGAGTTTGACTAAACTGGTCTCTTAGCTGCCAGTTTGTCTACTGAATTACATATTAAGTTTGGAACCGTTGATCTTTTTGATGTCCACAGATGATAGGGTTAGATGTAGAGTCCCTGTCAATAGATAGCTGACACTTACTCTCTTCTCCTCCTCCTCTTTCCTTCTCCTCTCCTTCTCCTCTCCTTCTACTCCTCTCCTCCTCTCTCCTTCTCCTCCTCTCCTCCACTACTCTTCTCCTACTCTCCTCCTCTCCTCCTCTACTCTTCTCCTCTTCCTCCCCTCTGTCCTCTCCACCTCTCTCCTCGTCTCCTCTCTCCTCCTCTCCTTCAGATCGGCTCGTACTTCGGCAGTGAGCTGGCGTCGGTGGACCTGGACGGGGACGGAGACACAGACGTCCTCCTGGTGGCCGCGCCCATGTACTACTGCCAGGGCTGGGAGAGAGGCCGCGTGTACATGTGGGCCCTCAGCGCCCAGGTGGGTCTGAGGAGAGGAGGAGCCAGAACCATCAGGACAACCTGATGATGCCCTAGACCAGACTACACCAGACCAGACTAGACCAGACCAGACTAGACTAGCCCTGACTATACTACGCTACACTAGACCAGACTAGACTAGCCCTGACTATACCACGCTTCACTAGACCAGACCAGACTAGCCCTGACTATACCACACTACACTGACCAGACTAGAGTAGCCCTGACTATTTCCCACTATACTAGACCAGACTAGACTAGCCCTGACTACACCAGACTACACTACACCAGAACAGACTAGCCCAGACTAGCCCATAGTAACTAGACTAGTCCAACCGGCCCCTCCCCCTGTGGCTGCAGGGAACGTTGGTCCACCAGGGGGTGCTGGAGGGGTCGGAGCACGCCCAGAACGCCCGGCTAGGCTCCGCCCTCGCCCCCATCCCCGACATGAACGGGGACGGCTGGAGCGAGCTGGTGGTGGGCGCGCCACTGGAGGACGACCACCAGGGGGCGGTCTACGTCTTCTACGGAAAGAGAGACCGCATCCAGAAGAAATACAGACAGGTACAGATGGTGGATAGATCTATAGATATACAGATATATCTCTATCTCTATACAGTGATTATATCTCATGATGTAGATAGTGAGTTTAATTACCGTTGTTGGTATTCGTCCTTGTTGGGTACTTACTCAGTCTGTCTGCCTACCTGTCTGGGTGTCTGTCTGCCTACCTACCTCTCTGTCTGTCTGTCTGTCTGCCTCCCTGTCTGTGTGTCGGCCTCCCTGTCTGTCTGTCTGTCTGTCTGTCTGTCTGTCTGTCTGTCTGTCTGTCTGTCTGTCTGTCTGCCTCCCTGTCTGTCTGTGTGTCTGTCTGCCTCCCTGTGTGTCTGTGTGTCTGTCTACCTGCCTGTGTGTCTCTCTGTCGGCCCCCCTGTGTCTCTGTAGAGGATCTCGGCGGTCTCCCTGGGGTCCGGTCTGCAGTACCTGGGTCTCAGTCTCCACGGGGTCCTGGACCTGAATGCAGACGGGCTGGTGGACCTGTCCGTGGGGGCGCTGGGGGGCGTGGCCACAATCTGGTCCGTTAACCAATCACCAGTCACCATGTGGGCCGTCACCTCATCAGTGGGATTGGGAGTTTAGTAATGTGTGTGTGTGTGTGTATGTGCCCGTGTGTGTCTGCGCATGTGTGTGTGTCCCCTTGTGTGTGTACGTGTCCCCGTGCGTATGCCCGTGTGTTTGTGTGTTTGTTTGTGTGTGTGTGTGTGTGCGCGCCCGTGTGTGTGTGTGTGTGTGTTTGAGCAGGTCTCGCAGTGTGCTGCGGATCAGCTCCAGGGTGACCTTTGAACCTGAGAAGGTGAACCTGTTCCATAAGGACTGCCAGCGGGGGGGCAGGGAGGTGAGCTGCATGTTGCTGTCCGTCTGTCTGCTGGCCCGGACAGCCGCCCCCGCCCCCACCCCCACCTCCGCCCCAGTGGGTGAGTCGTCGCCATGGAGATAGCAAGCACATGGTGCCAGCTAAACATATAGCTTCACAGTGTGTGTGTGTGTGTGTGTATTTGTGTGCGTGCTAACTCCACACACACCTGGAGTTAGCCGTCACCTGACCTGTGGCTCCGCCCCCAGGTGTCTGGGTTTCTTTGGGTCTGGACGAGAGGCGGGTCCCCCCCCGGGCAGTTCTGGACCAATCAGAGGACAGGTTGCTGCTGCTCTCCCTGCTTCCTGGACAAGAGCTCTGTCAGCCAATCAGCTTCTCTGTTCAGGTGAGACGACACTACAGCCCAGGTGAAGCCCCTCCCTCCAGGTGAGCCCGTGGTCACACTCTCCCCCCCCGCCCCAGGAGACCCCTGACTATGGCCGGCCCATCCTGGTCGTCACGGAGACCGGCCTGCAGACCCCCGACGACGGGACAGTCCTGGACCCCGACTGGCCCTCCGTCCTGAGGACTGAGGTGAGGCCCGACCTTTAAGCTGACCAGCCAATCATAAGCACCTATTAGCGACTTCACAACTAGAGCCTCTCATCTGTTGCCCGTCCCCTCTCTCCGTAGCTCCTCCCCTTAGTGACATCACCAGCACTTCCCCTCTGTTGCCCATCCCCTCTCTCCGTAGCTCCTCCCCTTAGTGACATCACTAAAGCCTCTCCTCTGTTGCCCGTCCCCTCTCTCCGTAGCTCCTCCCCTTAGTGACATCACTAGAGCGTCTACTCTATTGCCCCTCCCCTCTCTCTGTAGCTCCTCCCCTTAGTGACATCACTAGAGCCTCTACTCTGTGGCCCCTCCCCTCTCTCCCTAGCTCCTCCCCTTAGTGACATCACTAGAGCCTCTACTCTGTGGCCCCTCCCCTCTCTCCCTAGCTCCCCTTCTGGAATGGCTGTGAGCATGAGGAGAGCTGCCGGCCTGACCTGGTCCTCCACGCACACTCAGACCTGCCCACACTCAGGTACACACACACACACACACACACACACACACACACACACACACACACACACACACACACACACACACACACACACACACACTCTCAGGTACACAAACACACACACAGTCACCTGCCCAATCTTTGGTACACACACAAAAACCTCTACATACCATTACACACACTCAGGTACACACAAACACTCACACTCACACCTGCCCACTCAGGTACACCAACACACACACACACACACACACACACACACACACACATCACACACACACACACACACACACACACACACACACACACACACACACACACACACACACACACACACACACACACACACACACACACAAACACCAAAACCTGTGATAATAATCCTGTTTCCATGGCAGCCAGTTCTGTGGTGTGAAAGGGCATCCTGCCCTGTGCCGCCAGCAGGGGGCGGGCCCAGAACAGAAAGGGGGGGTCACAGCACAGGGAGGCGTGGTCTCGGGGCGGGGTGGCCCGGCGTCTGGGGCGAAGCGAGCCTCTGTGAGGGTGGTGGAGTCGAGCCGTCGGAGGGTGGTGGTCTACGGCCGTCTGGAGAACCTTGGGGAGAACGCCTTCGGCGCTGCGCTGCACCTCCGCCACTCCCCCAACCTGGTCCTCTCCAGCATCCTCGTCAAGGTAACCGTTACCACGACAACCAGGCTGCCTGGTCTGTACAACGATCTATAGCTCTATCTCTTGATCTAAGAGACTCCTCCCTCCTGCCAGGACCAATCAGATCTCCAGATAGAGTGTCACGCTGAGCTGGCCAATCAGAGGAGCTGTAACATCAGTGCTCCCTTCATGAGGTCCAGGGCGCAGGTAGGTCCCGCCCCATGGTGGTCTTAAGATGTCTGTGCACACAGATGTCCATCTATGGGATGTGGTTTGTCTCCTCTCTCCTCCCAGCTGTCCTTCCACGTGGAGTTTGACTTCAGCCACCTGGGGTTTCTGGACCACATGGAGGTCGTCATAGAAGCCAGCAGGTGAAACCTTTCTTCCTCACCCAATCACCCGCCCCTATTGGTTAAATGGAGAATTACAGACAAGTGTGTGTGCTTGAGTGTGTGTGCTTTTGTCTTTTAAATAGTGAGGGCATTGAGAGGAATCCAGCAGACAACATGAACCATCTCCACCTTCCTCTACAGTACGAAGCAGATCTCCTGTTCACCAGGTAACCCTAGTACCAGGTAACCCTATTACCAGGTAACCAGGTAACCCTGGTACCAGGTAACCCTGCAGACCCGACTCGGGAGTTTTGTCAGCTCTGATTGGTCCCCAGGGAGAGGTGGGTCAGGTGGCGTTTCAGGAGATATGTCCTCTTGGCTGAAAACTGTAGTTTCAGTTTGTTGTGACCAACCAACCGTTTAAAAGGGACATATTATACCACCAGGTGTGAGTGTGATTAGCCATTACAAGCCTTAAAAATGAATGTGCAGCTTCTGACATCACAGGTGGGTGTGTCCACCTAGATGTATGACGAATAGATGAGAAACGTTTGCTACAGTCCACTGGGTAGGCTGGTAGATTGATCTATCCAGCACACATCTAGGTGGATACTCCCACCTCTGATGTCAGTAGCTGCACATGTCCCCTTTAAGAAAACAATATCAGAAGAACCACGCTACCCATGATGCAATTCAGTCTCGGTCATCCTCTCATGAAGGTTGTTGAAGACACCCCCTTGCGTACACACACTCTCTCACAAACACATGCCTGTGATTGTCTCCAGGCACCCTGACTCTCATCATTATGACCTCTCTTCCTCACCCCCATCTTCCTCATCCTCCCTGGACACCACCCTGACGTACCAGGTGAGAAGCAGCTCCTCCTGCTCCTCATCTACAGCCTCCTCCTCCTCCTCCTCCCCCTGTTCAACCAGCTCCTCCTCCTCCTCCTCCTCATCTACAGCCTCCTCCTCTCCTGCTCCTCCTCCTCCTTCTGCTCCTCCAGCTCCCCCTGCTCCTCCTCCTGCTCCTCCTGCTGCTCCTCCTGCTCTGTAGGCCAGTGTGTGGGGAGACTGTCGCTCTGTCAGGGGACAGGTCCAGTGGTCTGATAGGCTGAGCTTCTGGTTGCAGGTCCAGAACCTGGCTATGTTTCCCGTGTCGGACCTCCTGCTCGGTCTGGATGTCTGGGCTGTGACGCCGTCTGGCACCCGGCTGCTCAACCTCACCTCCTACAGCACCCTGCCGGTAATACACCCTACTACACCCTCAAATACGCCCTATAGTACATACTATAGTACACAGTATAGGTACCATATACACACACCATATAGACGCTATAAAACACAGTATAGTGCTGTAGATGATGATGTTAATTTTGAGCTGTTTTAAACCAGGGTTGTGTCCTACTGTAATATATTATTAACCAGTGTTGTGTAATATCGCCCCCATGCAGGCCGGCGGGGGTCACTGCAGCCTGCCGGCCCACACAGCCCACACCACGGAGAAGGAGGAGGACCTGACCCACACCCCACAGCTGGTAACACAAGCACACACATGGACATGGTTCAGAAGGATTGTACTTTTATACATGATTACACGTGTGTGTGTGTGTGTGTGTGTGTGTGTGTGTGTGTGTGTGTGTGTGTGTGTGTGTGTGTGTGTGTGCAGAACCGTTCTAACAGCAGGAGTTTGGCTGTGGAGTGCAGGCTGAGTGTCGCGGCCAGGAGCACCGTGCAGGTCAGCATCTCAGGGAGACTGCAGCATCACACGCTGGCCACCGTGAGTCACTTTACATTCCCTCACTTTATATTAGCAGAATGATGGAGGGAGGAGAGAAAATACAGAATGATGGAGGAGAGGAGAGACAGAATGAAGGAGGGCTGAGACAGAATGATTGACGGATGAGGGAGGAGAGACAGAATGATGGAGGGATTAGAGAGGAGAGACAGGTTTTGTGTTGCCCTGAGACACGTATGACCTCTGTCCTCAGAAGGTGAAGTTCCGATCTCTGGAGATCTTGACGTGTGCAAACCTTCACCTCGACCTGACCAGCAGCAGCTTTCTGCAGGAGGACAGACCGACTAGAGTGGTAACCTACCTGTCTGTCTGCCTACCTAGCTGTCTGTCTGCCTACCGAGCTGTCTGGCTACCTACCTAGCTGTATGTCTGTCTACGTAACTATCTGTCTACCTAACTGTCTGTCTGTCTACCTAACTGTCTGCCTACCCACCTGTCTGTCTGTCTCTCCCTGTCTGTCTCTTGATGACCCCTGTCCTGTGTGCAGGTGGTGTTGGGGCTGAGGAAGGAGGTGCTCTCTGAGCTGCCCGTGCTGGTGGTGCTGGGCAGCGTGCTCGGAGGACTGGTGCTGCTCGCCCTGCTGGTCCTGCTCCTGTGGAGGGTGAGACGCGTCCTCCATTAGGCTGCTCAGGGGCCCGGCTCAGGGGCTAGGCTCAGGGGCCCGGCCATTAGCAAGTGTTGACACCTAGCTTTAAGCGCCCGCTAATGCTTAGAACCAGCTAGAGCTTAGAACCCGCTAATGCTTAGAACCAGCTAGAGCTTAGAACCCGCTAATGCTTAGAACCAACTGCCGTTTGGGTTCAGATAGCGTTAAGAACAGCTAGTTTAGAACCAGCTAGCTTTTAGAACAGACGGAACTTCCTGGTTCTGAGGATTTTCTTCTTCTCTCCAGCTGGGTTTTTTCAGGAGGCGGACCCGGAAGGAAGCAGAGGAGGCGGAGGGGCTGGCGTTGACCAACGAGAAGATGGCAGAGAACTTGCTGTAGTCAAGATGTCCTCAAGTCTACAGGTTACCTGCTCTCAGGGCCAGCACTCCCTAACCCTGTCATCCTCTAGATATATATATATACACATAATGCATACATTTCTATGTTATATATATCGTCTGAATGTTGTTTTTTACACTCTTTGTTGTAGATCGACAAGACTAATCAGAACTTACAGAAAACTGTTCTTTAGACCAAGCCATGAAGGAGCAGGTCGGGGTTAGTCTAACCCCGACCTGCTCCTTAATGACCTGTCTCTGTACTGTCTGACCCCTATCTGCTCTTTCATGACCAGTCTCTGTACTTTCTAACCGTTGGACAGTACAGAGACAGGACATTAAGGAGCAGGTAGGGTTAGACAGTACAGAGACAGGTCATTAAGGAGCAGGTAGGGGTTAGACAGGACAGAGACAGGTCATTAAGGAGCAGGTAGGGGTTAAACAGTACAGAGACAGGTCATTAACACGCATCTTGCTCTAGGATGCCTTCAGGTAGACTGAGGAATTTGGGGATTGAACCCAGAACCTCAGCTGGGATTGAAATAGCCTAACCACAATGAACCTGCCCTCTCTACCTACTAGATAGACTAACCACTAGAGGCTTCTAGAAGCTACTCGCTGTGTTATCGTTTTTTTTATACATAGCTAATGCACTTTTGTTGTGTGAACTTGAACCTGTGTAAATATCTGTGTGGGAAATATGTGTGTTGCAAGTATTCTGATTAAACATGTAACCGTAATATGAGATGGTACGTTATGACTTAATGTTGAGACAAAATAAAACATATCAGAAAATACATCTCACCATCTGGTAAGAGCTTTTATTTTGAAAATGCACTGGTTGGACTTTTCTAGATTTGGTCAAGACCTACATCTGTACTGTCCAACCCCTACCTGCTCCTTAATGACCTGTCTCTGTAGTCTAACCCCTCCCTGCTCCTTAATGACCCGTCTCTGTACTGTCTAACCCCTACCTGCTCCTTAATGACCTGTCTCTGTAGTCTAACCCCTACCTGCTCCTTAATGACCTGTCTCTGTACTGTCTAACCCCTACCTGCTCCTTAATGACCTGTCTCTGTACTGTCTAACCCCTACCTGATCCTTAATCACCTGTCTCTGGACTGTCCAACCCCTACCTGCTCCTGATGACTTTGAGTAGGTCAAAGCTTATTTTATCTTATTGGAGAGAAAACAGAGGCTAAAAGCAGACGACTGGTTCAGTATTTAATCAAGCAGTCTCCAGATCGTCTCTTAAAACATTTTACACTCAATTAAAAAGGAAACTCTTTGGCCTCAATTCAGCCGGAGCAACATTGAGCTGTAGGGAAGACCCTGAATCCATTAGTGTTGTTAGGGGTCCCAGCAGGGGTCCCAGCGGGGGGGGACCCAGGTTCCCCCCTGCAGGTCTACGCTGTGGTCGGCTCCCAAGGGACCCACCCTCTCAAAACATTCCACCCCCAGGGCCGTGTTGGAGATACTTGGTGTTCAACAGTCACATTCTCCACCAGTCTGACCGTTAGAAAATAAATCACACCCAATACTTTTATAAAGCATAGTCCTTAAATAAAGAATTAAAAATATGGATGACCAAAAAGTACAGTTTCTTTCCGCCCTCAGGCAGGCAGGCCTGAGGGCGGAGACCTCAGGCCATGGGTCCAGAGACCCACGGCCGACTGACATCAGTTCCAAGGTCGTGAGAAGAGTCAGCAGTGGACCCGGTCCTCTGAAGACTGGATCCTAGGGGTGTTCCACCAGGTCCTCGGGAGACCGGGTCCCCGGGTCCAGGCGGGGTCCTAGTGCAGCTCTACGAACTCCTCCAGGCTGCTGGGGATCTGCTGGCGGTAGCTGATGCTGTGCTGCCGGACGGCGCGCGCTGCCAGGCACTTGAGGCTCATCTTCATCTGGGTCTTCAGGAGGATCTCCGAGACGCCGGTGGTGCTGCGGTCCAGCGGCGTCTTCTGCTGCTTGTTGGTCATGTCCGTGTGGGCGCCCGCCTCCACCAGGCTGATGATGATGGCGTGCAGCGTCAGGAAGTCGCTGATGGGCCGGTGGTACTGCACGATGACGTGCAGCGGGCTGTTGCCCTCGCGGTCCACCGCGTTGACGTTGGCGCCGCAGTCCAGCAGCAGCTTGGTGACCTGGGCGCTGGGGAAGCTGCACACGTCGTTGGTGTGGAAGTCGTCCACCGGCGTGCTGGAGCTGATGGCCAGGTGCAGCAGCGACGAGCCCTCGCGGGAGCGCGGGTCCAGCTGGATCAGGGTGTAGATCTGCTTGTTGATGCGGGCGCGCTCCTCGTCGCTGCACAGCGTCTTGGTGGAGATGCACACGAGGTAGAGGAAGGTGAACAGGTTCGACTCGTAGTTGTCGGTGGCCTGCGGCAGCTCGGCCTCCGGGGCCGCCTCCATGCGCGCCGTGCTCCTCTGGATCTCCAGCACGCTGCAGCCCAGCACCTGCTCCACGGCGGCGGGCCGCAGCGCCTCCTTCAGGTGCACCATCTGGGAGAAGACCTGGGCAAAGCGCAGCAGGTCCTTGTGCGTGTTGCGGCTGCCCTTCTGCCGCAGCCGCAGCGCGTGCAGCCACAGCTTGATGCACTGGTCGAACTCCATGTTGTCCGCGTACACAGCGCCGCGGTAGATGATGGGGTGCGACACGTCGATGTTGTCCGAGCCCAGGATGCGCTCCCGGACCATCAGCCCCTCCATGTGCAGGACGTCCCGGTTGTTGCGGATGGCCTCCAGCTCCTGCGGCGTGCGGCACTCGCTGCGGCCGCCGTAGGCCTCGATGGGCGGGGCCAGCGGCTCCTTGGGGACAGGCCGCGCCGGGTCGCGGTGGCGCTCCAGCATGGCCAGGTACAGGTAGTGGTACGTCTTCAAGATGTCGTAGTTCTCCCGGTCGTTGGCGAACGAGGCGCCCAGCAGCTCCAGGGCCTCGATGCGGCTCGCCACGTCGCAGTCGGCGTGCGCCAGCAGCAGCTCCACCACCTCTGCCTTGCAGCTCTCCGCCGCCACCTTCAGGGGCGTCATGCCGTGGCCGTTCACCACCATGGCCGCCTGCCGCCGCACCAGTGCCTGCACGATGTCCAGGTGGCCCGCCTCGGCCGCGAAGTGCAGCGCGGTGGCGCCGCAGTGGGCCGTGGCGTCGGGGTTGGCGCCGTGCTCCAGCAGGAAGCCCACCACGTCGGCGTGCCCCTTGTAGGCAGCGATCATCAGGCAGGTGTTGTTGTACTTGTTGGTGATGCCGATGTCGGCCGCGTGCTCCACCAGGTAGCGCACGATGTCCACGCGCCCGTCGAAGCAGGCCGCCCGCAGGGGGGTGGAGTTAGTGACGGTGGTGTGGTTCACGTTGGCATGGTGACTGACCAGCAGGCGCACCACATCAAAGTGCCCCGCCCCCGCCGCACACCACAGCGCAGTGGCCCCGTCGATCACGTAGCTGGAGGTCAGGGGTCAGAGGTCAGCAGAGGGCCTGGGACTACCACAGGGCTGACTGGGACTACGACAGGGCTGACTGGGACTATAACAGGGCTGACTGGGACTATAACAGGGCTGACTGGGACTATAACAGGGCTGACTGGGACTATAACAGGGCTGACTGGGACTACAACAGGGCTAACTGGGACTACAACAGGGCTAACTGGGACTACAACAGGGCTAACTGGGACTACAACAGGGCTAACTGGGACTACAACAGGGCTAACTGGGACTACAACAGGGCTAACTGGGACTACAACAGGGCTAACTGGGACTACAACAGGGCTAACTGGTTCTACAACATGGCGGCTAACCGCTCCCCGGGGCCCCAGACTCACCCGTCGAACCGCACCGTGCCGGTCTGCTCGGTGTCCACCCGGTAGTGGTCCAGCAGCAGCCGCACCACCTTGTCGTGTCCGTTCCGCGCCGCGATGATGAGCGGCGTAGAGCGCTGTCCGGCCAGCTGGGTAACGAAGCCCAGCAGGTCGCGTGTCTCCGCCTCGGGGTGGTTCAGCAGCAGCGCGGCCAACGTCAGGACGCGGCCCTCGCTGGCCGCCTTGTAGACGTACCCCGCCAGGGACTCCATGTGAGGGCCACAGGCCGGGACCTCGCTCTGACGGGCCGCCTGCTGTGTGCTCTCCGCAGCAGGCCGCCTCCCATCAAGAGACCAGAAGACCACCGGGATCACATGGAGGGGCTCTGGAGACCCGCCTTCAAGAAGAGCCCGTCTAGGCAGAATGTCGGGGGTCTCGGGGCGCACCCTTTAAGAGGGGTCTCGATGAGCCCGTCTCAGTGCAGACCCTCTGAGGGGGGGGGGGTTCTCAGGTCGGACCCTCTAGGGGCTTCTCGGTGAGCTCGTCTCAGGCGGACCCTCTGAGGGGGGGGTACCGGTGAGCTCCTAGTTTCGGTCTTCGTAGCAGTTCAATACCGAGCGACGATCAGCTTCCGGGAGACCGAGCTGCCGCAGACGGACTAATTCAACCGATCTGCCGGGTCAGAGAGGGTGTGACGTCAGACCGAAACATCCCGAACTCTTCTTGTTTCTAAAAAAAACCACATACGGAACTTTTAGACTCGGTATTTCTGCTCTAAAGGTGCGTTCGTTCTATTTGTTCTCCACCGAAACCGCTCCGGATTCACCTTGTTGCTAACCAGTGACTCGACGGAAGTGTCCCACATAAAAACTGATCCGACTAGGAACGGAAATTAAATAATTTGGACCGTGCGTTATGATAATATATAGTCAGTATTATTGACGCAAATAGTTTTGTGATATATGTTCTACAAAATGTGAAGGGACTTCATTCTTTATTTCTTAAATGGCCATTTCATTTATATAGATTGTTTCTTTGTATACAGGGTGCTGACTGATCCATGAAGACAATACACTGGTAGACACTCAACTAAACAATCAGTTATGAGTCACATTTAAATGAATTCATTAGGCAGGGTCGATTTTGGTTCTTAGAAGGTTTATTAAAGAAATTACACCAAATAAATGATTTTCACAATCAACTACAGGGAAGTTAATGTACTTATTGTTAGTCTAATTGAATAAAGGTATCTGCTAATTACCCTAAATGTAAATGTAAAGTACGTAAAATTCCAACATGGGTTCCTCCAAGTCCCCAGAACGAGCTATAGAGCGGTTAGTCAATCCTTCCTTCCAGCCACCATTTTGGACCACATTCCTTGGATTGGAAATAAGGCAGATCATCTTACTGGGCAATAAAACGCACAAAGGGCTTCTAGACCAGAATGTTTTAATGTGTAAACATCATATACAAATATAAAGAATGTTTCTAAGATCCTGATTCACAGTCATCAAACACAGTGTGTGTGTGTGTGTGTGCGTGTGTGTGTGTTAGTCATCTGGTTCCGTCACACACTGCTCCACGATCTCCCTCAGGTCGGGGTTCTCCATTGCCGCCGCGACCCGCTCCTTATCGTTGATCTGTTTGTTAACTAGACAGAGAACTAGAGAGTTACCTAGACAGTTAACCAGAGACTAAACTAGACAGAGAACTAGAGTTAATTAGACACAACGACAGTTAACTAGAGTAGGCTTGCTGGACACACACACACACAAACACACACACACAGGCCACTCACTGTCTTCCTCTGTGGAGTGGGTTCCTTCAGAGACGTAGATCTCCAGCTGAAAACATCTACATCTTAACAACATAACCATGACTTACATAAAAATGAATGACATAACCATGACTGACATAACCATGACTACAGGTGAGGTGACGTAGGTATGAGGTCATACCTTGTGTTTGAAAGGTAAACAGCGCTGCAGTTTGACCTGTAAGCACAGACCTGCAAAACATAACATGAACCACCGGTTACCGTTGAGACCAATATGTAATGAGGGGCTGAACACACACACACACACACACACACACACACACACACACACACACACACACACACACACACACACACACACACACACACACACACACACACACACACACACACACACACACACACACACACACACACACACACACACACACACACACACAGAGAGAGAGAGACAGACAGACAGAGAGAGAGAGACAGAGAGATGGTCGTGTGGCTTCATCACGGAAGTTGTACCGATAAGGGTGGCCAGCGAGCAGTGGGGGACGGTGGGCGAGAACTTGATGATGATGAGGTACTCGTCGCCCGGCAGCGGGCGGACTTCCACGCAGCTCTCCGTCACCACGTCCAGCTCCTCCAGGGTGTTCGGCTTCTCCGGGTCCCGTATAGACCGGATCACATCTACGGGATGAGGGGTTCCTTCATTAACAAACTACTACCTCCATAGAGTTACAACTATATGTACCACAGTATCTTACCGTAGACCTCTAATTCTTTTTCCTCCATGTTCATGGTGTCTAAAGGTCATTATTCTTCTTGGTCCCACTGAGTCTGGACGGCGCCATAGCAGTTTACCAGTATAACCAGTTAAAGCGAATTAGAACATTATCCAGAGAACATTATCTAGAGAACATTACTTAGAGAACGTTATCCAGTTAACATTATCTGATCGCTTCCTCCAGGTCGTTCCGCTCCAGACCAAAGCAGTCGAGGTCAGAAGCTAACTACACGATAACAACAATAACGTTGTGAGGGTATTGTCTATAACGTGAAACGTAAATAAAGCATACAACAAGCCCCGTTTTGGTCCTGTCATTGAATTTCGAATTATTTAATCAACTCTTCAGACACTTTTCGATTAGCCGGCCTGGATCAGCTGACCTCCACGTCATGTGACATCCACAGCATCATGTGATCATTATATTGACATGAAGCTCCATGATGCTACAGTTGTCAGGAGATGACCATATCTAACCCAGTAGCTCCAGTGTTCCTCTGTGTTCTTATCCTCTTATAGCCACCATGTCGCAGCAGAGCAGCGGCCTGGAGGTGCTGCTGGTCCCGGGACACCCGCTGCTGGGCCGGGTCAGGTCCGGGGACAGGGTGGCCCTTCTGTCCGGCGGCGCCCTGCTGGGCCGCCTGGATTCCCGGGGCGGGCTGACCGTCGGGGACCTGGCTGACCGTGGAGAGGTCCTTGGGGGCTCCGCCACACTGGAGGGGTCCTTCTCAGAGTAACTATGTGGCTTGTCTCTGAGGTCCTGTTTATATCTTTTGGTCGTCTAGGATTTTCTTCTACTGAGTAGAATTAAAATATAAACCTTTTTACCAGACCTCTATGTGAAGCATATTATTATATAAGCACATTTTGTTGGATTAGTTTGATTACATTGCTGTGTGTAGACAGAGAGTACTTTTCCTTATCTATTTGTGTTGTGTCTGTTGATTAGTTTTGCCTGGGAGGAGGTTACCCCTGAAGGAGGAGAAGGAGGCGGAGGAGGAGGTGGCCCATCCAGGCTGCTCGCGGTCACAGGCAGCCAAGACGTGTGTCTGGTGACGGTTGTGACGGGGGCAGCTGATGGAGTTGGACTGGTGTGTGTGTCTGAGTGCCCCGCCGGCCGCCTGCTGAAGATGGCAGAGGACAGCGGGTTCAGTGAGTGTGGACAGACTTTTTAAATGAATCACTAGGATGACTCTGCATGTTCAGTGTTATCATTATTCACTATGATGTTAGTGTTGATCATTATTCACTATGATGTTAGTGTTGATCATTATTCACTATGATGTTAGTGTTATTATTCACTATGATGTTAGTGTTGATCATTATTCACTATGATGTTAGTATTATTATTCACTATGATGTTAGTGTTGATCATCATTCACTATGATGTTAGTGTTATTATTCACTATGATGTTAGTGTTGATCATTATTCACCATGATGTTAGTGTTATTATTCACTATGATGTTAGTGTTGATCATTATTCACCATGATGTTAGTGTTATTATTCACTATGATGCTGGTGGTTCGATGTATCTTTGGACGA
Organism: Gadus macrocephalus; assembly: GCF_031168955.1. Taxonomy (NCBI): domain Eukaryota; kingdom Metazoa; phylum Chordata; class Actinopteri; order Gadiformes; family Gadidae; genus Gadus; species Gadus macrocephalus. The sequence continues at coordinate 10,614,209 of NC_082390.1, forward strand.
GGAGAAGGGAAATCTGATGATCTAGCGAGACGCATTGAAATCCATTTATTTATAATCACATGAAAAACCCTTTCTCCAGGCGTCTCCAGGCTCCAGAGTGTGAGGCTGCTGAGCTTCCAGGACTCCTGTTCTGTCCTCCTGCTCAACTCCTCCCTGCTTCTCACCCTGCACTGGAGACAGGAGGTGCAGGGTGAGGAGGAGGCCCGGGACCCAGAGGAGAGCCAGGACCTGGAGGAGAGTCAGGAGCTGGAGAAGGAGGAGGAGGAGGTGCAGATGGTCTCCTCCTGCTCCCTCCTTGTTCAGGGGGAGCAGGAGGAGGTGTCCTCCTCCTGTCTGTCTGCAGGAGTTCTGTTCCTCCTCTGCAGGAGTGGACTGATCTGTATCCTTAACTCACATGATTTACTAGTAATTAGTAACTAGTACGATTACTACCACGTGGTTTGATAAACTATATATGATGTATTACTATCACTGTAAGTCTAATGTAAGTATTATACCTTGGTTAGGTAAGGGTGACGTGGGTTAGTTGAAGTGTAACCTGGGTTAGTTGAAGCGTAACATTGTTTCTTTAACCAGACACCAGGTGGTTATGACATCACGGCCGGCAGTCTGCTGGCGACTGTCGACCTGCCCTCCTACCTGAGCTCGCTCAGGGAGGAAGAACCCTCCCCCTCCCCCTCCTCCTCCGCCTCTTCCTCCCACTCCTACCCCGCCTCCTTCAGTCAGCTCCGTGTGTCAGCTGACCTGAGCACTGCCGTCGCTCTAAGCCCCACCCACACGGCGGTGGCAGTGGACCTGAACCACTACTTCAGGTAGGAGTGCTTGGTTTGGTTATTTTAGTTAGTTTAGTTAGTTCAGTTAGCTACAATGGGTGAGTTAGTAGGGATGGGCTGAGTTTCTTAAAATGAAGCCTTCCTTTGATAACGAGGTATCATAACATAGATAACCGATATAATATAATTGCAATGTATATAACAGATAGTAGTTTGATAGTTGGTACATGTGAAGGCGTTGAATATTGTGAAGCTGTGACACACACTGCAGACCTGATCCAACTGGCTGCCCCCCCAGGACCCGCCCAGACCACCTGCTGGGAGCGGAGGCCCCTGGGTGCCTGATGACCCCTGAGGGAACCTCCAGGGCCCGGGACGCTGGCTCTCTCAACACCGACCGGTGAGCAGTGCTAACATGTGGGGGATATCCGCGATGCCTTCAAACCCCTCTTATTGTTACTGAGAATTCTTTGGTACAATCCTGATGGTTGCCTTTCACTTCGAAGTTGTACATGTTTTATTTCAACTGTTCGGTGCGACATGGTTGACCTGGTTCTTCTCTGACCCAGTTCTGTTCTGACCCAGTTCTGTTCTGACCCGGTTCTGTTCTGTCCCACAGGTCTTGGGGAGCGCGTCTGACCCGGCTGTACAGCACTGCCCAGGGCCCCGCCCCTTCCCAGGGCCCCGCCCCCTGGTTCTCCGGTCTGCCAGAGGTGGCGTCCCGCATGGCTCTTTCCCAGGCCCGGCTGTCTTTCAGCAGAGTGCCACCGGGGGGTGCCACCGCCCTGTTCTCGGTCCCTGCTTCCTCTATTGCTTCGTTGCTTTCCGTATCCCAATTTTCTGCCCTGGTTACCTTTGTATCCCCTGACGACGGCCAGTCCAGTGTGGCATTGTGGGATTTAGAGTCCCAGGCTGTGAGCTACCACCGGTGTGAGTCAGCGTCTACGGCGGTGAAATGGAAAGGACCGCAACACACTGCGCTTTTAATCAAGAGTGAGTAACATATAGACCTTTTAATCAAGAGTGAGTAACATAGGGCTTTAAATCGGAGTGAGTAACATATAACGCCCTAAATCAAGAGTGAGCTACACATAGAGTTTTAAATCAAGAGTGAGCTACATAAAGAGCTTTAAATCAAGAGTGAGTGACCTATCGAGCTTAAAATCAAGAGTGAGTAATGTATAGAGCTTTAAATCAAGAGTGAGCCACATATAGAGCTTTTGATGAAGAGTGATTAAAGAGGACCTTATTAAACTTTCCAGAGGGTCCTAAGTCAGTCTTCTTCTCTCCAGGGGGTCCTAAGTCAGTCTTCCTCTCTCCTGGGGGTCGTAAGTCAGTATTACCCTCTCCAGGGGGACTTAAGTCAGTTTAACTCTGTCCAGGGGTCCTAAGTCAGTTTTTGCTCCCTCCAGGGAGTCCGGGGTCCGGCGGTGGTCTCTCCCAGGTGATGTTTGATGTGGACCAGCAGCGATTGCTCAGCAGGCTGATGGTGTTCGGGAAGGCAGCGACGGTGGACGCCCTGTGCCACCTGAATACCTGGGGCCGTTGTTCGATCCCGATGCACGCCCTGCAGGTAGGGGGCGCTCCCACCGACACACCAACAGGGCTGTGATGAAGCTCCATGAACTCAACCTCTGGGCAGTTGGCTGGTCGCAGGTCAAAGGTTCTGTGACTGAAGCCCAATGCCCCCGGCCCCTGTGAGCCTCCTGGGGCAGGAGCCCCTCACAGGTAGGCTGCGGACAGCTGGGATAAATTCCGGGACTTTTTCCAGTCGTGTCCCGGGTTGTGTTCCTCAAACAAGCTCTCCTTGTTTGAGGAGCAGAGCTCTCCTTGTTTGAGGAGCAAAGCTCTCCTTATGTTTGAGGAGCAGACTCCGGAGCTCTCCTTGTGTTTGAGGAGCAGACCTTGACCCTTACCCTGTGCTTCACAGGCAGGGCTGAAGAACCGACAGCTGGACACGGTGGACCTGTTTCTGAAGAGCAAAGAGGAGCTGCTGTCCCCCAGTGAGCTCCCTCCGGACCCCCGGGGCGCCCTGCTGTCCCGTAAGGAGACCCCTCAGCCACGCCCTCAGGGCGGCGGCTGGGGTTGTTGTCATGGTGATGTCTGATGTGGTGTCATGGTGATGTGTCGTGATGGTGATGTGGTTTCATGGTGATGTGTTGTCATTGTGACGTGGTTTCATGGTGATGTGTCGTCATGGTGACACGTTGTCATGGTTCCAGGTGTGCAGGAGGTGTGCCCCGCCCTGGACCTGCTGTGCTGCACCATCAGAGATGGCCACGCAGAGCTGCAGTCCAGAGCGTTCTCAGAGCAGCTGCTGAGGACCACCCTGACCTTCCTCCAGACCCAGCTGAGGACCGCCTGCTGCAGCACGCACCGTGAGACACACACACGCACACGCACACGCACACACACACACACCGAGACGCACACACACACACACACCGAGACGCACACACACCGAGAGAGAGGGACACACCCGCACGCACACACACACACACGCGCGCAGACACACACACACACACACACACACCAAATCAACACACACACACACACCGAGAGACACACACACACACACACACACCAAGAGACACACACACACACACCAAGAGACACACACACACACGCACTCACCGTGGTTTTATTATGGTCTGTCCTCAGAGTTGGACGCAGAGCTTCAGAGCTGCGTCTCCATCCTGAACCGATACGTCTTCCAGCTGTGGACCCTGATGAGGTCATTCCCCTGGGCCTCCAGCCAATCAGAGCCAGCAGCACCTAACCACCTGACCGCTGACAGCCAATCAGATCCAGCCGCACCCAGCCACCTGACCGCTGACAGCCAATCAGAAACAGAACAGCACCAGAGATGGGAGCATCTCTCCACCGAGGTGAGCCACCACACACACACCAACCCTCTGCACACAGCCCCCTACTACCAGGATGAGGCATCAACTGTGTGTGTGTGTGTGTGTGTGTGTGTGTGTGTGTGTGTGTGTGTGTGTGTGTGTGTGTGTGTGTGTGTGTGTGTGTGTGTGTGTGTGTGTGTGTGTGTGTGTGTGTGTGTGTGTCAGGAAGCGGTCCGGCGGGCCGTGCTCTGCGGCCGGCTGCCCTGCCTCCAGGCCTTCCTGCGCTCCCAGAACAGACCAGAGCAGACGCTGCCCGAGCTGCGGAGGGTGGGCCTGCAGCACGCCTTCTGCTGCCTGGCTCAGAGGCAGCTGCCCCACGCCACCACTCTCTTCAGGAACATGGTGCCACACCCACACACCGTATCCATGGAAACATGACCAATGAGCTTCATGTACTTTATCAACATGTATCTAATGGTTGTGTGTGTGTGTGTGTGTGTGTGTGTGTGTGTGTGTGTGTGTGTGTGTGTGTGTGTGTGTGTGTGTGTGTGTGTGTGTGTGTGTGTGTGTGTGTGTGTGTGTGTGTGTGTGTGTGTGTGTGTGCAGGGTTTCCATGTCAATGAGGTGCTCCACAGTGTGTGTCTGTACACTGACCAGAAGGAGCTCCGGGACTTTGTGGTGAGAACCAATCAAAATCCTCCAAAGTTTCTGCTCCTTTATTCCTATTGGCTCTGGGTTTGTCAATCTGCTTGTGTGGGCGGGGCCTGTGTGTGATTGGCAGGTGGAGGAGCTGACCAGAAAGCAGTGTTTCTCCCATGAGGAGACCCAGAGGGTGCAGTTCTTCAGGGAGGTGGAGAAGCTGGGAGCCACTGCCAGGCTGACACATCCTCCCCAGAACTCTCTGAGGTACAGACCTCCTCTCTCCTCTCTCCTCCACCCCAGAACTCTCTGATGTACAGACCTCCTCTCTCCTCTCTCCTCCACCCCAGAACTCTCTGAGGTACAGACCTCCTCTCTCCTCTCTCCTCCACCCCAGAACTCTCTGCGGTACAGACCTCCTCTCTCCTCCTCTCTCTCCATCTTCATCACACTACACACGTGTTGCTTTCGTTTCATTGGATTCCTTGGTTAACCTGGTTCCATGGTAGACCTGGTTCCATGGTACATGGTAGACCTGGTTCCATGGTACATGGTTAAGCATGTCATCCTGTCAGGCTTGGTTGGTCCGAGGGTTCAGGGTTGTGTTCTTGGTTCAGGGTTGTGTTCTTGGTTCAGGGTTGTGTTCTTGGTTCAGGGTTGTGTTCTTGGTTCAGGGTTGTGTTCTTGGTTCAGGGTTGTGTTCTTGGTTCAGGGTTGTCTTCTTGGTTCAGGTTTCTGTTCTTGGTTCAGGGTTGTGTTCTTGGTTCAGGGTTCTGGAGCTGGCCCGGTCAGACCCGCAGCAGGACCCCACTCTGCTGGGCCTGGACCCGGACCCGGACCGTGTCCCGGGGGGAGCAGGACTGTGGAGCCGCCTCCGGCTGGACTGGATCAGACACTGGACCCCGAACGCCCTCAGCAGCGTTCGGCTGTCCCGCTTGCAGGATGAAGGTACGGCTCCTCACCGCTAGGGGCGCTAGGGCCCAGAAGTACGGCTCCTCACCGCTAGGGGCGCTAGGGCCCAGAAGTACGGCTCCTTACCACTAGGGGGCTAAGGCCCAGGTGACGGTACCGGCTCCTCACCACTAGGGGCGTTAAAGCCCAGGTGAAGGTAAGACTCCTCACCACTAGGGGCGCTAAAGCCAATCTAAGGCACACTTATTCTAATCCGCTCCTTATGCTAGAATTCTGGAGAAGGATACGACTCTGCTGCTAAACCTCACGACCACCTGACACACCCAAACTAACTGGTGCTAACACTGACCGGTGCTAATTTTAACGTGTGCTAACCTATCAGACCTTCGAAACATTCCACATCATGCTAGCCTATGCTAGTAGGTTGTAGCAGCTGTCTCAGCCAGCATGGCGTTAGCGTCAGGCTGTGGGGACTGGGAGGAGGGCTCCTAGACTGACAGAGCTCCTGTTGTCGTCGTAGCGGTGGTCTCCTGCGACGCCCAGACCCTGTGGTCCCACCTGACCGCCCTCAACAACCAGCAGCGCCTGAGCCGCTGGATCCAGAGCTCAGAGGACCGCGACGCCCCCTGCTGGCCGGCCATCACACCTCAGCTGGTCAGGGCACACACGGCCTGCTGCGACCACACCAGGGAGCAGCTGCTCAATCTCCTGGCCAGGTACACACAGCACCACAGTACTCGCCATAGTACTACTGCAGTACTAACCCTGGTACTACTGCAGTACTAACCCTAGTACTACAGCAGTACTAACTCTAGTACTACTGGAGTACTACTGCTGTACTACTGCAGTGCTAACCCTAGTACTATTGCAGTACTAACCCTAGTACTACAGCATTACTAACCCTAGTACTACAGCATTACTATTGCAGTACTAACCCTAGTACTACTGCAGTACTAACCCTAGTACTACAGCATTATTATTGCAGTACTTACCCTAGTACTACTGCAGTACTAACCCTAGTACTACTGCAGTAGTACTAGGGTTAGTACTGCAGTACTACTGCAGTACTAATCCTAGTAATGAGCTGTCTTGTGGTCTCTCTAGGAAGGGGATCTTTGCAGAGGGGGAGGAGCTTGATCTGCTGATGTGTCGTCTGGTCCAGGTGGGAGGGGTGATGTGTGACACCGCCCCTTCCCCCCGATACCACCTCCCGATTGGCCCAGAGCTCCACACCCACTTTATCACCCACTGTCTGAACAACAACCTGCAATACCTCCTTTACACCTACCTGCAGCATCACAGGTGTGTGTGTGTGTCTGTGTGTGTGTCTCTTGTGTGTGTCTCTGTGTGTGTAACATGCGTCTCTGTCCAGGCTGACCCAGAGGACCCTCCGGGTCGGGGTCCCGGGCCGGGGGAACCTGGAACAGGACCCCCCCTGGTTCCACATGATGCTGAGGGTCCAAGAGGTCGCCCAGGACCTGTCAGGTGACTTCCTGTTTCCTCACTTTCCCCCCATTCAAGTGACCAGTGTTCTAGATGATTGAGGTGTTTTCCTCCCAGGGTTCTAGAGGATGAAGGCGTTCTCCAGGGTTCTAGATGATGAAGGCGTTCTCCAGGGTTCTAGATGATGAAGGCGTTCTCCAGGGTTCTAGATGATGAAGGCGTTCTCCAGGGTTTTAGATGATGAAGGCGTTCTCCAGGGTTCTAGATGATGAAGGCGTTCTCCAGGGTTCTAGATGATGAAGGCGTTCTCGAGGGTTCTAGATGATGAAGGCGTTCTCCAGGGTTCTAGATGATGAAGGCGTTCTCCAGGGTTCTAGAGGATGAAGGCGTTCTCCAGGGTTCTAGGTGATGAAGGCGTTCTCCAGGGTTCTAGGTGATGAAGGCGTTCTCCAGGGTTCTAGATGATGAAGGCGTTCTCCAGGGTTCTAGGTAATGAAGGCGTTCTCCAGGGTTCTAGAGGATGAAGGCGTTCTCCAGGGTTCTAGAGGATGAAGGCGTTCTCCAGGGTTCTAGATGATGAAGGCGTTCTCCAGGGTTCTAGAGGATGAAGGCGTTCTCCAGGGTTCTAGGTGATGAAGGCGTTCTCCAGGGTTCTAGATGATGAAGGTGTTCTCCAGGGTTCTAGATGATGAAGGCGTTCTCCAGGGTTCTAGAGGATGAAGGCGTTCTCCAGGGTTCTAGGTGATGAAGGCGTTCTCCAGGGTTCTAGATGATGAAGGCGTTCTCCAGGGTTCTAGATGATGAAGGCGTTCTCCAGGGTTCTAGAGGATGAAGGCGTTCTCCAGGGTTCTAGATGATGAAGGCGTTCTCCAGGGTTCTAGATGATGAAGGCGTTCTCCAGGGTTCTAGAGGATGAAGGCGTTCTCCAGGGTTCTAGGTGATGATGGTGTCCTCCTCCCCAGACCCAGAGCGGCTGTTCCAGGCCAGTCTGACCAGCGCCCAGGTGCTGGTCCCGGGGGGCCAGGCGTCCCTCAGCAGCCTGCTGCTGGAGGGCCACGGCGTGGTGGCGCTGGCCTCACTCATGTTCCCGCCGGGGGGCGTGGACGGGGTGGTGGCCCCGGGGCCCGGCCCCCCCGCCCACAGCCTGGACCACCAGCTGCTGAGGATGGCCTTGGGCCCTTACCCCAAGCTCCGCTCCGCCCTGTTCCCCCCCGGGGGCCCGCGGGCCGGCCTGGGGCCCCCCGACGTCTCCATCTACCAGCTGCTGCAGGTACAGACCATGTATACTCTAATACTACTGTATCGCCAATATTACTATGATATACAGTATACTCTAATACCACTGTATTACCAATAATACTATGATATACAGTATACTCTGATACAGCAGTATTATCAATAATACTATGACACACTGTATACTCTAATACTACTGTATTATTAATAATAGTATGATATACAGTATACTCTAATACTACTGTATTATCAATAGTACGATGATATACAGTATACTGCCCGCGGGCACCGTGTTGGTGACCCCTGATATAGAGTATACTCTGATACAGCAGTATTAGAGTATACTCTAATACTGCTGTATTATCAATAATAATACTACTCTATTACCAATTACACTATGATATACAGTATAATCTAATACTATGATATATATATATACTCTGATACTACTAGTAAGGGTTAGATGGTGAAGGTTTAGTGTTCCTGTTATACAGTAGGTATTAGATGGTTAAGGTTTAGTGTTCCTGTTATGCAGTAGGGATTAGATGGTTAAAGTTTAGTGTTTCTGGTGGAGAGTGAGGGTTAGATGGTTGTGGTCTAGTGTTTGATGTTTTCCTCTGTGTCTCCAGTCTCTTCATCCTCTTCATCAGTCCCGGCTGTTTGGCTGGCAGACTGCCAACCCACTGCTGTCCACCGGTACGGCCAATCACAGCGCACCCCTGACCATCACATCACACACTAACCAATCACATCACACCACTGACCAATCACAGTGCACTCTAACCAATCACAGCGCACACTAACCAATCACAGCGCACCACTGACCGACAAGTCATACACTAACCAATCACAGCGTACCCCTGTCCAACACATCACACACTGACCAATCCCACGCCCCCCTCTGGTCCAGGGTCGTCGGAGCCCCCCCACTTCTCCAGCCCTCTGCTGGTGAGCCGCTGGGCGCTGGTGGAGCGGATGGACTTCCTCTACTTCCTGCGCCACAGCCGGCCCTCCTACGCCTACGCCAGCTTCCTGCTGCACGAACTGGCCGGCTCCGCCGACATGACACCACCGTGAGTGGGAGGAGCTAGGAGGAGGTGGGAGGAGTTAGGAGGAGGTGGGAGGGGTTAGGAGGAGGTAGGAGGAGTTTGGGGGAGTTAAGATGAGTTAAGATGAGTTTAGAGCAGAACAGATGAGAGAACAGGGGAGTTATGGGGTAAGGGGGAGTTGGTATCTTCTCTGGCATGTCTGAACTGTTTGTGTGTGTGTGTGTGTGTGTGTGTGTGTGTGTGTGTGTAGTGTGCAACAGGCCCTGCGTCAGGCCTCCAGGCTGGCCCTGCTCTCCTGCAGCCAGCCCAGCGTGGCAGCAGCCTGCCTGGGCTTCCTCCAGCTTCTGGGGGCCCCAAGCCTGGGGCTCCGCGTGGACCTCCGTGCCCTGCGGCTGCTGCAGGCACACAGGGGCCACAGGGGCCAAGGGCCCCGTCTGGACCTGCTGGGTAACCACACAACGCAGGCCCAATTAATAAATATATAGTATTTGTATATAGTATATGTAGTATATAGTAGTGATGGTTTTAATATAATGATGTTTGGTTCCATGCTAGGTGAGGCGAAGCCAGGGGCAGCTCAAGAGCTGATTGGTTACCTGGAGGAAGCTGTGACTGACAGCCTGGAGCAGAGAGGCATCCCAAGGTACCACCCCAGTCCCTGCTGGTCGGGACCAGTTTGAGATGATCTGGACTGGTATTAATGTGTGTGTGTGTGTGTGTGTGTGTGTGTGTGTGTGTGTGTGTGTGTGTGTGTGTGTGTGTGTGTGTGTGTGTGTGTGTGTGTGTGTGTGTGTGTGTGTGTGTGTGTGTGTGTGTGTGTGTTCCCAGGTCTTCCATGGAGGCTGGCCAAGAGTGGGCGGTTCCAGTCCAGTTCTGTCAGCTTCACTCATTGGCCCTCAGCTCGGTTTATCCGGCCCATTGTGCTGCCGACGGACAGTGGCTCCACTTCCTGCTGTTTGTCCAACTGCACAGTTTCCCCCCCAACCAGGTACCATAACCTTAACCCAACCAGGTACCATAACCTTAACCCAACCATGTAGCTTAACCCAACCAGGTACCTTAACCCCACCAGGTACCTTAACCTTAACCCAACCAGGTACCTTAACCCCACCAGGTACCATAACCTTAACCCAACCATGTAGCTTAACCCCACCAGGTACCTTAACCCCACCAGGTACCTTAACCTTAACCCAACCAGGTACCTTAACCCAACCAGGTACCTTAACCCAACCAGGTACCATAACCTTAACCCAACCAGGTACCTTAACCCCAAAAGGTACCTTAACCTTAACCCAACCAGGTAACTTATGGTGCTTTTCCACCGGCGGGTAACCTTCGGACCCAGCACGCCTCAGCCCAGTAGTGGGGGTGCGGTATAGCCCAGCTCAGTTACGGCTCACGTTTCCACCGCCGAAAGTACCCTTATGGTACGGCAGGTTTTAAGCTTGATGGCGATAGCCGCGGCAGCTATGTAAGCATCGTGACCATAGCAGCCCGACACAGTTTAGCCTGCTATTAAATCCAAGGCAAAGAAGAAAGCGACACAATAAACAATGTAGGACGTCCAGTAAGGCCTTCAAACTTTTGTGCAACATTTTCTTAAATAAACAAAGCTTTCGCCATTGTACAGAACTACCTCGCGGGTAGTGCGTTTGTTTGTTATTATCCCCCTGTCGCACGGAACTGACGATTCGGTCGACCAATCAACTGACGGTGTGTGTAGCTCAAACTTGCCGGCACCCTTTCAGACCAGGTACCTTAACCTTAACCCACCCAGGTAACTTATCCCTAACCCAACCAGGTACCTTAACCAAACCAGGTACCCTGTTTTAAACTAGTCTGTTTACCTGTTTAGTAATCACCTGTTCACCTGACTACCCCTTTACCCCTTTACCCCGTTCATCCGTTCATCCGTTCATCCGTTCATCCGATCACCTTTTCACCGTTCCAGGTGAGGACCCTTGCCTCCCAGTTTGGCCCCGCCCTCCAGGGTCACCTGAGTCTGGCGTTCGAGGAGCTCCGCCTCCAGGGCCCTGGCTGGCCGGCTCCGGGGCCCCAGAGGGAGCTGCTGCAGGTGGCCCTCCAGAGCCAGCTGGACCGCAGCCCATGGAGACGGCTGCTGGGGGAGGCCCTGGAGAGACGCTGCCCCCTGCTGGCCGTCCTGGCCGCCTGCGCCCAGGTCAGAGGACTGGGGTTAGCCCCTCCCAGTACCACCTACTGGGAGGTTAGGAGCACACTGACTGGTACTGGAAGGTTAGGACCACTTGACTGGGACTGGGAGGTTAGGACCACTTGACTGGGACTGGGAGGTTAGTAGCACACTGCCTGGGACTGGGAGGTAAGGACCACCTGACTGGTACTGGTACTGGGAGGTAAGGACCACCTGACTGGTACTGGGAGGTTAGGATCAGACTGATTGGCCCCCCCAGGGCACCCAGGTGAAGGTCAGGGTGGGACTGACCCACAGTACCAACCAACGTCCTGTTGTGATTGACAGGGGGCGGAGCCTCTGCAGTGCTTGTGTGTCTGGGTGCTGACCAGCGTTGATGATGTTACGGCGGCGGAAGCCACAGCCCACCTCCAGGACGCTGCCCAGCACCACGATTGGACCCTCCATGACCTGTCAATCATCTGGAAGAACACTCTGAGTGGAGGTCGAGTGAAGCCCCTCCTCCTGGGCTTCACACTGTTCCAGAAGGTGGGGGCTATACATGTACTCTAATACTATGTACTCTGACTACTATGTACTCTGTATAACTATGTACTCTGAGTACTATGTACTCTGTAGTACTATGTACTCTGTTAACTATGTACTCTGTATTACCATGTACTCTGAGTACTATGTTCACATATTGGACTGGTCATGGAAAGTAGTGTGACACTGAATCCTATCGTCTGTCTGTCTACCTGCCTGCCTGTGTGTCTGTCTGTCTGTCAGGAGAGTCCTCTGGTGCTGCTGTTGGAGATGTTTGAGCTGTGTGCTGAGTTCAGGAACTACGACGCGGCCAGAGACAAACTCCTGCTCTTCCAACACTCCCTCCTCTCAGTAAGTCAGCTGCTATGGAGACACAGCATCCTGTTGTTAAGGGGACGCAGCCTCATGTTGTCATGGGGACGGGGCTCAGGTCACGCTGTAGTTCGTCTGTAATTCATTAGTGGACATCGTTGTGGGTATACAATTGACCTGAGGCTCTCTCTCTATCTCACTCTGTCTCATACTCTCTCTCTCTCTCTGTCACACTCTGTCTCACTCTTGATTTCACTCTGTCTCTCTTTCGGTCTCATTTCCTGCCTACCTCCCTCTGTCTGTCTCCCTCTGTCTGTCTGTCTGTCTGTCTGTCTGTCTGTCTGTCTGTCTGTCTGTCTGTCTGTCTGTCTGTCTGTGTCTGTGTCTGTGTCTGTGTCTCTGTCTCTGTCTCTGTCTCTGTCTCTGTCTCTGTCTCTGTCTCTGTCTCTGTCTCTGTCTCTAGTTGCGGAGCAGTGGTGCTGAAGGTTGGGTTCCCCAGGAGTGGGTGGAGAGCCAGGCGTCGGTGCTCCTGATGGTGCTGTTCCAGCGGAGCTCCGACCACTTTCACCTCCAGAGACTGGTGCAGCTCCTCCATCACTCAGAGCACAGCCTGCAGGCCCACGGTCAGACCGCAGCACGGGTGGAGCAGATCCATAGGACATGTTAGGGTGGAGTAGATCTATAGAGGATGTTAGGGTGGAGTAGATCTATAGAGGATCTATAGAGGATGTTAGGGTGGAGTAGATGTCTAGATCTATGGTAGATGTCTAGATCTATAGAAGATGTGTAGATCTATAGTAGATGTGTAGATCTATAGTAGATGTCTAGATCTATAGTAGGTGTCTAGATCTGTAGTAGGTGTCTAGATCTATAGTAGATGTGTAGATCTATAGTAGATGTGCAGATCTATAGTAGGTGTCTAGATCTATAGTAGATGTGTAGATCTATAGTAGGTGTCTAGATCTATAGTAGATGTGTAGATCTATAGCGGTGCTGTCCTGTCTCCCCAGGAGTGGACCTGGGGGTTCTGGCCCGGCTCAGCGCGGTGCTCCAGGGGAGTCCAGTCCGCCTCCCCCTGGCCCTGCTCTCCCGCTGCTCCCCCCAGGTCCTCCAGGAGGAGTACCAGTGCCTCCTGGAGGAGCTGGTGGCCGCGGGGCTGCTCTCCCGGGCCCAGCGCGTCGCCCAGCTGGCCGGCATTCCGGCTGATGCCTTGCTCATCAACCAGGTCAGCGGGATCACTCTCTGTCTGTGGGTCTGCCTGTCGGTGGGATGCCTGTCTGTGGGTCTGTCTGTCTGTGGGTCTGTAAGTCTGCCTGTCTGTGAGACTGCCTGTATGTGGGTCTGCCTGTCTGTCTGCACAAAGACTTTTGATGCGGTGTTTGTTGAATGTCAGACTCCTGATTGGTTTGTTTCATGTGCAGCTGCAGCAGGACGTCCAATCACAGCGGTCGAAGCGGCGCTGGGGGCAGGAGGAGGTGAGGGTCCTCTTCTGGAGGCGATGTCACCAGCAGCTTCAGGGCCACGCCCCCGACCCCCAGATCGCCGCCCACTTCTTCCAGGAGCAGGCCGGCGCCCGGCCGCTCTGTGCCCAGGAGCGGTGCCTCCTGCTGGGCATGGCGGGGCATTGGCTCTCCCTGGTGGAGCCCACGCCCCTGGAGCGCCTGGAGGCCCTCGAGAAGGAGAGCTGGATCAGCAGGCTGCAGGAGGAGCGGCAGGAGGAGCAGCAGCAGCAGGAGCAGGAGGAGGAGGAGCAGAAAGAGGAGAAGGAGGAGGAGCAGGAGGAGCAGAAAGAGGAGAAGGAGGAAGAGGACGCGGTGTTGAACCCAGGTGGAGACACCACCTCGTATGACTCCCTGATGGAGGAGTTCTCCTTCTCCAGGATCGCGGCCCTGAACCACGACTCCTACCTGAGTCTGGCTGGACTCCCGGGGCCCGATTCCCCTCCCCCTCCCCCAGAGGGGGCGGACCCCCCGATGGGCCCCGCCCGACGCCGTCTCCTCGGCCGCCTGATTGGCCAGCTGCTGGACGAGGGGCGTGTCCACGAGGCCTCCCGGGCATGCCGGTACTTCTCCGTCCACCTGCCCGACGTCTGGCTGGCGCTGCGCTGCCGCGAGCTCGCCACCGGAGGGGCGTCGAACCCGCAACCGCAGGAAGGGACATCTGATCCTGGGACCAGCGTGCCAAGCTGTAGGTGGTTCAGACCCTGACTCCTCCCCCTCTCCCCCTCTCCCCCTCTCTTCTTCTCCTTATTCGTGATCTAATCCTTAACCCATCTCTCATCTCTCTCTCTCTCTCTCACAGCTCCTTCTAGCGGTAGTCCCTCGTCCTTCGTGATGCTGCCCCCCCCCGACGACCCGGTCCTCACCCAGCTTCAGGCGCTTCTCGATCAGTGTCACCACGGCAACAACTACTGCAGGCAGATCCTGAGTCTGTACCAACTGTCCAAGGTACATGCTAACAGCAGCGCTAACGGCTGCTAAAGTACTGCTAAGAACTAGCATACAAATATAGTAATAATACTTAAACTGGCAGCGCCAACAATGAGCTATCCTAGCTTGTACCATGGTCTGGGGGAATACTCGATTCTGATTGGCTGCAGTGTGTGAATTAACCCCTGATATACAGACACCTGCTAAGTAGTTCCAGTCAAATTGTCTGTTCAGCCTTCAAAACGAGCCTTCAAAACTTCAAAATGAAAAATTAAACTGCATTCAGAGAACGTGGTTATATGCTATAGACCCTATAGTATCTGTGGTTTAAAGGCTGGGACGAATTTCAAATTATAAATATGTACACTTTATGTTGAAAGTATAGATAGACCGTCGCGATTCCCATTGAAACGAATGGCGCAGTGATTCAGTCTTCAAAACGAGAGCTGGTAAATTGTGAACAATTAATTAAACTGTAAACGCGGTTATATGCTTTAGACCCTAGAGTATCTGTGGTATAAAAGCTGGGACGAATTTCGAATTATAAATATGTACAATGCATAACTTTAGCTCTCTGGCTCATAGCTGAGCGGACTAGAATACCTTCCGTCGCCAAGTCGTAACTAAGGCCCGTCTTATTTACTGGAGGAGTGAACAACGTTTCCGTTGCATAAGAACCTTACAGGATGGTAATGATTGTTCCAGGTATTAGTCAAACCCTCAGGCGTTACCAGGGAAACAAAGTTATGGCTTTTGAAAAACTTTATATTTGGATTGTAAAATGCATGAAAATATAAATTAGTGGTCTTAATTTATTTTCTTTGGCAAGTGACCGTGGTATAAGCGGGATATTGCCCTTCGAGGTGTCCATTTTCAGGAATTAATGGACTTCGCGGAGGCAACCCTTCTTAGGCCTCTGCGTCGTCCATTAATTCCTGATAATGGACACCTCGTCGGGAATTATCCATTACATACAGGCTAGTATCAGCTATCCTAGCATACAGGCTAGTATTAGCTATCCTAGCATACAGGCTAGTATCAGCTATCCTAGCATACAGGCTTGTATTAGCTATCCTATCATCCAGGCTAGTATAAGCTATCCTAGCATACAGGCTAGTATCTGCTATCCTAGCATCCAGGCTAGTTGAGCTATCCTATCATCCAGGATAGTATCTGCTATCCTAGCATCCAGGCTAGTTGAGCTAGCCCCAGTTACACCTCCTCCTCCCAGGACCTGCGCTGCTCCTTCGAGGAGCTGAGCCAGGAGGAGCCGCAGACGCTGCTGGACAAGCTGCTGCGCTGCGGCCACCCGGAGCGCTACCGCCGCGCCGAGGCCTTCGTCAGGGCCCAGGGCCTCGCCCCCGAGGCCACGGCCCGCTTCCTGGCCAACGCAGCGCTGCACGGCCTGCAGGCCGAGCCCCCGGAGCCCCCGCTTGGTGAGTACTCTAACCCCTACCTGCTCCTTAATGACCTGTCTCTGTACTGTCTAACCCCTACCTGCTACTTAATGACCGGTCCCTGGACTGTCTAACCCCTACCTGCTCCTTAATGACCTATCCCTGGACTGTCTAACCCCTGCCTGCTTTGACAGACAATTGTAATGTGTGTGTTGTGCCAGCAGACAGACAGACAGGTGTAATGTGTGTGTTGTGCCAGCAGACAGACAGGTGTAATGTGTGTGTTGTGCCAGCAGACAGACAGGTGTAATGTGTGTGTTGTGCCAGCAGATAGACAGGTTCTGAGGCTGTGTGGAGACTCCAGTCTACTTGGGCGCCACCTGCTGGACAAGATCCCCACCCTGAGAGTCAGCCAGGTGGCCTGCTGTAAGACACACACACACACACGAATGCACACTGACTCTATGGGTCCAGCGGTGGAGCTGCTTGTCCTGGCCCACCACTACTTTACTATGTATTGTATCACTATGGGTCCAGCGGTGGAGCTGCGTGTCCTGGCCCACCGCTGCTTTACTATGTATTGTATCACTATGGGTCCAGCGGTGGAGCTGCGTGTCCTGGCCCACCACTGCTTTACTATGTATTGTATCACTATGGGTCCAGCGGTGGAGCTGCGTGTCCTGGCCCACCGCTGCTTTACTATGTATTGTATCACTATGGGTCCAGCGGTGGAGCTGCGTGTCCTGGCCCACCGCTGCTTTACTATGTATTGTATCACTATGGGTCCAGCGGTGGAGCTGCTTGTCCTGGCCCACGACTGCTTCAGCCTCAGCTGTGACATGGAGGGAATTGTACGGGTGCTCCACGCCGCACGCCACCTCAGCCACGCCCACCTGGCGCCCGGACAGCACTTCAACCTGCTGGTAAACCCCGCCCCCCCCCCCGAGCACTTAGCCCCTCCCCTATGTAGCCCTGCCTCTTTTAGCCACACCTCACCAAGCCCCTCCTCTTAGTTTGTTTACTTTGGTTTGTGTGCGTGTGTGTGTGTGTGTGTGTGCGTGTGTGTGTAGGTGCGGCTGCTGACCGGGATCGGTCGCTATGACGACATGACCTACGTGTTCGACCTGCTTCATCAGAACCACCGCTTTGAGATCCTGCTGAGGAAGAAGCTGGACATACACACCGTAAGCACACACACACACACACACACACACACACACACACACACACACACACACACACACACACACACACACACACACACACACACACACACACACACACACACACACACACACACACCTCTACCTCACTGTGTGGGGGCGTGTCCTCCCTGGGCGTGTCCAGAGCTCCAGTCTGAAGGCGGCCCTCCTGGACTACATCAAGCGCTGTCTCCCTGGCGACAGCGAGAAGCACAACATGGTGGCGCTGCACTTCAGCATGCGCCGCGAGATCGGGGAGAACCACGAGATGGCCGCGCGCACGCAGCTCAAGATCATCCACTCTCAGCCCTGGGGTGAGCTAGCACACTGCTAGAGAGGGAGCTAGCCTACTTCTAGGGAGGAAGCTAGACTAGCATTCTGCTAGGGCAGAAAGCAGACACACTGCTAGGGAGGGAGCTAGCCTACTGCTAAGGGGTGAGCTTGGCTAGCATACTGCTAGGGAGTGAGCTAGCCTAGCGTCCTGCCATGTAATGAGTTAGCCTGGGGTACTCCCATGTAATAATTTAGCCTAGCGTCCAGCCATGTAATGTGTTAACCTAGCGTCCTGCTATGTAATGAGTTAGCCTAGCATCCTGCTATGTAATGAGTTCGCCTAGCGTCAGGTTCTGTAGTACCAGGGTCTAACAGGCGGTTTGTGTCCCCAGCCGTGACCCCGGAGCTGAGCAGCTCTCTGACCAAGGTGCTTGGCCTCCTGAAGGACGCCGCCGAGAGCTACCACAAGGTAGGCTCCTCCCCCCTCTCCCCCCCCCCCCTCCCCCCCTAGATCACACCAGACCCACACGTCTGTTATGGAACCATTATCAATCAATATCCTCAACATTAACAAGTAATAAATATGTCTGTTTTCAGACTTTTAGTTTGTATGTTTGATACGGCAATTTATGTTGAGCTTTAAGATATGGGGGCCTTAATGTGTGTGTGTGTGTGTGTGTGTGTGTGTATGTGTTTGTGTGCGTCAGGACGAGTGCGTGCGCCAGGCCTCCCGGTGTGTGCGTCTGGCCCGGCTGGTGGTCCTCCAGCTCCACCTCCTCTCTCAGGGCTCGGACCAGCGGCTGATCAACCTGCAGCCCGCCGAGACGGGCCCCGCCATGCTGGCCCTGCCGCGCTGCTACCAGGTACTGTGTGTGTGTGTGTTAAGTGTGTGTTGTGTGCGCAGGTGTGTGTGTGTGTTGTATGTATGTAGTTGTGTGTGTTAGTTGTTGGTTTTGTGTGCAGGTGTGTGTCCTGGCAGAGGCGTATGAGCAGGGCGTGGACTGGGCGGAGCTTGTGTACCAGAAGGTGGTTGTGGGCGGAGACTTCGTGTACCTGGAACAGCTGAAGACCTTCTGCCCGCTGGGCGGGGCCCTGATGGAGGAGGTCTCTACCAGGTAGGTCCTCAGGTCTCTACCAGGTCCCCAGGTCTCTACCAGGTCCCCAGGTCTCTACCAGGTCCTCAGGTCTCAACCAGGTCCTCAGGTCTCTACCAGGTCCTCAGGTCTCAACCAGGTCCTCAGGTCTCTACCAGGTCCTCAGGTCTCTACCAGGTCCTCAGGTCTCAACCAGGTCCTCAGGTCTCCAGTAGGTCCTCAGGTCCACTGAACCAGGGAGACCCAAGGCTGCTCTCGGTCTATTTAGTTGTAACACTGTGTATTGTGTGTAACACTGTGTGCATTGTAGGTGTTAGACTTTGTGTATTGTAGGTGTTACACTGTGTGTATTGTGTGTATCTAAGAGTAACACTGTGTGTAATGCGTGTGTGGTGTGTGTGGTAGGATGTGTGTGAAGGAGGCGGTTGGCGGCAGCAGCAGCCAGAACCTGAAGCGGCTGCTGGCCCAGTGTGAGGACGTGGTGACCCGCTACCGCCTGGCCTACAAACACAAGCTCACCGACCTGGCCCAGAGCCTGCTGACCGACGCCCGCACCAGCAGCTACCTCAGTGACCACCTGGCTGTGTGACTGACTGACTGACTGACTGACTGACTGACTACCACTCCGTCAGACTCACTGACTGACTGACTGACTGACTGACTGACTGACTGACTACCACTCCGTCAGACTCACTGACTGACTGACTGACTGACTGACTGACTGACTACCACTCCGTCAGACTCACTGACTGACTGACTGACTGACTGACTGACTGACGGGATCTTCAGAGCTGACAGTTGCTCTGGGCCTTATTACCACGTGTGGCAGATTAACTGAATTTGGAGTTCTGCATTCTGAACATAACCGAACCTGTAATATTCATATAAAATCTGCATTTTCTATCCAACTCATATTTTCTCACTATTAAAATATTCCAATATGCCAGTTGAAAGATTAAGCTTGATTGATGATTACTTATTTGCAGAAAACCAACAAGAGAAATGATTCATTGTTTCCTTTAATCAGCCCATACAATATTACAACTCTTAATGTTGTTATGGTGATATCCTCTTCATGTTGTCATGGTGCCATGGTGGTGGTGTCGTCATGATGCGGTCATGATGTTGCCACGGTGTTGAGATGGCGACGTCGTCATGGTTATGTTGTCATGGTGCATCATCATGGCGGTGAGATCATGGTGGTGTCGTCATGGTGATGTTGTCCGATCACCAACGTCAAACTGGACTTTCCTCTCGGCCCTCTGGAGCAACACGAGAGGCCGATGATCAGCGTCACCCAACACAAGATAACATCAGGGTGGAGGGGGCGGTCCTACCAGTTTGTGGGTGGGGCATCTGCTGTCACGTCCAATGTCCTTTTGTCTCCGCTCTGTCCTCTCCCAGTCGTCCAACCAGAGCTGCCGTCTGAACTCTGACTGCCGCAGCGTGATTCGCTGGAAGATGGCCTGGTTCTGAGCGCTGATCTGAGCCAGGTCCGCCAGCCTCTTCTCAGCGTTCAGACTGGAGAGATCAGACTGATTATAATAATACAAACCTGCTCTCAGCGTTCACACTGGAGCGATCAGACTGATTATAATAATACAAACCTGCTCTCAGCGTTCAGACTGGAGAGATCAGACTGATTATAATAATACTATTACTCTTTATTCGATCAAATAATAAAGGTCATTTCTATCTATGATATATATTAATAAATGTGATTTATATTTATTATGTATAGCAAGTATAATTTATTTCTAAATCCAATTTATTTTATTGTTACTTTCACTAACCCTGTCACTTTGACCTGTCCACTGTTGCTACGACGTCGAAAAAAACAATCAACCTTGTAGAATATTCTGTATGCAGAGACTCTTTATTTTGGAGGCTACTGTTTATAATGCTGTCCTGTAGAGACTTATTGTGGAGGCTACTGTTTATAATGCTGTCATGTAGAGCCTCTTATTGTGGAGGCTGGTCATTAGCAGTAGTAAGTGCATTGTTCTGTCAAGGCTTTGAATTAGGTGTAGTATTGTCCAAAACATTCAGTAGTATAAAGTTGCATTTAATGCTAGCAATGATCAGATATGGTACTGTGTCAGTACTGCTAGGCACTGGGTCAGTACTCTGGCCTTCTGTGGCGGAACATGGTCAGTGCTCTGACCTCCTGTGGGGATAGATGTTCCAGTTGTCCACCTGGCCTCTGGAGTGCATGATCCCGGAGAGTTTGGAGGACAGCTGCTTATTATCTCGGTTGATGTCGGCTAGCCGCTCCTCTTGTAGCTACAGCATCCAGACCATTAGGTTATGTTAGCATTATAGCTATAGGTTATTTGTAAAGGGATAGCAATATCACTTTGTTGTGTAGGTATTTTAGCTAGGATGTTAGCATACTGGCTAGAGGGTTAGCGTTAGCTGCTGATAGAGTTGGCCCAGTATGACCAGTACGCCTGCTCTAATGTCCCACTGACCTGCAGCTTCTTCAGTTTGAGGGTCACGTGAGCAGGAGTTCTGATGCCTTTTGTGTCAACAACTGGCAGAGCTGAGTTCACCTGGTAACAACAGGACAACAGCAACAACAGGTAACAACTGGACAACAACAACAGGACAACAACAGGTAACAACAGAAGAACAACAGGTAACAACAGGACAACAACAAAAACAGGTAACAACAGAACAACAGGTAACAACAGGACAACAACAAAAGGTAACAACAGAAAAAAAACAACAGGACAACAACAACAGGTAACAGCATGACAACAACAACGGGTAACAACAGGAAAACAATAGGTAACAACAGGACAACAATAATAATAATCAGGGTGGGGTGGTGAGGGTTAGGGTTAGGCGGGTGAGGGTTAAGGTTAGGCTGGGGTGAGGGTTGAGGGTACCTACCCGGTGGCGGTGGGCCCGGTACCGGTCGTGGTCCCAGCGCTGCTGCAGGTAGAGGTTGGTGCTGGGCTGCAGGGGGGCGTAGCAGAGGGGCCGCCGCTCCAGGGGCCCCACGGAACCTGCTCTCGCACTCGCCATCTCGATGTCTCTCTAGCTCACCCTCGATGTCTCTCTAGCTCACCCTCGATGTCTCTCTACCACTCTCTCTAGCTCACCCTCGATGTCTCTCTACCACTCTCTCTAGCTCACCCTCGATGTCTCTCTACCACTCTCTCTAGCTCACCCTCGATGTCTCTCTACCACTCTCTCTAGCTCACCCTCGATGTCTCTCTACCACTCTCTCTAACTCACCCTCGATGTCTCTCTACCACTCTCTCTAGCTCACCCTCGATGTCTCTCTACCACTCTCTCTAGCTCACCCTCGATGTCTCTCTACCACTCTCTCTAGCTCACCCTCGATGTCTCTCTACCACTCTCTCTAGCTCACCCTCGATGTCTCTCTACCACTCTCTCTAGCTCACCCTCGATGTCTCTCTACCACTCTCTCTAGCTCACCCTCGATGTCTCTCTACCACTCTCTCTAGCTCACCCTCGATGTCTCTCTACCACTCTCTCTAGCTCACCCTCGATGTCTCTCTACCACTCTCTCTAGCTCACCCTCGATGTCTCTCTACCACTCTCTCTAGCTCACCCTCGATGTCTCTCTTCCTCTCTCTATATCACCCTCGATGTCTCTCTACCACTCTCTCTAGCTCACCCTCGATGTCTCTCTACCACTCTCTCTAGCTCACCCTCGATGTCTCTCTACCACTCTCTCTAGCTCACCCTCGATGTCTCTCTACCACTCTCTCTAGCTCACCCTCGATGTCTCTCTACCACTCTCTCTAGCTCCCTGTCTATATCCCCTCATGCTCTAATTCACTGGCTGTCTCTGCTCCTAACTCTGTATTCTCTTCTGTCGGGCTGATTTTCTCTCTCTCTCTCTCTCTCTCTCTCTCTCTCTCTCTCTCTCTCTCTCTCTCTCTCTCTCTCTCTCTCTCTCTCTCTCTCTCTCTCTCTTTCTCTCGTCAGATAGAGTGACCATCTATTATTACTGAGCTGACCCCCCCCCACACACACACAGTATGGGTCAGAGTTTCCCTCAGAAGGCAGATTAGTAGCATTGTGTTTATTTGAAAGTTTAACCATTTTGTTTCTTTCTCTTGCACTATATACTAGTGTCATGTCTTTAACACAGTTTTATCACCAATAACTTAGAAATTCATTCACCCAAACCCTAACCAACCCTAGCCTAACTCAAACACTAACCCTACCCTCACTCAAACACTAACCCTACCCTCACTCAAACACCAACCTAACCCTACCCTCAGTCAAACACCAACCAACCTTCTTAACCCAAAATATTATCCCCATCATGCATTGCATCCTTTTCTGCCAATTTGACAAAATACAAAATATCCCAAATAATCTATTTACTACTGAATATGATCCCGAATTACCCGTCTTGGATTAACAATGCATCGAATATATTCCTGAAATGTATTGAATCCATTCCAGATCCACTGTCCCGAGACTCCGGTCCAGTGACTCCGGTCCGGTCCAGTGACTCCGGTCCGGTCCAGTTACTCCGGTCCGGGTCTTCCGTCGCTCCGTCCGCCAGACAAACAGCCGTTAGCCGCACACAGAGAGCCTCGATGTGGGCAAACTAGAGAGCAAAAGCAGTGTATTTATGATAATGTTGGCTTCCGAGAAAACCCCTGAATGAGAAGGACGGGGTCTCGGCCGGTGTGAGTGGACTTTAACCGGACGGGGAGCCGCTGCGTTCCAGTGGTCCGTCCCCCGGTGCTCGCCGCGGATCTCCCGGCAGCACAGTGATCGATCGGCCGCTACGATCCACCGAGTCTGGGGCTGCGAACCCACCGAGGACCCGGGCTTTACCCCGGGCTGTACCCGGTCCCATCGGTCCATGGAGTGTACATGATCAATTCAGCCCGACCGGGTTCACACACGGGGTAAGTGGGCCAGAACAGAGGGTCAGGACGAACCGCGGGGTTAGCCTGCTAGCTAGTTAGCTAGCGAGCTATAGTAGCTATCTAGCTAGCCGTGGTCACGGCGTCTTTGTCTGGAGAGAACCCGGGCTCTGCTACCCCCACAGCCCGGGGACGGGCCTTGGCCCGGTCTCTGCTCCCCCCACAGCCCGGGCTCTGCTACCCCCACAGCCCGGGCTCTGCTGCCCCCACAGCCCGGGGACTGGCCTGGGCCCGGGCTCTACCCTCCACAGCCCGGGAGCGGGACTGCAGGGGGCCCGGGCTCTGCTCTCCACAGCCCGGGGACGGGCCTGCAGGGGGCCCGGGCTCTGCTACCCCCACAGCCCGGGCTCTGCTACCCCCACAGCCCGGGAGCGGGCTTGCAGCAGGCCCGCTCCCGGGCTGTGGGGCTAGGCTCCAGCCCACCGCCCTGGATCTCTTCTCCAGTGGGGCTGCTACACGGGGAGTCTCCTGGTGGAGGTACCCATCGGAGACCCGGGGGAACACACAGGACATGATAGTCTCGGGTCATGAGGGTCTGACAGGCTAGCCCGCTAGCAGCAAGCTAGCTGCTCCTCCACACTGATCCGACCTCAGGGGCTCTGAGCCGGGCAGGAGTTAAGAGTTGACTCCCTGGATCAGGGCTAGGTCAGGGTTGGACCCAGGAGACCTGCGGGCTCTGAGGTCTATAAAGGTGATATTAAGCCTTAGGGTGGACTTTAACCATAACAAGCTGTTGACGGGACGGGGTCATAGACTAATGGGTCTGTGGACAGCATACTGCTGAGGTTAATAAATACAAATAATAACAGAACAATCCACGTTATATTTAAATGGCTCTATGAATGAGCTGTTGAGGGGAATAATGTCAACACTAGTATTTCCATAACCAAAGCACATATTTACATATGTTTGGGACAAAAGTCCAGCAAACCGTCGGTCCATATGGTTTAGTGTTATTAACTGTGTTATAATCTGTGTTTAACTTTCCTGAATAATGTTATTTAGGCATTTTATTAATGCATGGGTTGTATGGATTTATTCAATGTGACCCTTTTTATAAGCTATTTATAGCTGTGAACCCTTCTATACCCATGTCATTAAGGAGCAGGTAGGGGTGATACAGAACAGAGACAGGTCATTAAGGAGCAGGTCAGGGTTAGACAGTACAGATCCATGTTGTTAAAGAGCAGGGGTTAGTCTGCTGGCTTTGTTTTATTTGTTAGTGGTGTTTTTATCTGTCACTTGTGTTGCTGCTGTTAGCTGTGAGCTATCATGGTCGCTGTCAGCTATGATGTTGTGGTAAGGTTGGTTGTGTTGCTGTGGTGAGCTGTGCTGTTAGCTGTGTGTCTGTGCTCCTCTCTTCAGGTGAGATGCGGGGCTCTGGGTAGCAGAGAGGCAGCCGGCCCTCCATAGCCCGGCCCAGTAACATGTCCCTCAGCAGCGCTGATACAGGCGGGAACGGTGTGGACTCGACTGCAGTGGAGGCGTATGACAGCGGGGATGAGTGGGACATCGGCGTAGGGAACCTCATCATCGACCTGGACGCTGATTTGGAGAAGGAGAAGCTGGAGATGTCGGGTAGTAAGGACGCCGGCATGGCCCCCCCGACGGGCCCAGGGGCCCCGCCGCCGGGCCCTGGGGCCCCCCTACCTGAGAAGGTGACCTTCATAGCCCCCGGGGCTCAGAGCAAAACCAAGTCCAAACGCAGCAAGACCCCCAAGGAGGGCAGCAAGCCCCCCGCTTCTGCAGACACCCCCAAGAGAGAGCTCCCGGGGCGCGGGGCCCCAGGGGAGGCCCCCTCTCCCGGCCCCAACACCCCCACAAAGGGCCCCGAGAAGGGCATCAAAATCACACGCAGTGGTCCCCCCACCAAAAAGGACAAGGAGGGGGCCTGCGGGAAGAGTAAGAAGGAGAAGATGGAGGTGGTCCCCTCAGGGGTGGGGGCCGTGGACAAAGAGGTGGGGGCCCCTGCTCTGTCTCAGGGGGCCCCCCACCCCGGCCTGTTTGAGGGACAGAATACGGACTTGGCTGCCGCCGAGCATCATGGGAGTATCGCTCTGGACTTGACAGAGGGACGGCTGCCCGTCGCCATGGCAACAGATGAGGAGGCGGAGGCCAGCGAGTACCACAGCCTCCAGATAGGCTCTGGGGAGCAGGTACGACCTGGAGGACTGCTCCTCCACCCTGATGGGTCACTAGGGGCTGGGTGGTGTAGTGAGAACATCTCCACCCTGATGGGTCACTAGGGGCAGGGTGGTGTAGTAAGGACTCCTCCACCCTGATGGGTCACTAGGGGCTAGATGTTGTAGTTGTAGGTGATGTTGAACAAAGGGGCGGGGGGGGGGGGGTGTGTGTGTGTGTGTTATACAGACGTTTCCCTCTGCTATATTATGATAGTTTCATTCCGTGTTCCATCCTCGTTTAACAAGAGCCTTGATGAATGCTTGATTAGCCAAACTTTCACTTGATCACTCAATTCAATGTGATTTAGAATCAGGACTTTGTATTTGCTAGCGTAGCGTCTCCTTTATTCAAAGGAGATGAATACGCAAAGTCCTGGAATGAAGAGTATATATAATGTAATATAATATCAGGCAGCATATTCCACACTCTCCTCTGAAGAACCACAGACACTCCTTTGGTTTTTTTGGCATATTTAAAGAGGTTAGAGGCTAGCCAGGAATAGCATGTTTTATTATCAAGGCTAAATGTTTCTGTTTGTTTCACCTTGTCAGATGGAGGCACCGCCCGTTCCTCCTGTGGCACTCCCGCTAGCTGTTCCTGTAAGCACGGACCTCCTGCTAGCTGCTACCACTAGCCTAGAGCTCCCGCTAGCCACTGCTGCTAGCTCAGACCTGTCGCTAGCTCCGGCTAGCAGCGCAGACATCTCCTCCAGCTGCGAGCAGATCATGGTCCGCACGCGCTCCCTGGCGGTGGGCACGCGCTCCCTGGCCGTCACCACGGCCCACGTAGCGCTGGCCACCGAGCCCGAGTGCCTGGGGCCCTGTGAGCCAGGCACCAGCGTCAACCTGGAGGGCATCGTCTGGCAGGAGACCGAGGACGGTGAGCCCAGCAACCAGCCCCCAGACACAGCCCCCCTTCACCCATCACCCATCACCCTAGCACATCCTGCTAGTCGTAGCCAGGCTAACACATCCTGCTAGTCGTAGCCAGGCTTACACATCCTGCTAGTCGTAGTCACGTTGACACATCCTGCTAGTCGTAGTCACGTTGACACATCCTGCTACATGTAGCCATGTTAACACATCCGGTGTGTGTATCTAGGTATGCTGGTGGTGAACGTGTCCTGGAGGAACAAGACCTACGTTGGAACTCTGCTCGACTGCACACGACACAACTGGGCCCCACCGAGGTAATACTACAGTTACATACATGCAGTACAATAGTAATATACATGTACACACACCGAGGTATTACTGCAGTAGTATACATGTAGTACTATAGCAATATACATGAATACACACCGAGGTATTACTACAGTTATATACATGTACACACACTGAGGTAGTACTACAGTAATACACCATATACAGGTGTAGTATTACATTGATAAACATATAAACCCTCTAGTACTACTGTAATACACCATATACATGTAAACAAACCGATGTAGTACTACGTAATAATAGTACACCAAAGGAAGTACACAGTGGTGTACACAGTAGTAGTATACACACACACACCAGGCTACACAGTGGTAGTATACACACACACACACACACACCAGGCTACACAGTAGTAGTGTACAGACACACACACCAGACTACACAGTAGTAGTATACACACACACACCATGGTGTACATTCATATACACACATCACACATTGGTAGCAACTGAAGGCGTAAACGCTACGTCTCGGTGCTAACGTCTCTCGGTGCTAGCCACGCTCATGCTCCGTCTCGATGCTAACGTTTGTCGCTGCTAGCCATGTGAAGCTACGCCTCTTCGTAGCTATGATAACGCTACGTCTCGGTGCTTGCCATGCTATTCTGTCTTGATGCTAACGTCTGTCGGTGCTAGCCATGCTAACGTTACGTCCTGCTAGGTTCTGCGAGGCGGGAGAGCTGGAGGTGCGTAGCGGGCGTGGGCGGGGCAAGCGGGCGCGGCCCGGAAGCCATTCCTCCTCATCGGACCCGCGCGGGGGGGGCAGTAAGACACGTGCGGCGGCGGCTAGCGGGGGAGCTAAGGGCCGCCGCGGGAGCCAGCCCTCCGCCCCGGAGGAGCCCCTCCCCGCGACCAAGAGGAAGACCCCCACCCCCAGGCCCCCGGGAGACCCCCCGAC
Organism: Gadus macrocephalus; assembly: GCF_031168955.1. NCBI lineage: Eukaryota > Metazoa > Chordata > Actinopteri > Gadiformes > Gadidae > Gadus > Gadus macrocephalus. The sequence goes on from NC_082390.1 coordinate 10,641,735, forward strand.
AGAGCCCCCCGCCCCCGAGGACCCCAAGAGCACCAAGCGCATGCGGGCCTCCTCCAGCCCCGGGGCGGGCGCCCCGCCGGAGCCCGGTGGCCCCCCCTCCCCCACCCTCATCGACTGCCCCCACCCCAACTGCAACAAGAAGTACAAACACATCAACGGGCTGAAGTACCACCAGGCCCGCGCACACAACCTGCCGGACCCCCTGGACCCCGACGGGGGCGACAGCGAGGGGGGGGAGGACCACGTCCCCTCGGCCCCCCCAAACGGGACGGCCGGATCCCCGGGCCGCCCCACCACCCCCAGGGCCCGCGGGCCCGAGGCCCAGAGCCCCTCCCCGGGCTGGGGGTCCCGGCAGGGCCGGAGGTGGGGTGAGGGGGAGGCAGGGGAGGACTGTGAGGAGGAGGGCCGGCTGCTGGGGTCAGGGGTCAAGCAGGAGAAGGGCTGTGTTAAAACAGGCAAGACCAGCTGGCCCCCCGGCCCACTGTACCCCCTGCACACCCCCCCCTCCAACGACCCCTCCTCAATGGTTCAGTCCATTCCCAACGACCCCTCCTCAATGGTTCATTCCATTCCCAACGACCCCTCCTTAATGGTTCATTCCATTCCCAACGACCCCTCCTTAATGGTGCAGTCCATTCCCAACGACCCCTCCTTAATGGTTCAGTCCATCCCCAACGACCCCTCCTCAATGGTTCAGTCCATTCCCAACGACCCCTCCTTAATGGTTCAATCCATTCCCAACGACCCCTCCTTAATGGTTCACTCCGGTGCTAAAAGCCACCAATCAAAAGGACCGCTGGAAGGCAGCCCGCTTTGCCCCGCCCCCAGCCCGTCGCCGAGCCCCTCTCCCGGCAGTCCTAAAGAGAGGAAGAAGAAGAAGAGGAAGGAGGGGGGGAGGGAGGGGGACAGCCCCCGGGGCAGGGAGGGGAGGAGCCCCTACTCGGAGTGCTCTGACCCCCAGCTGAACGGGGAGCCCCCCCACCCCCCCCACCACAGCCGCCTGGCCAGCATGAAGGCGGAGGCGGACAAGGTGTACAGCTTCTCCGACAACACGCCCAGCCCCTGCATCGGCCTGGCCCCGCCCCTCACGCCGCTGCAGCTCAGCCAGAACGGGGCCGACGGCCTGTCCGTCAAGACTGGAAGCCCCGCCTACTCGGACATCTCCGATGCGGGTGAGGACGGCGAGGGGCGCGGGGAGGGGGGCCGGTCGGTGAAGCTTGAGCCGGGGGTCCGTGAGGGTCCCAAGAAGACCCTGTTCCCCCCGCTCGCCCCTGGGGATCCGGGGGGGCGCTACGGCTACCCCGGGCCCCCGGGCGCAGCGCCCCAGGGGGGCGGAGCCCCGCCGCAGGTGGAGGGAGCGCAAGTGAAGGTGAAGAAGGAGAGGGAGGAGGAGGTGGAGGAGGAGGAGGGGGAGCAGCAGCAGCAGCAGCAGCAGGTGGAGCTGAGGAGGATCAAGTCCGAGCCGACGGAGCACAGGAAGCTGGAGGCCGGGGGGGCGGGGCTTGTATCCCAGCAGCAGCAGCAGCAACAGCAGCAGCAGCAGCAGCAGCAGCAGCTGTCCGTCATCCAGCAGCGCTCCAACATGTACATGCCCCCGCTCTACTACAACCAGTACGCCTACGTCCCCCCCTACACCTACCACAGCCACATGCTGCAGGCCAGCTCCGCCTACCGCCACGACAGACCCCGCCCCCACGACGAGAGACCCCGCCCCCACGACGAGAGACCCCGCCCCCACGACGAGAGACCCCGCCCCCACGACGAGAGGACCCGCCCCCACGACGACCGGCCCCGTCCCCATGACGACCGGCCCCGCCCCCCTGAGAGGAGAGCCGAGCACGCACTCGGCGGAAAGGAAGAGGGGAAGCAGAAGGGCCCGCCTCCCCCCGGTCCGCCGGACCCGGGCCCCAAGGGGGGGGGCGGCCCCGCCCACCACGACCCCCTCCCAACCCCCCACCTCCTCGCCAGCAAGCTGAAGGAACCCGGCCACGGGGCCGGACCCCCAGGGGCCCTCGGGACCCCCGGGACTCCGGGGACGGAGAAGAGCAAGTCGGTCATCATGTCCAAGGAGGAGGAGGAGGGGGGGGGCAGGAGGACTCCGGGGGGCGCCCCCCCCCCGGGGTACCGTGGCAAGGAGGACCCCAAGGTTGCCATGGAGACGGGCCGGCCTGCCGGCATGGAGCCAGCCATGTGGTACAGACAGGTATGACCAGGACCCCTTGAAGATCCAACACATCATCCAACACACCGTCATCCAACACACCGTCATCCAACACACCATCATCCAACACACCGTCATCCAACACACCGTCATCCAACACACCATCATCCAACACACCGTCATCCAACACACCGTCATCCAACACACCGTCATCCAACACACCGTCATCCAACACATCATCCAACACACCGTCATCCAACACACCGTCATCCAACACACCGTCATCCAACACACCGTCATCCAACACACCGTCATCCAACACACCGTCATCCAACACACCGTCATCCAACACACCGTCATCCAACACACCGTCATCCAACACACCGTCATCCAACACCCCGTCATCCAACACAGGATCATCCAACACATCAAAGCACTGTAAAAGGCCGACAGATGAGTGTTCTCAGCCAGTGTTTCGGTGAGGGTCTCTGAGTAGAAGGTTGTTGGTTACGGCTGTTCTGAGCGTCTCTTCTCTCTCCCCCTCCCTTCTCCTCCTCCCCCCCCAGGAGCCGGACTCGCGCCTGTGGCCCTACGTCTACCCCAACAAGTACCCAGCGGACGAGGAGCGGTGGAGGGACGAGAGGGAGAGGGAGCGGGACCGCGAGAGAGACCGCGAGAGAGACCGCGAGAGGGAGAGAGACAGAGAGAGAGAAAGAGAGAGAGACAGGAAGGGGAAGGAGGAGAAGCCCCGCCCCAAGGAGGAGCACCAGAGGGAGGAGTCAGGGGAGGGGAGGGAGGGGCCCCGGGCCCCCGAGGACCCCCGGGGCGGGGGGAAGGACCCCCGGCCGCTCCACATGCACTTCTCTCCCCAGCAGCACCAGGCCTACCTGCCCTACATGCAGGGGGCCTACGCCTACGGCCAGGGCTTCGACCCCAACACGCCCGGCTACCGCGGGGTGCCCTCCGTCATGATCCACAACTACCCTGGTGAGAGCCTGTAGACCCCCTATAGACCCCACCCACGTAGACGACCTGTAGACCTCCTATAGACCCCCTGTAGACCATACCCATGTAGACCCCCTGTAGACCCCACCCATGAAGACACTCTGTAGACCTCCTGTAGACCCGTGTGTTGTGGTGCTGAAGTGTGTTGTGGTGTTGCTGACGTGCCCCCCACCCCCCAGGCTCCTACCTGCCGGCGGGCTACCCGTTCTCCGCGCCCTACGGGGGGAAGGGCTGTGAGGAGGCGGAGTCCCGCTCCAGCCCGTCGGGCTCCAAGCCGCCCGGGGACACCAAGGCCCTGGAATTGTTGCAGCAGCACGCCTCCCACTACAAGACCAAGTCCTCCTCCACCGCCGGGCCCCCCAAGGGCCCCCCAGACCGGGACCCCCGGGGGGGCGGGGGAGGAGGAGGAGGAGGAGGAGGGGGTGGAGGAGGGGGGGGCGGGGGGGAGAGGGACGGGGAGCGGCCGCGCTCCTCCCCCTCCCAGCGCGCCGTCACCTCACACCACCACCTTGGGTACCCCCTGCTGTCAGGGCAGTACGACCTGCCCTATAATGCAGGTAGGCCTCAACCCTTACCCTAACCCGTACCTCACCCCTAAGGGGCAGTACGACCTGCCCTACGCCGCAGGTCAGCCTTACCTTACCCTTAGGGACGGGTGGGTTACCCTTAGGGACGGGTGGGTTACCCTTAGGGACGGGTGGGTTACCCTTAGGGACGGGTGAGTGATCTGACGTTTGGCTCCTCCCCCACAGGCATGTCATCGTCCGCCATCGTAGCCAGTCAGCAGGCCACCGCTCCCTCCATGTACCCCCCGGCGAGGAGGTGAGGAAGGTAAGACTCCTACCCTCTGACCCTAACCCTGATGTAACCAAACCCTCTGACCTCTGACCCTAACCCTGATATAACCAAACCCTCTGACCCTAACCCTGATATAACCAAACCCTCTGACCCTAACGCTGATACAACCATACCCTCTGACCCTAACACAACCTTACCCTCTCCCCCTAACCCAGACATAACCAAATCCTCTGACCTCTGGCCCTTACCCTGATATAACCAAACCCCAGTCAGCTCCGTTGCTAAGACACAGCTACGGGAGCCTTTGTGGTTCTACTTTGGATGACCTAGCCGTTAGCACTGTATCCTTGCTGTTGGCAATGTATCCTAGCCGTGTTAACGTCCTGAAATTCATTCATGTTTTGTCCTCAACCTCCCAAAGGGACAACAGATGAACCAGCCGACCTCCTGCTCCCCAACACTGGACACACTTCTGATGGACCTCTGGAGCTGGTCTAGAACTGTGGGGCTAGGCTAGGACTGTCGGGCTAGGCTCGTGTGTGTGTGTGTGTGTGTGTGTGTGTGTGTGTGTGTGTGTGTGTGTGTGTGTGTGTGTGTGTGTGTGTGTGTGTGTGTGTGTGTGTGTGTGTGTGTGTGTGTGTGTGTGTGTGTGTGTGTGTGTGTGTGTGTGTGTGTGTGTAAATACTGTACAGGGGAATAATTTTAAAAGAAGTTTCTGGATGCTCTTCTGTTTTTCTACATGTTGATGTTATTAAAATTGTAACTGGTGGAATATCAAGTGTAGTCATTCAACACACACTCACGCATGCACACACATACTTTCAGGTCACGGTAACTCGTACACTAGGGGGCAGTATCACCATTTTCAACCCTAAGCTGACACAAATGACTAAATATTGCTTACACTGATCCCAGCCAACACAATATATTTTAGTGACTGGACCCTGATGAGTCACCTGCTCGACCAATCAGCACTCACTTCACGGAGAGCGCTGATATGTTGCTAGTGTGACCATGGCTAAATGCCAAAGTGGAATGTGGCCGGATTGCTTCCTAACCTTTAAAACAAACCTGTGAAGAAAAAGTCTGGAGAGTAAGTGGTAAAAGTCTCCTTTATAAAAGTACAACATGTGGATCACGTTCGACTAGTGTCCAACAGAAGGTACATGGTGGATTGTAATGTACATATGGTAATGAACATTACCATATGTACGTGACCATATGGTAATGTATATATTGTATTGTTTATATGTACTGTACACATGCAAATGAATGTTACCATATTGTAATGTACATATGGTAACGTATACATGTTATTGCACATATTGTAATGTGTATATGATCATGTACATTACCTTATGTACATATGCTGATGTGTATTCGGTCATGTACAGTGTGATCTATACGGTCAGTCCCCACAGAGTCAGGGTTCCTCGCCAGCTGCCACACATTCTCTTGAGCAACACATCTCTGCTGACCTCAGATGACCAGCAGGCTTTACCCTGCCCCCAAATCCGTGCTCAGCCCCGCCCTCAGAGCCTGTGTGCCGTGCGATTGGCCGGAGAGCCTCTCGGGCCCCTCCCCCCCCAGCATGCATCCTGCTAGAGGCGGTCAGCAGCTGGAGGTCTGAGTGGGCGTTGGCCACCGTGTGGCGCCGCTGACCCCCCGTCCTCTCCAGGTAGGCCTCGCCCTCCTGTTCCATCAGGGGGGGCAAGGAGGAGGAGTCGGGCCGGGCGAAGGGCGGCTCCGCCCCCTGGGACCCCGCCCGGGGGGGGCGCTCCCCGACGCCCTCGTCTGGCCGCAGGGGGAAGGACACTCGTCAGGAACAGGAAGTCCATGGGAATATAACCTTTAACCTTCCTTCACTGGTAACAATAGTAGCCATGGTAACAGTGATATTTATTTAAAGTAATCGGTAGTTATAGTAACAATAGTAGCCATGGTAACTGGTGGTTAAAGTAACAATAGCCATGGTAACAATGGTATTTATTTATAGTAACTGGTAGTTATAGTAACAATAGTATCTATGTTTACAGTGGTTGTCACGGTAACCGTGGTAGTGATGGTGAGGGTTGTTAGGGTAACGGTATACTGACCTGGCTGATGCTGGTTGCCATGGCGCAGGACGTTGCCGAGATACGGGGACACACCCATCTCCACCAAACGCTCCAGCTGTAGATACTGCGGACCCGGACCACTGAGATCCTGGACCCCCTGAAGGACAGACAGGCAGATCAGCTAGAGACAGGCAGACCACGCTACAGACAGACAAGCAGGCCATGCTAGAGACAGACAGGCAGACCACGCTAGACACAGACAGGCAGACCACACCAGAGACAGAAAGACAGACCACGCTACAGACAGGCAGACCAAGCTACAGACAGGCAAACCATGCTGCAGACAGACAGGCAGACCACACTACAGACAGGCTGACCACGCTAGAGACAGACAGAGCACACTAGAGACAGACAGACAGATAGACCACGCTAGAGACAGACAGACAAACCAAGCTAGAGACAGACCGACAGACCACGCTACAGACTGACAGACCAAACTAGAGACAGACAGACAGACAGACCACGCTAGATACAGACATGGCCAAAGTCCTGTGGTGTGGTCCTGGACGACCCCCCAGGTGTGTGTACCTGCAGCACCAGCAGCATCTGTGTGAGGGGCGGGGGGACGCCGGCCGCAGCGCCCAGCGTCTCCTCCAGGGCGAGCTGCAGCAGAACCTGGTCTCTGAACGCCAGCAGACACATCTGTCTGATGGTCAGCTCCTGTCCCTACACACACACACACACACACACACACACACACACACACACACACACACACACACACACACACACACACACACACACACACACACACACACACACACACACACACACACACACACACACGCGCGCGCGCGCACACACACACACACACAGACAAACATTTGGTAAAACTCTTCTGCCTTGTAAAAAAAATATATATTTGCAGATCCTTCTGGGATATGGTAGTGTGTAGGGTCAGGGTAGTGTATATCAGGTTCAGGATGTATCAGGGTCGTGAGTATCAGGGTCCGGGTATGTCAGGGTAGTGTGTATCACGGTCAGGGTATATCAGGGTCAGTGTGTAGCAGGGTCTGGGATAGGGCACTAGGGTAGTAGATCAGGGTTTACCTGGACAGGGTAGAATATAGCCTGTAGGGTCGGCAGTGTCTCCGTAAAGAATCGAACCCATATCTCAGACAGCATCGTCAGCTGGTTGTTACCTAGTTACCCCAACAGGGCAGATATGTTATGTTATGTGTTTGTCAGGATGTTATGCTCGTCTGCGACTGTATGCGAGACTGAAGGCTCCATGACACACCTTTCATTTTAAACGTTACATCAGAACATCAGACATCAGAAAAGCTTTGTAAACATCTCACCTTCATAGATCTAAACATCCTAGAAGTAGTCTCAACATCTAAAGATCTCACCATCATAGAACTGGATCTTCTCCAGGAGGCGCTCAAGACCCTTGGTCAGAAGCTGGTTCTGGGGGTACAAACAGACACGTTAACGACCTGACTCCTGACCCCTGTAGCTGTTAGTAGGTAATCAGGTATGAGAACCCTTCTTCACCTGTAGCACCTCGTTAGTGTGTTTACCTGTAGCACTTTGCTAGTGTGTTTACCTGTAGGTCCTCGTTAGTGTGTTTACCTGTAGGTCGTCGTTAGTGTGTTCACCTGTAGCACCTCGTTAGTGTGTTTACCTGAGGCACTTTGCTAGTGTGTTTACCTGTAGGTCCTCGTTAGTGTGTTCACCTGTAGGTCGTCATTAGTGAGTTCACCTGTAGGTCCTCGTTAGTGTGTTCACCTGTAGGTCCAAGTCAGTGTGTTTACCTGTAGGTCCTTGTTAGTGTGTTTCTTACCTGTAGGAAGTCTGTGATAAAGGAGCCCAGTTCGGTCTTCAAAAGCCACCTGTTGGAACAGGAAACACTCACGGTCACGTCCTCTTCTCTCTGGGCCCCCCCTGGTGGTCGACCCCCCTGGTTGTGGGGACACCCCTCACTCAATGTGAGCCGTTGGCTGAAAGGCTTCAGGGTTTCAGGGCTTCAGGGCCCAATGTTCCATTGAGCTGTGAACTCTGCTCCAGAGATGATAATCAGGCGTGCAGCGATGGGGAACTGATACGTAGGAACGCTCGCTTTTGGTTCCCATGAGAGATGGAATTTACTCTTGATGTTATCGTATGTGTGTGTCAGGATGTTAATGCCTTCTCTTCAACTGTATGCTGAAGCGACTCTTGAGAGCAACAAGAACATTCAGAATTGGTTGTGACCCAGTTTGTTCCTTCAAGGGCCATGAACAAAAGTCAACATGGTGTGGTAACGGCATACATCTAGCCTTCATTTTGATCTCATTTCACACCTCTGAATCACAGATCATTTGAAGAAAGTGGGAGGGGCCAGGAGCTGACCGAGGAGACATCCAGATGGTGTGCTGCTAGCGATGACCTAGACCCTAACCCAGAGTACACTGTGACCTTCTAGTAGCAAGGCCAGGGAAGACTATGGAATGAATTTAAACCATAATCTATAAAATAAAATAGTCAATAAAGGGAATAAATTGGAAAATAGAATCAAGTTATGCTAGTCTGTTTATCATGACATGTTATAGTGATATCATCGTCTCTGAGGACATCTTATCGTGTTGTTAATCTGTCTATGAGGACATCTTATAGTGATATCGTCTGTGAGGACATGGTGTAGTGATGTAAATCAGTTTATGAGAACATGGTATAGTGCTGTTAATCTGTTTATGAGGACATGTTATAGGGATATCATGGTTTATGAGGACATGCCATAGGGATGCTAGTCTGTTTATGAGGACATGTTATAGGGATATCATGGTTTATGAGGACATGCCATAGGGATGCTAGTCTGTTTATGAGGACATGTTATAGGGTTTTCATAGTTTACGAGGGCATGGTGTGTACCTGATGCTCTCGTTGAGCGTGTAGAGCTCGTTGGCCTGCAGCCCTCCTCCCTGGAACACCCTCATGACAGCCGTCTGGACACTGAGGGATTGAGGGTCAAAGGCTGAGGGATGAGCGGTGATACCTCGCAGTAACACAAGGATTTGTTCATATCTTGTTCATATTTACGCTATAGGTGAATGTGCTCTCTGTCTTATTGGCTATTCTGGCTGTCAATCAATGTCAGATGGACTCAGGTTAATGTTTGGGTGAATTTGTCGCGGAGGGCATAGATGTGTTGTGAACCCCTCTCTGGTGCAACACTGGCAAAGGCATCCAAAGTCTTTGGAGGGCATCTAGTTAGCCGTGTTGCATTTTGTTGTGGCAACAATTGCAAGGCAGTCTCGACAAAGTACCTGTTTTTGGTCAACAGCGTCTTTTCTGTCACCCAAACAATTCCAACTGACATTGATGCTCTCTTTGGAACTAAATCCTCTTTTGCTGGCCCCTCTTGAAGTTTGGATGTCTGATCATAAACTGGTCAACATGATCAGTGATCGGTGGTTTGCACACAGACCGTACACCGACACTTTTCTGTCCACTTGGCAGCTCTCTATGTTATGTGTGTAGGAGCCAATTCCTTTGTTTTCATTTAGTTACAGTTTTCTGTGCGTGTGTGTGTCTGTGTGTGTGTGTGTGATATTAATTGATGACTAATTAATAGATTGGCGCCTGCTGAGTGTGTCCTACAGGAGGTCCTTCTCCTCAAGAGGAAAGGACCTGTGGCCTTGGGGGGGCTGGCTGGAAAAGCATACTGTTTTAGACCTTGCATAACTCCCATGTCATGTTATGATTTCAACAATCATTTTTACTTTGAATTTGTTTGAATAATTAGAAGCGACTCATGAATAAATGAAGACACTTTATTTTTTAACCAAATCTTGAAATTCCTTTTTTGTGCAAGACATCAAGCGTCTATCATATAACCAATCAGCACCAGAGTGATCTACACCAGGAACAAGGACAGGAAATCGTAGTCACTTTAAGTGTTAATTAAAGTGCATGTGTGTGTGCATTCGTGCATGTGTGTGCCTTACGAAGCGAGAGATACCGAGTCACTCAGTATCTCTCGCTCTTCCTGTGCCAATAGTCTCATCCTGCCACTACTTCCTGTGCAGACAGGAAGTAGTAGGTTAAAGCTAAACAAGAGGCCTCCTCTCACTCTGCATCTCACGTCCTCATCCTGCCGACACATCCGTCCCCTAACCGCCAAGGCTGTGTTTGTGTGTGTGCATTCTAACTATGGGAGACTCCAGTGGGGAATGGAACCCCCACCCGGGCAGTGTTAGTGCCTTGCTCTACAAGTTGCACTTCAAGTCAATTAATACAAATCAATCCAGAGCAGCGATTCTTAACGTTGTAGAGCCGTTCTCAGAGAGTTGAACTCTGCGCTCTGGGATCAGGATCTAGTGGTCATTCCTCCGTCTCCTGGGTTACGGTAATCTATGATAATCTACGCTAAACTCAGCTAATCTCAGCCTTGCTCTGCTACACAGCAGAAACCCTGAGGTGAACCCTGCTCTGGCAGAGACCACTCTGTACAGTCTAGGACCACGCCCCTCTAGGACCCCGCCCCTCTTTACCAGAGACAGGACCCCGCCCCTCTAGGACCCTGCCCCTCTTGGACCCTGCCCCTCTAGGACCACGCCCCTCTAGGACCACGCCCCTCTATACCAGATACAGGACCACGCCCCTCTAGGACCCTGCCCCTCTAGGACCACGCCCCTCTAGGACCACGCCCCTCTATACCAGATACAGGACCACGCCCCTCTAGGACCCTGCCCCTCTAGGACCACGGCCCTCTAGGACCACGCCCCTCTATACCAGATACAGGACCACGCCCCTCTAGGACCCTGCCCCTCTAGGACCACGCCCCTCTAGGACCACGCCCCTCTATACCAGATACAGGACCACGCCCCTCTAGGACCCTGCCCCTCTAGGACCACGCCCCTCTAGGACCACGCCCCTCTATACCAGATACAGGACCACGCCCCTCTAGGACCCTGCCCCTCTAGGACCACGCCCCTCTAGGACCACGCCCCTCTATACCAGATACAGGACCACGCCCCTCTAGAGGGAGGGAACTGATGAAGGGGTTGGAGATGGAGGGGGTAGAGGTGGAGCTGATGGAGGGGCTGGAGGTGGAGGGGGTAGAGGTGGACTCACCTGTTCCACACGCTGGTGTTGGACAGCTGCAGAGCTGAGGATCCGTTCTGGAAGCGGGCCAGGTCCGAGAGCACCGGGGAGCTCATGAAGCGAGCCCTGGGCCTCCGCAGAGACCCCATGGTCACCGATCTGCGGTGAGACAGGGCCTTAGGAGACACACCTGAGGACACAGGGCCTTAGTTAAACACCAAAGGATGCAAAATAAAGGCGGGCCTTTAACCTCCGTCGAGGTTACAAGAGAGCTGATCTGATACTTTTGTGACGCAACCAGGCTGCTGGCCACTGATTGTGACGCCACAGGACGAATAATAATGAGCGCAACATCCTGACACCCGACACCCGGCATCTTTAAACACTATCATCAGCGTTCAGTCAACAATAGTGAAGGATTATTGAACATGGCAGGAGCAGCGGGCGAGAGCACGCAGTGGACCGTGACAGGGGGGGGGAGACGCTCCTGTGCGTAACCCTGTCCGTTTATGTGTCATGTGGTCGCCCATGTGTCACAGTTTTGCGCATGCGTGCTATGACGACCCGCCTACGTTGAAGCGGTACATTCTAGATTGAAACACGATGTGCCTGGAACTAAACCAAGTCGTGCCGCGCTAAGTCGTGGTGAGTTGAGCTGGTACTGTCGGTGGTAAAGGGGCATAACAGTCTTTGTTTTTCTTGCAAATTGTGTTGATTATTGAGCAGACGAAGAGAGGTGTGGATGTGTCCCCAGATGATGGTCAGAGAGAGTGACGGTAGAATGAGGCTCAGCACTGAGCACTCACAGGGAGCGCGGTGACCTTCACTCAGAAGAAGCTTCCGTTTCAACCCTGGTTTCCTCTCTCTCTCTGACTGTTGGATTTCCTGTCTCTCTGTCACACACACACACTCGAGCAAACACACACACACACACACACACACACACACACACACACACACACACACACACACACACACACACACACACACACACAATCCAACACACACAATCCAACACACACACACACACACACACACACACACACACACACACACACACACACACACACACACATACTCACACACTCTAGCATGCATACACACATTCCGTGCCTGCAACATCCAAAATCCATTCATCCCAACATATTTGTGATAAATGGAATTTGCCCTGTCAACCAACCAGGCCAGTACGGCAGCCGGTGAGGACCAAACCAAAGGGTGAAGACTGGTGGTGGACTTCTGAGGAGGTCTGGGCCTCAGAGGAGGAGGTCTGGTCCTCAGAGGAGATCTGGTGGTCCTGAGTGGAGGAGGTCTGGTCCTCAGAGGAGGTCTAGAGGTCTTCAGAGGAGGTCTGGAGGTCCTCAGAGGAGGTCTGGTCCCCAGAGGAGGTGTGGAGGTCCTCAGGGGAGGTCTGGCCCTCAGAGGAGGTCTGGAGGTCCTCAGAGGAGGTCTGGCCCTCAGAGGAGGTCTGGAGGTCCTCAGAGGAGGTCTGGTCCTCAGAGGAGGTCTGGAGGTCCTCAGAGGAAGTCTGGTCCTCAGAGGAGGTCTGGAGGTCCTTATAGGAGGTCTGGAGGTCCTCAGAGGAGGTCTGGAGGTCCTTAGAGGAGGTCTGGTCCTCAGAGGAGGTCTGGAGGTCTGGGGGTCCTGAGTAGAGGAGGTCTGGAGGTCCTGAGTAGAGGTGGTGTGCTGGGTTTCTTGGACAGCAGTCTGCGGTTCGCTCCGGTTGGTTTGAATGGTTTCAGGGCGTAAAGTTTAAACGTGTATTCCTCTTGGTTTACTGAGTTGTTTAATCAGGTATGATGTATATTCTGATGCCTGATATACATAAAGTAACAGTAACAGCAGTTAAGTTGTGAAGGCCCATGCAAGTGAACGGAGCGTTCCACAGCATTGAGAAGAGCCGTCTAATAAAAAAAACCACATTTATATATGTATTATATATATATTATACATATATATATATATATATATATTCCTTCATCCGGTTTATTACTTCATTCGTTACTTTGTGTTGTGAGGTTCTGCATTCTCACGTGCAGCGACTCAACCCCTTAATACACTCCCGCGTGTGTGTGTGCGCGCGTGCGTGCGTGTGCGTGCAGTAGGTTGCGCTTGAGATGAAGACTGACTTCATGTGATTTTTGGTTATCGTGTTTAATCAGAAACATGTGCAGCAGATGATCTGTCGGAACCTCTCTGTGGATCAAAGTGGACTTTTAACGGATAAAGCTCCGTTAAGCGAGCGTTCCACTCACCTCCGCGACGTCTTCACCTCAACGTCCTCCCGGACCGGCCGTAAAGAAGAAGGTCCGATTATTATCCAGCCAATTGGTCTCTGAAGCCATGGCCTCTGGCCCGCTTCAAAGATGTTTTTTACTAAGTAACTCTGTTTCAAACTACAGCCTCCGGCCTCAGATCCTAACCTCAGCTCTTCAGATCACCTGAGAGTCAGCGGAGCTCCTCCGAACAGATCATCTTCAGGAGCAACAGGCTGCCTGTCATCTGCAGGCCCCGCCCCCTCCCGCTGTGACAGGCAGCCTGTCAACTGCTGCAGGCCCCGCCCCAAACCGCTGTGACAGGCGGCATGTCATCTATAGGCCCCGCCCATCCCACTGTAACAGGCCCCGCCCCCTCCATCTGTGACAGGCTGCCTGTCATCTGTAGGCCCCGCCCCTCCCACTGTGACAGGCCCCGCCTCCTCCCGCTGTGACACGCAACATTGGTTGATATTGTTATTTGAACGTTCTACTCTATTTGCCGTATAATAATAATAAAAATGGCCATGTCCCAATTCAAAAGATTAACTGACAATACAAACGGTCAATAAAGTGATTAAAGATCAACAATTAGGAAACGAGGAATATAATTGATTCAATTCACTATTCACTATATTATTATCAATGCGTTAAAAGCAGACTTAATAGATTAACTAAGCAAGCAAGCAAGCTAATAGGAATACACCAGAAAGCGCTGGAGGATCTGTATATCCAGGCAGTGGGAAGGAAGACCAACTCCATCCTCTTAGATCCCTCCCACCCACTCCATCCTTGTTTTGATCTACTTCCTTCTGGCAGAAGATTCAGAATGCCTTTGGCCAGGAAAGCTATCTACAAAAAATCATTCATCCCCATAGCTATACACACACAGAACACTCATTCCTCAAAGAACTCACACAAATAACACACACACACACACACACACACACACACACACACACACACACACACACACACACACACACACACACACACACACACACACACACACACACACACACACACACACACACCTCCAAGCCTTCAGTCAAAAGACAATTTTCTAGTATGCCAACATACTAGACAATAAAGCTTTTTGAATCTTGAATCTTGAATCTTATTTAAAAACTGCGATCTACTGTCACGTGACCGTAATCTGCCTCACGTGACCAGTCCTCTTGACGTCACGTGGCAATATGGCGGCTCCCTTCGATGAACAGTTTTTTGTGTCTCTGGAACTTCTCCTAAAGGTTTATTCATATTATATTATTCCAGTAGTCTTGATGCTCTGTGTTCATGCCTCTATTTCACCAACACTCTTTATATCATATATAATATATAATAGGATGCTTGAAGCTTCCTCAGGAGACGTCAGTTGTCCTGGCAGGTTGACATCGCATACAAGGAAAATGTATTTCGTGTTGTAAATGTGTCTTAATGTTAATCGGTTATTAATCATGTGATTATGTATCCGCATGTAATTCGTGTGTCTTTTCAAGCCATCTGATCCTAGATGAGGATCAAGTCCTAAAGGCTTTCTTGTATTGTACCTAAAAGAGACTTGACCTCATTGGACTTCTACGGTTAATCTATCAACATGTTAATCTATCAACATGTAATTCTATCAACATGTTATTCTATCAACATGTGTGTGTGTAGTCGCCCTCGAAGGATGCGCTGCGGGAGCTGTTCTCCCAGAGCTACCAGCAGGTGGCGCCAGAGGGCGGCCGGCTGGCCCAGCGCACGGCGGAGGACCTCGACATCCCCTTCGCGCAGGCGCAGCAGGTTCGATTTAAACTCCATAGGATTCGGTTATTCTTCCATTTGTTACATTTTTAAGGCGCTTTGATAAAGTTGTTTAAAGCTTTGGTAATGTTCTCTCGCTCTCCTAGCTGCTGCAGTGTCTGCACTCTCTCGCCCACCATGTGGTATTCCGCGGTCTGACCCGACCGCAGCAGATCCAGGATCTGTTCCCCGCCTCCTTCCATGCCAGCCTCAAGAACCTGATCACAAAGATCCTCCTGGAGCTCAGGTCAGCTGGGGGCCGTAGCGTGAGGCCGGGGGCCCTGGTGAGCGTAGTGTGAGCCTGGGGCCCCTGGGGGCCGTAGCGTGAGGCCTGTGATGACATCATCTAATAGCCCCATTAATGATCTGTAATCTACTCTGATGTGATAATGTTTTTTTGACCTCCTCTCAGCCCTGCTTGGCGCTCAGAGGCCATCCAGACGCACAGTGAGTAGGACTCATTAACATATAGTCACATGACTTCAGGGGCGGGGGTCAAGTGCAATATTTGGACACATTGTGTGTCTGTGTGTGTGTGTGTGTGTGTGTGTAGTCTCTCTCCCACAGTTGAAAGCGTTTGATTGGAGGGTGGACATGGTGACGTCATCAGACTCCGTCAGCCGCATGGCCGTACCAAGCTGTCTGCTGAGCCTGCAGGTTGGTTAGCTGCTCAGCCAGCTGCAGCTATCCTTCCCCACAACGCAAGCAAACACCTCTTTAAAGGCTTCAACGTGTGTGTGTGTGTGTGTGTGTGTGTGTGTGTGTGTGTGTGTGTGTGTGTGTAGCTGGGGGAGGACCGGGTGGTGGTGGAGTCGAGCCGTGAGACTCTGGACACAATGCTGGACGGACTGGGACGCCTGAGGCAGCAGCTGGCCCTGGTGGCCGGGAAATAACACAACTCTGGTGTCAACACGACATGTAACACAACGCTGGTGTCAACACAACTCTGGTGGAGCACAACTCTGGTGTCAACACATGTACCACAACTCTGGTGTCAACACGCAACTCTGGTGTTAACAGAACTCTGGCGTCACCACAACAAGTAACAACTCTGCTGTCAACACAACTCTGGTGGAACACAACTCTGGTGTCAACACATGTACCACAACAGTTAACGGTTGTACATTATACATCTATAACTGCTCTATATTATATATACCTATGTCTGTACCTGTTCTATAATATCTATCTCCGTCTTTGTTAGAATTTCCATAGTAACGAGATATTTGTGGAGCTGGTTTTTGTTCATTGTCACATTTCTAATAAAGCGTAACTTTACATTTTGTTTTTGTAAATCTTTCAGAATTAAAGCATGAATAAAGTGTAAAAATATGAAGTGTTAAATATGAACAGTTCTCCCGTTCCTCTGGGTAGTGCCGAGCGGTGATGACATCACTGGTGATGACATCACTGTGTTCACTGGTGATGACGTCACTGTTGCAGCATTCAAAACGGTCAGTTTCCAGGAGGTTCGGACCTTAAGCTTGGAGGAAAGTGCTTTGAACACTCTGTTGGGTCTGAGTTTTCGCTGTGCGGAATTAAGGCCCAATACCATTTCTACGCCTTCACCTTTCCCCTTCCCCCTTCAAAACAAGGGGGAGGGGGAAGGGGTAAGGGGTAGAAATGGGATTGGGCCTAAAGCTAGCCGAGTCCTCCGAGGTCACGTCACAACAATGGCTGCCCATTTTATTGATAGACTAAAGTGAACTTGCAGCAAGCACTAAGAGGCAAACTTAACACCCATTCCAACATTTGCATTACGATAAATTATAGCTTACAATTATAAATCATCTGATAAATTCTTGCTCATGTTCAACCGTCGCAAGCAGTTCTAATAACTGAATCATCAGATTCAGCAAAGAAGCGCAAAAAGGTCCCGGCGGGCATCCATACTTTATGAGGTGTAGTCTCCAGAAGGATCTGTTTTCTGGTTTTATGTCATAGCCTTACGAACTTCTAAGAAGCGTTAGCTGAACACACGGAGGGCTTCCGAACTACCGAGCTGTTTTGAAGGCGGCATGTTTTCACTGGTGATGACATCACGTGTTCACTGACCATGAATAACTAGTTCTGGCCTCTCTGCCCGACCACACAAGAAAATCACACTTCAATTGTTAATACTTTAATGTTTAACCATTACAGAAAAGGTGTGTGTCTCAGCCGGGTGGCAAGGCGCTCAGCCCCTCCGGGTCCAGCTCCACGCTGTGCACACTGAAGTCTCCGAGACCCTGAGGAACAAACAACCGTTACCACAGTAACCAGCACAGGGTAAACAAGGTGGGGTGGTGTTAGGGTGGGGTACGGGTGGTGTTACCGGGGTGCGCTGAAGCAGCTCCAACACAGCGAGCCGTTGCAGGGGCTCCCTGGTGAGCAGGTAGAGGAAGCCTCCTCCGCCCGCCCCCGCCAGGCTATGGCCCAGCGCCAGCGGCTCCAGCGCCTCCATCAGCAGCCTGACGGAGCTGGGCTCACAGCCCGGCACCATCTGCCTCTTCTGCTGCCGCGCCCGCTGTAGACACGCCCCAAGGCCCTGCAGGGAGCCTATCAGCACGGCCGCTTTAGTGTGTGTGTGTGTGTGTGTGTGTGTGTGTGTGTGTGTGTGTGTGTGTGTGTGTGTGTGTGTGTGTGTGTGTGTGTGTGTGTGTGTGTGTGTGTGTGTGTGTGTGTGTGTGTGTGTGTGTGTGTGTGTACCCTCTGTGAAGGCCCTCACACAGGCCTCAGAGTTGGCCACCAGGTCGTGGGCGTTCTGCACGATGGAGGGCAGGCGGGCGTACCAGCTCCTCACCACATCCTGAAACACCATTACACCATCACCATCACCACCCTGACCTGAAACACCATCACCAACCCCACCTTGACGACCCCAGCTCCTCCCTGGTCTGTACTGAGGACCTCTAGGGAAACCTGCCTTCCTGCGACAGGTTGCTATGGAGACCTACCTTCCTGCGACAGGTTGCTATGGAGACCTACCTTCCTGCGACAGGTTGCTATGGAGACCTACCTTCCTGCAACAGGTTGCTATGGAGACCTACCTGCAGGAGTTTGCTATGGAGACCGACCTGCAGGAGGTTGCTATGGAGACCGACCTGCGGGAGGTTGCTATGGAGACCGACCTGCGGGAGGTTGCTATGGAGACCGACCTGCAGGAGGTTGCTATGGAGACCGACCTGCAGGAGGTTGCTATGGAGACCGACCTGCAGGAGGTTGCTATGGAGACCGACCTGCAGGAGGTTGCTATGGAGACCTACCTGCAGGAGGTTGCTATGGAGACCTACCTGCAGGAGGTTGCGTGCGAGGCGGGTCTTGCCGGTGTAGACCAATAGGAGATGCCGTTGGACTTCTTCCAGGAAGTGCTGTGATGGAGTGAGACGCTCCACCTCCACCCGGAGGGGCAGCGCCGCCCGGGAGCGCCCCACCTTCACCCCACCCACCAGCCCCCCCACCTGGTCCTGCCAGCCTCCACCTAGGGAGAGACACCACCCAATATACATGGATGATACATACATCTATCTGTGATCCATGGATCCTCCCCGTCCCGTCCCTCCCAGCCCCCTCCTCCCCAGGTGTCCCTGTGGCCCCTTCCCTCCAGGTGTTCCTGTGGCCCCTTCGCTCCAGGTGTCCCTGTGGCCCCTCCCCCCCAGGTGTCCCTGTGGGCCCTCCCCTCCAGGTGTCCCTGTGGCCCCTCCCCCCCAGGTGTCCCTCTGGCCCCTCCCCTTCAGGTGTCCCTGACGCCCCTCCCCCCCAGGTGTCCTGTGGCCCCTCCCCCCCAGGTGTTCCTGTGGCCCCTCCCCCCCAGGTGTCCCTGTGGCCCCTCCCCCCCCCAGGTGTGCCTGTGGCCCCTCCCACCGAGTTGTCCCTGTGGCCCCTCCCCCCCAGGTGTACCTGTGGCTCCGCCCCTCCAGTGTACCTGTGGTCAGCAGCTGCTCCAGGTGCAGCACGGCGTGGACCAGTCCCTCAGGGCTGTAGGAGCGGCCGGTTATCAGGTAGACGGCAGCCAACAGCGCCCCCGCCAGGATGCTGCTCGTACCTGCAGGACACACGCCATCAGGGATGGTGGCTGGAGGTGTTGGGTGGAGGAGGTGGAGGTGATGTGATGGAGGTGAGGGTTGGAGCTGATTGAGGTGATGGGTTGGAGGTGAAGGAGGTGGAGGTGATGGGGTGGAGGTGATGGCTGGTGGAGGGGGCGGAGGTTTTGGGAGGGGGACGTGATGGGGTGATGGGGTCGAAGTGATTGGGTTATGGAGGTGATGGAGGTGATGGGTTGGAGGTGATTGAGGTGACGGAGGTCGTACCCAGCCCGGAGCCGTGGGGCAGCAGGGACCAGCTGTGCAGCTCCACCCCTCCCCCCCAGCGCTCCATCAGCTGCTGCCCCAGAGGCTGCTGGGAGCTCAGCGACACCAGGCCGCTGCACACACACACTGCCTTGAGGAGAGCGCCTGCACGCACACACACACACACACACACACACACACACACACACACACACACACACACACACACACACACACACACACACACACACACACACACACACACACACACACACACACACACACACACACACATTAATTGGATGCGCCCGGGGTTCCCTATGTCTGGGGTCATGACCTCTGCGTCTCCATGGTTACCGGGGGCGTGAGGCTGACAGTGGTCCTTCAGATCATCCAGACTTTCACACATGGTTTCCGTGGCGACTTCGCTGTCCCGCCCCCCGGCATGGCTGACCAACAGGAGGAGGGGCTCCCTGATGCGGCGGGCGCGGGCTCCGATTGGCCGCTGCCCGTCCACCCTGACCGCCATGTTGGTGACCGAGCCGCCGTGCTCGAAGGCGATGGGGGGCGTGTCGCTCCAGCCCCCTGCACATGACGGACAAACACATCAGCCAATGGGGAGGAGGGTAGGTAGAGGGTCGGCCTAGAATCCTGGTCCTGGGGGGTCTCACCTGCCAGGTCCAGCCGGGCGGGGCAGTCCACCTCCTGCCAGCGGTCCAGAGGCGGGACGGGGGCGGGGCCTGTGGAGACCGACCAATGGGAGGACATCAGGGCGCGCCGCAGCAGCACCTGCCCCGCCCCCTCGTAGTGCCGCGCCGCACGCACCAGCAGGTCGGGTCTGGAGGTCAGAGGTCACACGATGAGCATGACCCCCCAGTAACACTCCCAATAGAGGCCCCCCAGTAACACTCCCAGTACGACCCCACCAGTAACACTCCCAGTAGAGGCCCGGCCCCCAGTAACACTCCCAGTAGAGGCCCCCCAGTAACACTCCCAGTAGGACCCCACCAGAAATACTTCCAGTAGGACCCCACCAGTAACACTCCCAGTAGAGGCCCCCCAGTAGGACCCCCCAGTAACACTCCCAGTAGGACCCCCAGTAACACTCAGTAGGGGCCCCAAGAAACACTTTCAGTAGGACCCCCCAGTTACACCCCCAGTAACACTCCCAGTAGGACCCCCCAGTAACAGTCGCAGTAGAGGCCCCCCAGTAGGACCCCCCAGTTACAGTCCCAGTAGAGGCCCCCCAGTAGGACCCCCCAGTAACACTCCCAGTAGGACCCCAGTAACACTCCCAGTAGGACTGGTCTCACCTGTGCAGCCAGAGCTCTCTCTCCCTGGCCAGGCTGGCCACGCCCTCCTGCACCTGCCCCTCCTCCAGGAGGCTGAGGGCGGGGCTCCACGCCTGATTGGCAGCTGGGCCGCTTCGCAGCCCGCCCTTCCCCTCCCCCGCCATGCACACCAGGACGTCCGCCACACAGGCCAGGGCGCGAGCGGCCACGCCCAGACACGCCTCCGCCCCCGCCTCTGGCCCCGCCCCTGGCCACGCCCCCTCCAGGGTGCCTGCAGCAACTACAGCGGGACACAGAGAGAGTTTAACCAGATAGGGTGGTGTAGGGGGAGGTAAGTAAGTAAATCTAATGTTTTTAGAACGCGCATTTATGGCCAAAGTGCCGTACATGGTGAAAACATAAAGGAACACAGAACACTTTATATACCTACAGTATATACAAACATTATTGATGTTGATTTAAAATAAGGACAGTACATGAAAAACATAAAAATAACATCATAAAAAGGGAGGGAAGGCCAGGGAGAGGCGGTGTGGTGTAGCGTAGTTCATAGTTTGTTTTAAGGTGGTGTAGCAGTCATGTAGCGTTTTGAACTGAGGTATTTCTATATGTATGTATATATCTATATGTATATATCTATATCTATAGAGATATATATATCTATATATATCTATATATATCTATATATATATATATCTATATATATCTATATATATATATATATATATATATATATATATATATATATATATATATATCTCTATACATATATATCTATATTAATAAGTTGATGTAGTTGCTCACTGGAGTCCAGGGTCTTCAGCAGCTCCCCCTGTTGGCCGCCTAGGACTGCTGCTCTGAAGCAGGGCAGCAGGCAGTCGTCTGATTGGCTGGTCAGCGTGTCAATCACTCTCCTCTGGCCCACCAGGAACAACAGCTCCTCCCTCCATCGGAGCTCCGCCTCCTGGTCGGTGAGCGACAGCAGCTCTCTGAGTGACAGCCGCCATGCCCCTCTCCACCGCTCCAGTGACCCGGCCCCGCCCAGCAGCCAGGCCACGCCCCCCTGGTCCAGGCCCACTGCCCCCCCCCTGGCCTGGAGGGCGGGGAAGAGGCGGGCCTCCAGCAGGGGGCGGGGCTTACCTGGAGCCCACAGGTCCTCTGGCCTGGAGACACAGAGCATATAGTACTGCTACTACTACTAATACTACTACTACTACTTAGTCTACCGGCGATTTGAGTTCGCCCTTCACAAGGGTCTGGGGAAGGGCAATACATTTCTTTCTGCTTCCGATACGTTTTTGCGGGAGCCAATCACCGAGCTGGCTTTTCCCCTTGGCGCGCTATTGGCTGGTTTAACACAATGACGACAGGGAAGTGACGGCAAAGAGCCAATCGCGTACAAAGTCAGTTGACCTAGGCCCGTTGATCACGCCTCTTGTGCTGAAGAAAATGACAGCAGCTTCCCCAGACCAACGTGCAATCTACGATTGAGCTTGGTCTGGCAATAGCCAGACTTACTACTACAACTACTACTACTACTACTACTACTTTTACTGAATCCTAACGTCTCCTCATACTGGGAGTGTCACAGTGGGAGAGTCTTACTGGGAGAGTCTTATGGCGCGTTTCCACTGCAGGGTGCGGAACGGATCGGATCGCAAAGGTGCGGATCGGGTCGCGTTTCCACCGCCAAAAGTGGGCGTGACCCGGACTTAGCCGTACCCGTTTTGGCCTCGTTTTCAGGACTCCTCCGTTGGGGTACTGAAAACGAGACGAGACGCCTGAAAGGGTCCCGGGAAATTCTAGCTACACACCCCCTCCGTTGATTGGTCGACAGAATCATCACTTCCGGGTGACGCGGGGATAAAAACAAACAAACAGTAGCCTCGAGGTATTATTATTTACAATTAACTTGTCGCGTAAAACGCTTGCTTGGGCGAACAAGGAGGTGGAGATGTTCGTCTGCATTCTTGGGGAGGAAGACGTTGTTTACGATGTTTACGTAGCTGCCACGGCGATCGACATCCGGCCTACCACAAAGGGTACTGTCGGCAGTGGAAACGCGACCTCGGAACTGAGCTGGGCTATACCGCCCCCTCCCTACCGCACCTTTGCGATCCGATCCGTTCCGCGTTTCCTGCAGTGGAAACGCGGCATTAGTGGCAGAGTCTCACTGGGAGAGTGACACTAAGAGAGTCTTACTGGATGCCGGTGCGTGCGTAGAAGTGGCTCCAGTCCTGGTTCAGGATGGTCTCAGAGGATCCCTGGAGACAACACAACATAACACACAGGAACCAGGTACCACGTACAAACTAAACCTTCTCGATGGAGAGCACACTGAGGGGTTCAGTGTGTCCTCCTGGTCTGTGAACCCCTCAGTGTCCCCCTGATATGAGAGGAGAACACCTAACCCCAGTATCCTCCTGGTCTCAGTGTGCTCCTGGTCTGTGAGGTGATCAAC
The DNA here is from genome assembly GCF_031168955.1 of Gadus macrocephalus. Classification (NCBI taxonomy): domain Eukaryota; kingdom Metazoa; phylum Chordata; class Actinopteri; order Gadiformes; family Gadidae; genus Gadus; species Gadus macrocephalus. The sequence continues at coordinate 10,664,905 of NC_082390.1, forward strand.
TAACCCCTCAGTCTGCTCCTGATCTGTGAGGAGATCACCTAACCCCTCAGTGTGCTCCTGGTCTGTGAGGAGATCACCTAACCCCTCAGTGTGCTCCTGGTCTGTGAGGAGATCACCTAACCCCTCAGTCTGCTCCTGGTCTCAGTATGCTCCTGGTCTCAGTGTGCTCTTGGTCTGTGAGGAGATCAACTAACCCCACAGTGTGCTCCAGTGAGGAGATCACCTAACCCCTCAGTCTGCTCATGGTCTGTGAGGAGATCACCTAACCCCAGTGTGCTCCTGGTCTCAGTGTGCTCCTGGTCTCAGTGTGCTCCTGGTCTCAGTGTGCTCCTGGTCTCAGTGTGCTCCTGGTCTCAGTGTGCTCCTGGTCTGTACCTCCAGGTGGTCGCGGGCGCCCAGAGCGCTGAACACCGTCAGCTGCAGCCCGCCCAGCCGGATCCTGTGTCCCTGGATGATGAGGTCATCAGCCAGGGTGAGCCTCCGGAGGTGGGAGGAGGCCTGGAGGTCCAGGCCGGAGAGCAGCCCCCCTGAGGGGAGGCTCAGCGGACCCTGGGGGGAGGGTGGGTTAGGGGGTCCGACCAACTGAAGGGTCCTGGGTTCAAAGCCCCTTAACTCCTACCTGCTCCTTAATGACCTGTCTCTGTCCTGTCTAACCCCTACCTGCTCCTTAATGACCTGTCTCTGTCCTGTCTAACCCCTACCTGATCCTTAATGACCTGTCTCTGTACTGTCTAACCCCTACCTGCTCCTTAATGACCTGTCTCTGTACTGTCTAACCCCTACCTGCTCCTTAATGACCTGTCTCTGTACTGTCTAACCCCTACCTGCTCCTTAGTGACCTGTCTCTGTACTGTCTAACCCCTACCTGCTCCTTAATGACCAGTCTCTGTTCCGTTTAACTCCTACCTGCTCCTTAATGACCTGTCTCTGTACTGTCTACCCCTACCTGCTCCTTAATGACAGGAATCTGATTGAACTTTCCATCTCTCTCTAAATCAAAGCATCTGATAAATGAGCAGATAGTAAGAAGATACTTTTATAGACAAACATAATGCCAGTATGCTTAACTCAAATTTTTCATGGATACCTGCAGGTGACAATGTTGTACCACAGAGGCGGTTGCCACGGTGACGTCTCCCTGGAGGACGGAGTTGATGACCCTGGCTCCGGGACTCACTGAGGGACGGCTCTGGAGGAGACAGACACTGCTTACCCAGAGGGTGGGGTAGCACTATGGAGGAGTAGCACTAGGGTGGTGTAGCTCTAGGGTGGAGTAGCACTAGGATGGTGAAGCTCACCTGAACGTGGGCCAGTATGAACCGGTTCCCCATGGTGTCGCGGGTCAGACGGGTCACATGGTCCTTGGCAGAGAGACTCAGGTAGTCATAGCGACCACCTGGGACGTACGCTGCAGGACAGAGCAGAGGTTATGGAGCTGATCCACGAACCATGAACCATGTGACCAAGTAGAGCAAGGCTCCTCTCAGTGTGGGCCACAGTGTATCTTGCCCTCTCTCCCCCATAGTGAGCGAGGCTCCTCTCAGCATGTGTCACAGTGTCTCTCGCCCTCACTCCCATAGTGAGCGAGGCTCCTCTCAGCGTGTGTCACAGTGTCTCTCGCCCTCTCTCCCCCATAGTGAGCGAGGCTCCTCTCAGCGTGTGTCACAGTGTCTCTCGCCCTCTCTCACCCATTGTGAGCGAGGCTCCTCTCAGCGTGTGCCACAGTGTCTCTCGCCCCCGCCTCAGCGCTGCCCGCTGGGGGGGTTCCAGAGTGCGGCCGTCTTCTGGCTCTCTGTTGACAAACTGCTCTAGAGTCAGGTCGGCACACAGTGCCTTCACCACGTCCAGGAACAGAGAGATCTACAGGGAACACACAGTCCTTATGGTATGTTGTCATGGCAGCAGTCGTCATGGTATGTTCTCATGGCAGCAGTCGTCATGGTATGTTGTCATGACAGCGGTCCTCATGGTATGTTGTCATGGCAGCAGTCCTCATGGTATGTTGTCATGGCAGCGGTCCTCATGGTATGTTGTCATGGCAGCGGTCGTTATATGTTGTCATGGCAGCGGTCGTTATGGTATCTTGGCATGGAAGCGGTCGCCATTGGTTGCGGTCGTCATAGTAACCGCTGCTACTACCTGGAGGGACGGGGCTCCAGAGTCCAGGCCCAGGTAGGTGCAGCCGTCCAGAGGAGGGGTCACATGGGTCTGCAGCAAGCGCTCTGATACGCTGCTGCTGAAGAACACAACGCCTGATACCTGAAATCATATATATACACCACGGTAACAGTCTGTTCGGCGGGCATCCCAAGGGTAACAGCCTGTTACCATGGTGACTGTGTGTAACCATGGCCACCGTGTGTTTGGTGTGTGTGTGGCGACCTCCCGCATCTCACCATGGGTACGTTCCCGTCAGGCAGGGACGCTCGCTGGATCTCCTCGCTGCTGCCTCTGTAGATGATGTCCTTCACCGTCCCCTAGGAGACCACAACACACGCTGCCTAAAGGCTAGGAGACCACAACACACGCTGCCTCTAGAGGCTAGGAAACCACAACATACGCAGCCTCTAGAGGCTAGGAGACCACAACACACGCTGCCTCTGGAGGCTAGGAGACCACCACACACGCAGTGGCCAGAGGTTTGTTTACCTGCTGGTCGGCGAGGTAGACTCCGTGATGGGCCGCGAAGGAGGGGTCGCCGGGCAGAGCCAGCACCCTGACCCCGGAGAAACCCTCCCAGGATGGGGCTGGAACACAAGATCAGCAGCTAGCTCTAGCTCTAGCTCTATATGTAGCATATAACCAGACAATTATCATGTAGATAGCAATGGTTAGTAAGTTGATGGCCGTTTCTAACCATACCAAGCATGTAGCTAGGCGTAGGTAGCATATAGCTCGTCAAAGGTAGCATGTCGCTTGCCATAATTAGCAGGTTTCTTCATGTATCCATCCATAGTTAGCATGTGGCTAGCTTTAGTATCTCAGGGGCTCACCGTAGTCGAGCGGTAGGCTGAGCAGCATGTCGGTGCTGCAGACCCAGACCCCAGGGGGCGATCCCGGGCAGATCTGCAACACAACAGCAAGACTAATGACAACAGGAAGGCTGAACAGTACCAAGAGGGCGGCTTGGAATAAATGCTTCAGACACTTCAAACGGCCTGTAGCCGCCCCCCCCTGGACTGCCCTGGGGCCCCGGGGGTCATGGGTCACCTGGGTGTCCAGACGGTCCAGCAGCTGGTCCACACAGCACACCGGGGCCGTCAGCCTGGGGGACGCCGCCTCCTCCGCCAGCCAGCTGAAGGCCCTGCTGCAGCCGCCCCACGGGTAGTCCCGGCCCTGAGGACACATCACTCTGGGGTCAGGGGTCACCTGGGAGGCCAGGTCCCAGGAGGAGACGCCCTCCTCTTCAAGACCCCCCACCTTACCGTGTGAAGGACCAGGATGTGGGCGTGTTCCAGGACATCGGCCGTCACCACCTGTCAACATCAACAGATCATATTACCCACAACCACCCTGGGCTACATAGAAACACAGAATTACAGAGAACCTCCTTTATCTTTGTGACGCGGACGGGCTCACCTGTTACCATCAGACAGGTGAGACTACACGGAGGGAGGGGAGGCTCACCTGGGGACCGCTCGTTATGAGAAGCTCACCTGCTCGTTAAGAGGAGCTCACTCTGTGGCCGCTCGTTAAGAGGAGCTCACCTGCTCGTTAAGAGGTCCTTACCGTGTGGCCGCTCGTCAAGAGGAGCTCACCTGCTTGTTAGGAGGAGCTCACTGCTCGTTAGGAGGAGCTCACCGTGTGGCCGCTCGTTACGAGGAGCTCACCTGCTCGTTAAGAGGTCCTTACCGTGTGGCCGCTCGTTACGAGGAGCTCATCTGCTTGTTAGGAGGAGTTCACTGCTCGTTAGGAGGAGCTCACCGCTAGTTAAGAGGAGCTCACCTGCATTTTAAGAGGACCTCACCTGCTCATTAAGAGGAGCTCACTTGCTTGTTAAGAGGACCTCACCTGCTCATAAAGAGGAGCTCACCGTGTGGCCTGCTCGGGCGCTCAAATGCTCGGCTGCCACCAGGAGGGCGTTGAGCGTGGCCCCCCCGCTGCCCAGCCTCTCCTCCGGGTCCGAGGCCGTCAGGAGCAGGGTCCCCGGGCCCACCGAGCCCCGGGTCTGACGCAGGTCCAGCTCTGGGACACAAAGAACCACAACACACTGAGAACAGGAACACACTGAGAACCAGGAGACCGGAGAACACACTGAGAACCAGGAGACCAGAGAAAACAGGACCAGAACACACTATATCTTCTTTCCATGAAGTCACCTTTTTGAAAGGCATAAACACTGTCTTTATGTTGGCACGTTAATATGATGACGGTCCATCTGAAGCCTGCAGGTCCGCTCAGCATCGTCTCTGAGATCCTCAGTCTGAAACCACAAGGACCTCTGACGGGCTGGAGGGAGAAGGGATAGAAGTGCATATTAAAGGACTATAAGTACATATTAAGGACCTATAAGAACATATTAAGGGACTACAACTACGTATTAAGGGACCCTGTACATCCTAGAAGGGTCAATGACAGGCTCAGGTTAAAATCTATTAAGATGAAGGAATCTGATCAGGTCGGTTTGGTCCAACAATTCTCTGATGTCTCGTGGTCAGGAGATCTCCTTACAATCTCCTGAGTCTTCTAGAGATCACTAACCTCTCTGCTTCCAGAGATCACTAACCTCCCTTCTTCTAGAGCATTCTAACCTCTCTTCCAGAGATCACTAACCTCTCTTCTTCCAGAGATAACTAACCTCTCAGAGAACACTAACCTCTCTTAGGGAACACTCAGCTCTCCTAGAGAACAATAACAGTAATCTCTCTTAGAGAACACTAATCCCTCCTAGAGAAAACGAACCTCTCTTTTAGAGAACAGTAACAGTAATCTCTTTTAGAGAACACTCACTTTAGAGAACACTAATCTCTCAGAGCATACGAACCTTCGCTCTCTCCAGCTCTCACCAATCTTTTCCGGCAACAACTCAAATCTCGCGAGACTTGACATTGATCGAGACTTGATTTGCCTAATAAAGTACTATTTAAATAATTCATTATTTTTAGGAGGATAACGGTAAATGTATTTAAGATCAGACGTATATGAACGTGAGATATGTTGACTCGATCGGTCCTTTATCCACCTACACACATTCGCCTCAGTTAGTTTTAATTCATTGCATACAAATTTTGATATTCCCGATTTCTTTGGGAACATTTTCTATATAGTTCTGAATCAATACAGACCAGACTTCACAACCCAAAATAATAGATGCAACTACCTTTGCATGTCATTTGTAACGGCTAAGGGAAAGCCATTCATGGATACCTGTAATACTACCGTCCCTTCAGGAGTGGAGTCATGTTCATGTCCGTGCTACTCAAACTAACACCCACCTGGCCACTAAAGGAAACGACCCCTCCGTTTACCAGATTCAATGTAGACTTCATCCAGGTAAGATGTTTAAGGGTCACCCACTCTTTATATTTTTTGGTGTTAAACAATGCAGCCATTTTAATATTTTATACAATTGTGAACGGAAAGATCTTCTCCCGGTGCAATGTCTGTTTAAAATTCTAGATAGATGGTTCTAGTCATATACTAGTAGAGATGGTTCTATTGGTCATTCAATAGTAGGTAGTGGATAGTTCTATTCATTCAATAGTATACTTAGTGAGACAGTGTTATGTTCCCTGTGTTTCGCTCCAGACAACAAGACACATGAATCCAAAACATGGTGTTTATTGAGCGCTATACAAAATGAAGCAGTAAACTATTTACAGATGTACATTAAAAAGACAGCAGTTCAAGAAGGTAGTGAAACAGGAAGAACCGCGCAGACAGCTTCATTCATCCTCCTCCTCCGGCAGGGGTCGGGACCTGGGGCGGTAGAAACAAGTTAGACAGCATGCCCAGCCAATAGCAGCGCCCCCTGCTACATGAAGAACCCTTTACCAGTTCAGGTCCTTCCTACCCTGTACAGCACCCTAGTGATACACCACCCCTTTAGACAGTTTAATGAGTTGAACCCTGTTTAGACCGGCCTGATAGTTAAACCCTGTTTAGACCGGCCTGAGTCTCCTCTCTGTGGCGATGGACGGAAACTGATCTTAATAAGTGTGCTGGCATGTGATTGGATCCCTTGTGTTCCCAGCGGCAGTGGTGGGCGGACTCTGACCTCCTGCTGGCCTTGGAGGTGCCGCTGCCACCCGCCTCCCCCTCCTCCACCAGGGGGAGCTGGTTCTCCTTCTCGGGGACCCGCCCCGGCCCCCCGAAGAAGTCCCCGATGCCCTTCTGCCAGTCCGGGGTCGGCCGCGGGCACACAGGGTTACCCCCCGCATACTTCCCCTTAGCTGGAGACACAACCAGGGTTAACCAGGTTAACTAGAGCTCACCACAGATTAACCAGGTTCACCATGAGTTAACCTGGTTAGCAGTACAACAGAAAACAATTTAAATCCAGATGAGAACATTAATACGTGGATTTATAGCCAGATGAAAAAAAAATGCAACATTGATAACAAATGGATAGAAAGCAGTTGGTCAGTTATTCTCCACTTCCGCCTCTCACCGGGGGTACCGGGAGCACAGCTGCTGCTGCCGCCGCTGCCGTTGTTACCGGAAGTGGACGAGCCCAGAGACTTCCGAGGCGCCGTGGCTGCGACGGCTGAACAAAACACAACAAACACATGAATCCAGAGGAATGTAGACATGACAAACGTGAATGAACACATGACTAACGTGAATAAACACATGACTGACGTGAATGAAGCCTGTAACGTGACCGCTCGCGCTAGTTAACGTTCCTCGGAGCTCTGGCGCCTAAAACTGGCGCCAGTTTCTCATCGAGATAAATCGATAAAGCGCTCAAGCCCCCTTCATAACCAACAGAACTATTAACCTTTATAAACGTACATATATACATACACACAGATTACATATTGATGCATGAAAACAGAACCCGGGAGGAGGTTGTGGGACCCGGGTTGGCGGGAGACGATCCCCGCTAACAGAACTACGTCAATAAACGTAAAGTTTCATCCCAACATTCACATGCAATTCTGATTGGTATTGAACTAATCAAGTCATTACATACGAATAGTCATTATATATCTATACAAATATACACACACACACTCATCTACCATTATATATTATTCATATAAAGCCATATGCTCGTAATCCAGACCGGACCCTGAAGCAACCCGGGATCCGGGGCCTCCGTTACCTTTTCTGTAGCTGCCCGGGACGCTGTCCGCTTTCGTCCGGACCATTATTATGGTTATTTTCTCAAAAAAGGCGAAGGGTTCGGAGCTCTGCGAAACTGCGGCTCTAAGCTATACTCCCGCCAGCGTTTAAAGGGGAGGAGGAGGGAGCGTACGTCACGAGGAGGCGGAGCTATACCTGACGTCAGAGGCGTGCCTTGGAGAGGACCCTGAATTAGAGCGTTATCCCGGTCAGACGGAACGCAATTTCCGCTGTGTACCAGTTAATTATCTCCGGGCTAGTCGGGATTCATCACAGTCGTTCCCGATCTTAAGAAGTTACAGTGGTACGTGGCGGAGCCAGGGGGTGGCCGGGGGTGGCCACGGCCACCCCCCGTAGAATCTCGGCCACCCCATTGGCCACCCCAAGCACCACATCACAGCGGTCAAAAGTTTTGACGGCTGTGGGAACCTTTCTCGCACCGCTAGTACACTGTCGGACCCTTTAGCCGCGCGCAGCGCGCACACGTCCTGTATTTGAATTAAACGGCTCAAGCATGGCCTGAATGCCTGTTGCCACCTGACGCTTCGACCTGAACCTGCGGCTAAGTGAAGAAACCCAAAACAGAAAGGTATCATAATGGATGTTGTTTTTGTCTTCTAATAACTGTGACTATCCCACCCATGACTATCTATTTTGCGAAGTTTAGAAGCAAGGTAGATCGGAGGAGAACATAGTAAACTGTTAAAATTGCTATATGCTATGCTGTATTTGATAACTACGTTGCGAGATTGTGTACATTGTTTTAATATAATCTCTCTCTAGTCTCTACACGTATTTGTTTTTGCAACTTCGGATCGACTTTCGATGTAGTTATTTGCTGTTAACTGCTAGAACGTGTTATGATTGTGTCAGGTATATACAGTATTTATGCTGCATTTTGGATAAGTGTCATTAAAGAGGGAAAAATAATGAAGAGGAAGAAGGCAGACATAGCGTCCTTCTTCATGGCAAGTGGAAAGAAGTCAGCTAAGGCAAAGAATGAGGGTGAGATGGAGAAAAAGGAAGAGAGCGAGGATGAGGAGCCCCCAGAGAGCAGCAACTTAAATGGACCTCCAGGTATACAGTATAGAGACTCACATATAGTACAGCTTGGTATGAGATTATCTTATTTACAATTGGCTTAAAGTTTGTCTATTCATATACAGGTCAGGTTGAAAGTGCATTGTAAAACATATCAGTTCGTTTTTTCAGTACATTAAAGTATGGCATATTTGTATTTGCTATCCAGAGACACTTTCACTAATATTATACTTTAGCTTATAGTGTGTTTGTTAAACACTATATAGCATGCATTATAAAACCTTTAGGAAAATTACCTGTACACCTTATTGTAATTATTTTTGATGTTTCTGAAAGATTGATTGAGAGCAGGACAGAAGAGTCCTCCCTGAGGAGTGGCCCCAGTGGATCCCCAGGTAAATTGTCAATCTTACATTGTATGTTGTACTCTTCTGCTAACTTTTCCATCGATATTGTCCACAAGTTTATATTGTATATGTTTAATGCTGTAGAAAATGAATTTTAATCTTTTGTATCTGTGAAATACCGTACTTGGATAGTGGATCATTACACCTTGTGGAAAATACTTTAAACACCTATTAATGTTTTTAATACATATATTTAGATTCCCACAGAAGATTCAGACAGCGAGAGAGAGGAGCCTCCAACAACGAGTGGCGGCCCAAGTGGACCTCCAGGTATACTCACTCTTTCACACATACTGGACACTTTAATTCCACTTCAGTTTTGCCCAATCTGATACAGTGGCCTGATAATTCATAAACAGGTATGAGTCATACCACTCACCTCAACTGGAGTAGAGTTGGATGAATGGCCTCAAATCTATAACGTTTTAAGCAGATTATAGTGTTCAGATAATCGATTAGATGTAACATGGGATAGTACACTCCAATGTATGAGTTTATCTTGATTGTTATTAATCTCTGCTGTAATTTAATAATTGAATATGCCTTTTTTTCCATTTTTAAGGACAGTCATTGAAGTGTTCAGTTTTAATGAGATGTCACTGTTTGGATTCTCTGTCTGATATGTGTAAATGTGGCTCAAACTTGAATCTAATCATGCAGAGTCTGCCTAATACCCATTGTGAATATGATGTTTGTTATTATGTGTTTGATAGATGTTTATGGATCGAATTTAAGAAAAATTGACACTGCTTATTTAAACGGGCTGTTAATGCTTGTCATATTTACATTTGTTGGAATTTAGCAAATTGTATTCAGGATGTTATTTTATTTATTTTCATATTTCTATATATTAGCTCAGTATTTTATACTTTTTGTTATTTAAAGATAAATCCATATTGTGATCAGACTTGATTAAAAAAACATTGCACTTCTAATTTTGTATCCTTGTTTTGTATTCCTGATGATACACTGAGAGAATTGACTTGGCTTGTCGCCATAAACTGAGGGCATCTCTACTATAAAATAGAATACCTTGCTGTCAATGCATATCTGTACAACCATTGTTCGACTCAGTCGTACAATACAAATAAAAACACAAATAGCAATCGGTAAATCAACACAGTTTAAAAACAAGTATGAATACAGAATAAGTGTATATTATTTTTTAAGTTTTAGCTTCTTTGTTACTTTGCCTTTAGGTATAAGAACAATTTAAATATATTGAATACTTTTCTATTGCACCTTCACCTGAATTCCGAATAATGTTGAGATGTTTGCTGTATGTGTCTTAAATAGCTCTGCATCTCCTGGTGAGACAAATGCTTGCCACCCAAAAATTATCACTGGCCCCATCCTGGCCACCCCAATGGAAATTTCCTGGCTCCGCCACTAAACATTTCACGGCACTTAACAGCCTATTTTACAGAGAACTGGGAGATTAATGTCATATTAGTGGAACTGAACAGGACATTTTAATAACGAGGTGGAGCCTCGTTATTCACATATATTCTCGTTGTTCTAATTCATTCATTCAAACCTGGATGTGTGTGTATTTTTATATAAATTGTTGTACATCATAGATACATTTTTATTCTAACTTACTCATTACTCATCTTAGTAAATGCTGTGTCCTGCTTGCTTGTCTCTTGTGTGCTCCTGTCCTGTGCTGGTCATGTTAGTGTCGTAAGTTAATTGTGCTGCATGTTTGTGCTTTATGCTGCTGTATATGTTTGTGCTGCATGTTTATGCTTTAGGCTGCTGTATGTCTGTGCTGCATGTTTGTGCTTTATGCTGCTATATATGTTTGTGCTGCATGTTTGTGTTCTATGCTGCTGAATGTTTTTTTATTGTAGATGTGTTTGTCCTGCTCTAATCTACTGTTTTGTGCACTTTCCTTAAATGTTTAATGTACACTGTGTTTTATTGTCTGCTTATTTTATTGTTTGTTTGCCATTGTCTGTCAATTCATTCTTACTACTATGTTGTTTTTTAATCTTTGTTTATATACATTTTATTTCTGTAATTTTAGGTTGCCTTTTGAATATCTGGCAGGGGACAACAGATGAAAACTAGCCTCTTGGGCTAACTCTGGCTCGCTTACATTTTGAATGTTGATTAGTGTGCAATGTCCCTGAACTAAACCAATAAAATAAAAAATAAAGCTCATAGGTAAAACCACTGGAGAGCGGACTATTGGAGACAAAGGACTGCAAGACAACGTCTGAAAGCAGAAGTTTATTGACCAAGGTGGAGCAGCAGACATTGAGGTACATGAAGTGATTGGTGCTGTATACCCGGGGGGCGGGGCTAGCTGACCTCTGGAACCCTATGAGGAACCATGAGGAACCAGGCTCAGACCCCCCCCCCCCTCCCATACAGCTGGAGCCAAGTGAGATCCTGAAGTGTCCAACAAGACGACCTCCTCCCCAAAAAACTCAAAAACAAAACAAAATGTGAAACAATACACAACAACGCAGATCTGCCTGGGACTGGAGGTCCGTGTGTGTGTGTGCGTGTTTGTGTGGTCATGTGTGTTCTTTGTGAGCATGTGTGTGTGCGTGTGTAAGTTTCCAGTCCACTGTTCTACTGTTCGCCCCGGCATGATTTCTGAATGCATCTCTTAAGCAGTAAAATAATTATATTATAACACAAAGTTTATAAAATAGCAGCACACTCAAGTGACCCATCACGACTAGGTAATGTTATTTTGTTGTTTATAAGAAATGACAAAAAAATCATAGCTTTTAGCAGCGCAAAATAGACAACATTAAATCAAAATTATTGACACTATTATTTCTGTCTTCACACCCGTTCCTCTGTCTCTTCACTTTGGAATACAGTAGCTCTCAACTTTAGAAAAACTCAGACCTATTGTGTATGTGGTCAATCCACATCCAAACGCACATACACACACATCCAACCGCACACGCACAATCAAACACATACATACACTTCCAAACACACACACACATACACACACACACACACACACACACACACACACACACACACACACACACACACACACACACACATCCAAAGGTGAACTGGATACACAGACAGGTAACAGGGTTGTGGCGTTAGGACCCTCAGGCTCAGCACCCAGCTGCTTCTGAACTGTGTTTTGGTTGTTTGTTATCTGAACGCTCCCCGACCATCCCTGGCCCCCGGCCTCAGGCCCCTGGCCCCCGAGACCTGGCCTCAGGACTCTGGCCTCTGGCCCCCGAACCCCTGGCCTCAGGCCCCCGTCCCCTGGCCTCTCTTTCTTTCTTTGATGCTGAAACACCACAATTGTTTCCTCAAACCTCCCAAGTTTATCCTTTTCTTTAGCCGTCACCCTGAGCTGAGCAGAGCTTAGCAACACCTTAGAAGGTACATGGACCTTCAAGACCAGCTCCTTCAAGACCAGGACCTCTGAAGACCAGGTCCTTCAAGACCAGGACCTTCAAGACCAGCTCCTTCAAGACCAGGACCTTCAAGACCAGGTCCTCTGAAGACCAGCTCCTCTGAAGACCAGGTCCTCTGAAGACATGTCCTTTAAGACCAGGTCCTCTGAAGACCAGGTATTTTAAGACCAGGTCCTCTGAAGACCAGGTCCTCTGAAGACCAGCTCCTCTGAAGACCAAGTCCTCTCTAGACCAGGTCCTTTAAGACCTGGTCCTCTGAAGACCAAGTCCTTTAAGACCAGGTCCTCTGAAGACCAGGTCCTGAAGACCACGGCCCCATTACTGGTTTGTGCTTTTCGGGCCGAGCCTGAAGCCCCGATGTGAAACCCCCCACACTCCAAGACCCAACCCGGGGGGGGTCTCAGAGTAATGTGAAGACCCAACCCGGGGGGGTCTCAGAGTAACGTGAAGCCCCCAACACCGCAGAGACCCAACCAGGGGGGGGTTCTCAGAGTAGGTCAAACTGTTCCAGCGGCCTGCAGGACACATGATGATGATCCATGGTCCTTACTTTAATATCATTAACTTGCTTCTGTTTTTTATCTTATGTTTTGACGTGGAGCAGAAGTGTCAAAAGATTTCAAGTAAAATGTTTTATTCCTTTTTTTATCTGATAGAAAACCAAATGGAATCTACAGATGTGGCTCCTGACTGTTTTTGACATCAGATCTAATCAGATGAACATCAGGTTCTCCTCCTCATTCACACTGTGGAACGCCTTCAACAGGGATGTCCTCGGAACAGGGAGCACCCCTCGTTCTCCTTGGTCTCTCTCCAGACACCTCTGTCCCTGTGCTGAATCAGCTTCCAACCCACACACACGCACGGATTAACACACACACACGCACGCACACACACAGCAGAATGCCTCCATGTCATGGAAATATTAGGCGGTTTCTGCTGAAAAAATCCCAGCCCCTTACATATCGCCTAAGTTAAGGGCCCGGGCGGGAAGATTAGGAGCTTACCGTCCCATTCCATACGTGTAAAACTAATACGTACTGGTTTAGGTACTGGTTAGGTACTAGCTAAAGTCTGATCTGTTGGCGCTTTGACTCCATCAAGTTCATCTTTGCTCAAGTGCTTCATGCATTAAAAAGCACATCGCAATATAGCAACAGAATCACTACTGCAGCAAACCACAACATGCTCACACACACAAGAAAACACAAGCACACACATACAAATGCTTACACACACAAGTACGTACACGCATTCATATACACACATACACATAAGTATGCACACACACACACTTACGTATACACATACACACACACACACGTACGTATACACATACAAACACACACACACGTGTACGTATACACACGTACGAATACACGCAAACACACACATATGTACGTATACACCCACACACACGTATGTATTCACTCACACACGTAAGTATACACATACACACACACACACACGTACACACACGCGCAGAGAGGCTGAGCTCCCGTACAGACATTCAAAAAACAAGCTTATTGATTCCTATGAATCTCAATTCACAATAATATTTTCTAGTATGGTAATAATAATTTTCATAATAATAATAATAATGATACAATAAGAATAATTCTCTATATTTGGGATCCTCTAACATTACATCTCCTTATCAATGTCTCTCTCTCTCTCTCTCTCTGTCTGTCTGTCTCTCTCTCTCTCTCTCTCTCTCTCTCTCTCTCTCTCTCTCTCCCTCTCTCTATTTGATATCTTCCACTGAGCAGAACCTTCCATGGAGATGAGACTGGTGTCCCGGCGCCGCTGAGAGCTCCTCCCTGTCCTGAGAGGCCTGAGGGTCTGGTAGACCGGTTGGACCCACAGCAGGACCATAACCCAGAACCCAGACCCTATACCCAGAACCCAGAGCCCGGTCCACGCTGGCTCCTGTTTGATCCTCTCGGATGGAGGAGACAGAGCGTCGATAACGTCTAGGGGACTTTTTTTTGTTTGCATTGAAAAATATAAATCTACAAAAACTAGAAAGCTTTTCTTCTCTCTCCCTCTCTCGCTCAAGGGCTTTTTGACTTTTTAAACGTTTTTGTTATGTTGCTTTTTTCCCTCTTTTCCCCCCCAAAATACTCTTTTTCTTTAACGTTCGTTTTTTTCCTCTTAAAAGAAAAACATCTCGTTGCAACGGTGCCCCCTGCTGTTCATAAGTTGACGTCGCAGACGTCTGTGGGGGTGGAGGCCTGGTCCTGCTCCTCCAGGCCCTTTTCGCTGGGCTGTGTCTGCTGCTGCTGCCGGCCCTCAAGGAGGCTGCTCACCAACACACGCTCTATGTGCTCCTGACACGCCTTCAGCAGGTCCTGAGAGAGAGAGTAAGAGAGAGAGAGAGACAGAGAGAGACAGAGAGAGACAGAGAGAGACAGAGAGAGAGAGAGAGAGAGAGAGAGAGAGAGAGAGAGAGAGAGAGAGAGAGAGAGAGAGAGAGAGAGAGAGAGAGAGAGAGAGAGAGACAGAGACAGAGAGAGAGAGAGAGACAGACAGAGAGAGAGAGAGAGAGAGAGAGACAGAGACAGACAGAGAGAGACAGAGACAGACAGAGACAGACAGAGAGAGACAGAGAGAGAGAAAGAGAGGTTAGTTAGAGGTTGGTTCTGCTATAACACAGTATGACTGGGAGGCAAACCAATTTAATATCTTCAAGAGGTTGAGCCCCACTCACACACACACACACACACACACACACACACACACACACACACACACACACACACACACACACACACACACACACACACACACACACACACACACACACACACACACACACACACACCCTGACACCCACCCACACACATCCGCAGGCGCCCTTAGCGGTCCTCATGTGATATGAATATGCAAATTAAAAGCTGCTAAATGCAACCTTTATCTCTATTAAATCTGTGCTGAAAGTAGTAATGTCATGTTGCACATAACTCTCACACACGTCCTTCACAATAAAAGCGTCATTGTCGCCGGTGCCTTGTGGCTCAAATGCAGCATTGTCAAACCAGGACCCTTTGGCAGCTTGACATTTGAAGGTTGAGGCTACAGAGTTCCTCAGTGCTGGTCGGCTGAGCAGATGTGGAGCAGAAACACAGAAGACAGGCTCAGTAGGCCTCACTGGGTCCAGACCACAGCCTCACTGGGTCAGGACCACAGCCTCACTGGGTCAGGACCACAGCCTCACTGGGTCCAGACCACAGCCTCACTGGGTCAGGACCACAGCCTCACTGGGTCAGGACCACAGCCTCACTGGGTCCAGACCACAGCCTCACTGGGTCAGGACCACAGCCTCACTGGGTCAGGACCACAGCCTCACTGGGTCAGGACCACAGCCTCACTGGGTCCAGACCACAGCCTTACTGGGTCAGGACCACTGCCTCACTGGGTCAGGACCACAGCCTCACTGGGTCAGGACCACAGCCTCACTGGGTCCAGACCACAGCCTCACTGGGTCAGGACCACAGCCTCACTGGGTCAGGACCACAGCCTCAATGAGCCTCTTATTACAACTTATCTTCCACCAGGAGGGGGGCTGTCCCGGCTGGGTTTATATCGGATCTATACCTCATACGTCCATAGTACAGCCTGGGTGGGTCGATTTGTTCTCCTGTGTTTCTCAACCAGCCCCTTGTTCCAGTCGGTGGGCCGTGGGGAGGCTCAGCCGGGTGCCAGCAGGGTGCCAGGGGAGGGCCCTGGGGACATCAGGGTGTTGGCAGCAGCACCGTTTGGCAGAGGTTGCCTGGTCTTTCATAATGGCCATCTGGTCGTCCATTCGGCTAATTAGCCCGTTGCCTGTTCCCTGAGCTGGGCTCAGTCCTAGAGGAACGTATCCTCAGCCCCCCTCCAGCCTCATCTGACCGGCACGCTTCCCCCGCGGGTCCCCCGCCCCATCGGGACACAGGGGGGGCCCTGGGGGGCCAGAGTGGCTCTGGTCTGAGCCATGATGTGGTTAAGAGGAGGAGAGCCGGCTGGTTCTGTGAGTTACATCACAGATGGAACCGTTCTCGCCGCCACACCTGGCCGCTTCACCGGCCTTTTAGCAGAAGGTCATCAAGTTCACAAACAAACTAAGTCAACATCTTCAGCTGACTGCTGCTCCCCGGTACGCTGGACGAGGACGGCCTCCCCCTGCGGTCCGTGAGAGCGATGGCTTGTCTGGGTCCGGGAACGTGAAGCGGTGGACGGCGGGAGGCGTCCAGCCCGCTGCCCAGACACACTGAGGCCCTGTGCCTGCTGGGACCACATGTTGGTTTTTCCGCCTGCGCTGAGCGAGAGTTCACGCGCTGAGCGAGAGTTCACACGCCTCGCACCAGGGGGAACCATGGAGGAGCAGAGGATCATGGGATACGGAGAGAGCAGAGAGGCCTCACTGTAGTCAGGAGGGCAGCAAATCATCATTCTGGTGCAGCGTTACGAGAGGGCCGATGGACAGCCAGGCCAGTAGGGACAAACGGACGATAAGAAGGCCCTGGGAGTGTACAGCGAGGGCCCGAGAGGGATGGGTATTGTATGGACACTGTGAGGGTAAAGCACTTCAGGAAGGAACTGTAGAGACTAGAGCAGGGGTCACCCACCTTTTTGAACCTGAGAGCTACTTCATGGGTACATACGAAGGGCACCCAGTTTGATACACTCTTCTGAAATAACCAATTTGCTCAGTTTGCCTTTAGTTATATAATATTATTAATGATTAATGATACTCATCTATGTGAAGACACTGATCATGTTAATGATTTCTCACAATAATTTAACACCAATGACATAAAAAAGGTGGGAAAGAGTTGTTCAAGAATGAGCTATGCTATTTTTTTAGAACAGGCCTGCGGGCGCCTTTTATGGTCCTTGCGGGCGCCCTGGGGCCCGCGGGCACTGTGTAGGTGACCCCTGGACTAGAGGGATAGTGGCAAAGGACAGTACTGTAGTGACTGCTCCTCAGGACAGTGCTGCAGTGACTGCACCTCAGGACAGTACTATAGTGACTGCACCTCAGGACAGTACTGTAGTGACTGCACCTCAGGACAGTACTGTAGTGACTGCACCTCAGGACAGTACTATAGTGACTGCACCTCAGGACAGTACTGTAGTGACTGCACCTCAGGACAGTACTGTAGTGACTGCACCTCAGGACAGTACTGTAGTGACTGCACCTCAGGACAGTACTGTAGTGACTGCACCTCAGGACAGTACTGTAGTGACTGCACCTCAGGACAGTGCTGCAGTGACTGAGGTCGGGGTCAGAGGGCAGGCCGTCGACTCACCACTTCTGTGTTGGTGATCTTGGCGAGCAGGGCGGTGAGGCAGTGGCCCCGCCCCCCTGCCATCTCCAGCTGCAGGCCGCTGACGGCCGCGCCCACGCTGCCCGTGGCGATCATGGAGGGGGGGTACATGGCGAAGTTAAAGTCTGTGGAGAGAAACAACACTGAGACCGAGAACACCAGAGGAACGGTACCCCAAACCCGCTAATGTCCTGCCCCACAGGGGGAACGGAACCCCCAACCCACTAATGCCCTGCCCCACAGGGGGAATGGAACCCCAAACCCGCTAATGCCCTGCCCCACAGGGGGAATGGAACCCCCAACCCCCTAATGCCTTGCTCTGTTCTTCCATCCCAGGTTTGGCCCCAAGGCAACCATCTGGTGCTGTTGGGTCAAGTCCTCCCTCTCTCCGCAGCCAATGGAAACGCTCCATTGGGTTTGTTGTGGTTCTTCGGGCTGCTGTCCTCCTCCCCCCCAGCAGGGGCCCATCCTCATAGAGAGGCCCCTCCCACTGTGCCCATAGTAAGGCCCAACTCAGCTTGTAAAGCAACCAGACACACACACACACACACACACACACACACACACACACACACACACACACACACACACACACACACACACTCCCTCTCTCTCACTCAAACCCCCCCCCCCCTCCCTGCGGTCCGGGCTGAATGGGGCCCCTGACGGGCTGCCAGGCGACTCCCCTGTAGGTCCCTGGCTCCACGTGTGGTCACTGCTCCCAGCCCCCCGGCCCCGCTGCCCCCAGGCCCCGCTGCCCCCAGCCCCCCGGCCCCGCTGCCCCCAGGCCCCGCGGCACCACGCCCCCCCCCCAGCCCTGTGGCCCCCCGGCCAATCCGCTCGTTAGCTGGGCCCGCGCTCAGTATGCTAATGAGACAGCTTGTGAGCGAGAGAGGCAACGGACGTCAGGGAGAGAGAGAGAGAGAGGAGAGAGAGAGAGAGAGAGAGAGAGAGAGAGAGAGACACACACACACCCCCCCCTCTCATCCTGTTCTCTTTGTATGTCTTAGTTTATACTCTCCGGGCCCCTCATGTTAAGCCCCTCCTACTGGGCCCCTCCTACCGGCCCCTCCTACTGGGCCCCTCCTACCGGCCCCTCCTACTGGGCCCCTCCTAGCTAGCATATTAATAGAGTGGTGGGTGGGGTCTGAGTCCATTGTCCCGCCCGCGTCCTCCTCTCCACACAAATGGACAAAGCGTGTGTCTGCGTGTGCATGTGGGTGTGGGTGTGTGTGTGTGTGTGTGTGTGTGTGTGTGTGTGTGTGTGTGGGGGGGGGGGGTAATTGGAAAAAAGGGAGAAGAAGGGGAGGAGAGAGAGAGAGAGAGAGAGAGAGAGAGAGAGAGAGAGAGAGAGAGAGAGAGAGAGAGAGAGAGAGAGAGAGAGAGAGAGAGAGAGAGAGAGAGAGAGAGAGAGAGAGAGGCCTGTCTCCAGACCCTCCTAAAGTAGTTTTTCTGTGTAAAGAAAAGATTCCCTCCTCCCCTCCAGATATGTGTGTTCCTGGGGCCCCAAACGGGCCCCTCCGAGGCTCATTTACATATAATTTACATATCATTAACATATCTTGAACATATTGGGATATTCATCTGCAAAGCAAACGGCGTGCGTCCGCTCAGGAGGACATCTCTCCCCCCTCTCCCCCCTCTCCCCCCTCCCCCTCTTATGCTGGTGGGCCGTGTGTTGACAAATAAATTAACTGATTCTCCCCCGTGCAGCCCGATCAGCCCAGAGGCCCCGGGGCCAGAGGAAGGAGCACACAAAGACCTTAGGAGGGGATGGGACCATCACAGAGGATGAAGAGGATGAAGAGAAGGAGAGGAGGACCGTCATTCCGCCTCCTCCCTCTCCTCCCGTCATAACCGATGTTTACAACCAATGTCAACAACACCCTGAATAGCGCTAGACGCTTAGCATAGCCTCCGTGCACCTCCCCGGGGCGGCGGCGGGCAGAGCTACCTGTGGCGCAGAGGGCGATGAAGGTGGTCACGTGTTTGCGTACGAGTGTGAGCTTCTCCTCTGTGAGCGGCAGGCGTCTCACGATGTGCTCGATGAAGTCGTTCGGCGTCACCGCGGCCAGGTTCCACTTCAGCTTAGCCAGAACCACCAGCTCCCAGTCCTGGACAGAGAGAGAGAGAGAGAGAGAGAGAGAGGTTACCACAGCTCCCAGTCCTGGACAGAGAGAGAGAGAGAGAGAGAGAGAGAGAGAGAGAGAGAGAGAGAGAGAGAGAGAGAGATTTACCATTCACCATTTACTGTAATACTACACACCGTTCCACAGTACTACACACCTAACTGTAATACTACACATCGTTCCACAGTACTGCACAAATTACTGTAGTACTACACATTGTGCCGCTGCAGCTAGCCAGCTAGCGCCCGCCATGGGCGCTAGCTGGCTAGCTGCAGCGGGCGCTAGCTGGCTAGCCAGTCTGACTGCCTAGCGGCAGAGTCACTCCAGTACACGCTAACTTTGGTTTCGTTTCCTGGAGAAGAGCAGAGGAGCTGGTGACTAACAGAGCAGGAATTGAGCGATAGACGTGGTACATCTGAGAAAGAGAGAGAGAGAGAGAGAGAGAGAGAGAGAGAGAGAGAGAGAGAGAGAGAGAGAGAGATGACTCTCTTAAATCCAACATGGCCGCTGTTCTCTCAACATCTTTTTTTTCTTAATGAGGAGTCTGCAGCTACAAGTCATTCAATCTGATCCTAAAGCAGAGAGATAACAACAACAAGGAGTCTCCAGACTTCAACTTCCTTTGTTCAAACCTAAACACATTTAAATACCCGGTAAAATGTTTCTACGAATGTACAGCAGTACTACACAGTACCACACATCATACTGCAGCACTACACACATATTACTGCAGTACAACACATCATACTGCAGCACTATATTACTGCAGTACCACACATCATACTGCAGCACTGCACACACCTACACACGCTGCACCTCTGATCCAGTAGTCCTACTGTGTTAAGTAAGTAAGTAAGTAAGTAAGTAAGTAAGTAAGTAAGTAAGTAAGTAAGTAAGTAAGTAAGTAAGTAAGTAAGTAAGTAAGTAAGTAAGTAAGTAAGTAAGTAAGTAAGTATTTTATTGTCCCTCTCACAAGAGAAATATGCTTTGGGCACACAGAGAGCACTGGTGACACATACAAAAAGATTTTCCATTGACATACTTAAAAAACATGAAACATGAAACACATTACACACATACCTCCAACTTGAAACCCATTATAGAAAACATAGTCTAGGCACTACCCAAGCGCTCGCACACGCACACACACACACGCACGCACGCACACGCGCACACACACACACACACACACACACACACACACACACACACACACACACACACACACACACACACACACACACACACACACACACACACACACACACACACACACACACACACACACTTCCTCAAATAAGTAGCATGAAAAATGTGTCCATGAGGATGATTGCGCTGCCCAATAGCTATTGCATTAATGCCCAACCAGTTATTGCACTGTTCAATCACGGAACAGCAGAACCTCTGGTCCAGCAGTCCTACTGTGTTACTGCAGAACCTCTGACCCAGCAGTCCTACTGTGTTACAGCAGAACCTCTGGTCCAGCAGTACTACTGTGTCACAGCAGGGGGGGAGAAAGAGCCGGAGTTACACCTTGTTTCCCGTTTCGTTAGTGAGATATTCTACTCAAGAAAACTGATTTGCAAGAGTGGATGAAACACTCAGAAAATGGATTTTAATAACTGCAAAACACATTGTTGTTCTGAAACATTTACAGACAATGTTTACAGTTTACTGTCGCTGAACGAGTTTGTGTTCACCAATCACACCTTTACGGAGGCCTCCAGCAACCTGATTGGTCTAAAAAATATAAGTGAAAGAAAGTGAACTGCCCAGTTCACACAGATTTCAGTTGTCTGAGATCGGACTTTAGATTTAATCTGAAGTCTGATTTGTGAGACGTCTGCATGGTGAATTTAGCCTCCAGGATGACAGCACCACCGCCTCTACTGGGGCCTACAGCCTGTAGCTGCTTCCCCTCTGCCTCTTCATACCACAGCCTCTACATGGGGCCCACAGCCTCTAGCCACTTCTCCTCTGCCTCTTCATACCACAGCCTCTACTGGGACCTACAGCCTCTAGCTGAGAGCCTCTTCCCCTCTGCCTCTTCATAACACAGCATCTATCTGAAAGCTACTTCCCCTCTGCCTCTTCATACTACAGCCTCTATCTGAAAGCTACTTCCCCTCTGCCTCTTCATACTACAGCCTCTATCTGAAAGCTACTTCCCCTCTGCCTCTTCATACTACAGCCTCTATCTAAAAGCTACTTCCTCTCTGTCCCTTCTTCTGCTTGCTGCTTCTCCGTAACATCTGTGCTTCCTTTTACAAGAGATTCTTAGCAAAGAAAAAAACCGGAGGGAGGTGACGCGCAGCCAGCAGCTGATCTGTGTTTCCTGTATCTGCATGTCAGCCAGAATCCGGCCTTATACAGAAATGAGCTGCAGACCCGGCGCACTCAGCCAGAACCCGCGACCGGCTCTGGGGCCCCGCGGAGGCCCTTGTCTCTGGGCTGGGGCAGAGGGAGGGGCCCTCCTGGTTCTAAGCAGGCTCTCATCCAGGCTAAAAGGTATAAAGCTGAATGATAACCAGAGATTCATATATGTATGGACCTTTAGTGTAAGGCTAACCCTAACAATAACCCTTTTATCCAATCCGATTTTTTTTGTTGTTGTTATTCTGTCATTTCATGACAGATTGCTTAAAATAAATTACACAATAAACAATTCCAAAGCACCAAATTTCCTGTCTGAGATGATAACGATCAACCTTGTCTTCTCATCTGAGGTCCTGAGGACTGTTCATCTGAGTTCCTGAGGACTGTTCATCTGAGGTCCTGAGGACTGTTCATCTGAGTTCCTGAGGACTGTTCATCTGAGGTCCTGAGGACTGTTCATCTGAGTTCCTGAGGACTGTTCATCTGAGGTCCTGAGGACTGTTCATCTGAGGTCCTGAGGACTGTTCATCTGAGGTCCTGAGGACTGTTCATCTGAGGTCCTGAGGACTGTTCATCTGAGGTCCCGAGGTACGGGGAACAGCAGAGGGCTGTTCAGCGTAGCAGAGCGGTTCTGAACACTCACCATTCAGAATTGAAATGCACACATCATGTCTCTGTTGTTTGGATGCGGGCTACTGTAAAAGGCAAACTTTCAATCTCTCTCTTCTCCTCCCCTCCTCCCCCACCTCCCCCCTTCTCTCTCCCTGGCAGAAACATTATCACATTTTGGCCCGGGTTCAAGTTGACCTCGTTGATCTATACAAATATCTACCATACAAATATCTACCGCTAGATGGCGATAGAGACCATTGTACACACGTCATAACTGTAAGCGCTGTACAGTAAAATCCTTGTTAGAGAACTCTCTCTCTCCCTCCCTCCCTCACCTCTAAGAGGATGTGACAGCGACCACATCCTAATTTTAGGGACAACTGGACAATAGTTGTTTCTGTGTGAAATGCAGGCATTGATTATTGCTGGGACACACGTCTGACAGTAAAGATATAAAGGCTCCGTGTGCGGAAAACAACCAAAAATAAAGGCTCTATTATGTACACACACACACACACACACACACACACACACACACACACACACACACACACACACACACACACACACACACACACACACACACACACACACACACACACACACACACACACACACACACCAATTGACTGAACTAAATAAATCCATTGGTTCCCTCTCATCCCGTCTCAGTTCGGGAAGGAGATGAGGCGACGGTGATGAAGACGAAGATGATCTCTCACCAGCAGCTCGCCCGGGCTGATTGAGTTGTCCGTGTAGATGCAGAGCTTCTCGGCCGTCAGCGGCCGCGTCTCCTTCAGCTTGGAGGCCAGGAACATGCACACGGCGCCCAGCAGCTGCAGGTTCCTCTTCTGGGTCGGGACCACGGCCAGGAAGCGGTCCAGGTAGTTCATGGCCAGCGGGAAAACCTCCTCCTCACACTTCTGCTCCTCGCAGACCTGCCGGGGGAGACGGCGTGAGAAGCGGCTCGCTTGAGAACGAAACCCAGGATCTAAAGAGCGCATTTAACTCCGATGACACACACGTTGGGGTCCGGCCAAGACCAGCCCAGCCCCGATCTGTTGCGACATCACCAATTCATTCAGAATACATTATTGGAGACTTTCGAAAAGTTTTTCTCACTAAGTGTAAATACGGTGTTATGGAATAAAGAGTTGAAGGGAGAAAGAGTTCAGAGTCTAAATGAGTTCTGAGAGCAGAGAACAGAAACCCCGCAGCGCCGCCGCACACGGAAGCGCTTTCTGCATTCGTCATATTTTCATAAAATATTTAGAAATATAAATAAATTGTCTAGGTGGGTATTTATGGTATTACAATGTTCCCCGGCCTCTTTCACATCAGATCCGACAATTCAGAACCAGATTACTGACCGGGAAACACGAAAAAAGTATCAAATTAGAAGTGGAGGACCGAGGAGTTGATATCGAGTGCGTCACCAACCAGCCGATAAATACTTTAAAAATTTATTAAAAACCCGAATCAAGGTCCGATCTGGACCATCGACACATGATAATAAAGCCCCGACGGCGGCGGTTCTTCTCTGATCGGTCTTCTACTCAGATATTGATCCGGTTCAGAACACGGAACTGAACTCCGCGGGGAGCGACGGGAGGACCGCGGCTTGAGGCCCGCGCCCTTCCGCGTCCCAACCTTCAGAAACATAATATAATATAAAAATATATAATAAAGTATAATATCTAAAATGTTGACGACGTCTGATCTAAAGGTTCTTCACCCCGACAGAAGGATCAGAACCCGCTCCACCGTCCTGTGTTCCCCGGGTTCTGAGGATCCGTCGGGAACAGAAACTCACGCAGAGCAACATGGCGATAAAGAGCGGAGTGCATACGTGTGCATGAAGACCCAGACCTGGTCCCG
Source organism: Gadus macrocephalus (assembly GCF_031168955.1). Classification (NCBI taxonomy): domain Eukaryota; kingdom Metazoa; phylum Chordata; class Actinopteri; order Gadiformes; family Gadidae; genus Gadus; species Gadus macrocephalus. The sequence goes on from NC_082390.1 coordinate 10,689,351, forward strand.
GTACCGTACTGGGTCTGAACTTACTGGTCTGGACTTAATGGTCTGAACTCACTGGTCTGATTTCACTGGTCTGAACTCACTTGTCTGAACGCGTCGCAGAGACACTGTCTAATGTTCACAAAACTCGAGTCCTGAGCTAGTCTCCGCCGGAGTTCCCCCAAGACCTCCAGACCTCCAGACCCCCAGAACTCCAGACGGTTTTACATAGGGCTCCTCGGCCGTACGAACCTCAAGCATCCAGGTGGCCACCATCCTCCTCATGTAGGGTTGGAGCTCCTTCTGGAAGAGCTTGAAGTAGGGGACCTGGGGGAGGAAGCGCTCCTCGATGCTGAGCAGGCTCTGCAGGACCCGCTGGTCGCCCAGCAGCACGGGGTCGGGCCGGGCCCGCACCGCCGCCTCCAGGCATAGCAGCTCCATGGTCCTCGGTCCGGGGGAGAAGGTTCTGATCCGGGAGACCAGGTGGAGGGTCTGCACTCACGGAGCGGAGGCATACAACTACCGAGAGACGGCAGGAAGCAGAGACCTCCTCTCTCTCTCTCTCTCTCTCTCGCTCTCTCTCTCGCTCTCTCTCTTTCGCTCTGCCTTCACAACTTTTTCCTCTTCCTCGAGCACTTTGCATCGACTCCGTCTCTCCTTCTCCCTCCACCCTCTCTCCACCCTCCCGCCTCCACCCTCCGCGCGTCGGCGACGCAACTCGTCGCTGAGTCTATGCAGAGCAGCTGGCACGTGCAGCCCCCCCCCCCCCCCCCCCCCCCCCCCACACCAGCATATGAATAGACCTTTAATACCTATATAGAACCACAGGACCTAGAACCCTTTAGAACAACAGGACCTTGAACCCTATACCACTGTACACATCACAGGATCTAGAATCACATATAACCAGTTCTAGGTCCTTTAACCAGGACCTAGAACCATATAGAACCACTGTATAGAACTGTAACAGAGCTAAAAACCCTAAAGAACCACTATATAGACCTTTGCAGGACCTAGAAACCTATAGAACCACACATCACGGTAAGCTAGAGACCTGTAATCAGAATTTAGGTCGCTGGATGTTAATTAATCTCTCTTACTCAATAAAAAAATAAGTTTGGGGACTTAAGTCTTGGTCCTTAACAATGTAGGCGTACATTTTGTTTTGGCTTTAAACAATGTAAAGTTTGGGGACTTAAGTCTTGGTTGTAAAGTTTGGGGACTTAAGTAGGCCTATTGGTCCTAAAGAATGTAAAGTTCCACATCGTTTCAACACGAGGGACTTTTCTGACTCTGACGTGTTGTGCTCATTATTTGGTTCATGTCGAAATTAAGTGAATGTGCCAACTATTGATTTCACATTCACCAAATGAAATGTTAATGGAACACACGCACGCACGCACGCACACACACACGCACGCACACACACACACACACACACACACACACACACACACACACACACACACACACACACACACACACACACACACACACACACACACACACACACACACACACACACACACACACACACACACACACACACACACTATATTCTAGCAGCCTGACTCTGTGGCCAGATAACATTCAAGGAAATGAAATGCAGAGATGACATTACATTTTTCATGTATTTTTTTTTTCTCCTGTGAGCTCAGAAGACACCATGAAGGTAAACCGAAGTTCTACCTCAATGTTCTCCTGCGTGAATTTCTCAACATTAACAGCAGTGTTGGAAGTCCTTGGCCGATCTTTAGAAACATTGACTTTTTATTATTTTTGTATGTAATATATATATATATTATACATCTCCATGTCAGCTCTACGGAGCATGCGCAGGGCGCTGTGTACGTCGCTCTTGGTGAGAGCGTGATTGTGTGCGTGGTAAGCGCGTGTATCTTTAAAGCCTCTCTCTGCTCCTCCTCCTTGGTCGGCTCAGCCAATGGGTGAGCAGCGGCTGTTACTGGGCAGACTGGTTCCATCTGACTCCAAAGGAGTGTATGGACCCCCGGTCCCTCAGCCTCCATCCTCCTCAGGTGGAGGGACTCGACCCCAAAAGGCCGTCTGCGTTCCAACCCCTTATCGATGAAATCACGAGTGTTTCCGTTCTGAACGAGGGCTGCCTCTAAACCTCATTGATATGAATCAATAAGGTTGATCGACAGGTGTTTCTTGACGTGCATGCGACCGAGTGAGAGACGGACTACGTCATCGACTCACACGGGACGATGCGCGTCCCCGATCTGCGCAGCCTCCACCCTGCCAACACGCCTGACGTCATTCTGAAGAAACATATTCAGAAGATATTAAACATAGTATAACAGTATATATAACAGTATATATAGCACAGGATATATTGAACAGTATATATAGAACAGGATATATAACAGTATATATAACATTATGCATAAGTTATTATTACTGTTAAATAATATAAAAGTATATATATAACAGTATATATAACAATATATATAACAGTATATATTGAACAGTGTATATATAACAGTATATATAACAGTATACATAGAACAGTATATATATTATCAGTATATATACATATATAACAGTGTATATAAGTTATTATTCCTGTTATATAATCTAAACAAATATTTACAAAAGTATATATATCAGTATATATAACAGTATATATATAACAGTATATATAGAACAGTGTATATATAGGAGTATATATAACAGTATATAACAGTATATATAACAGGTATATATAACAGAATATATAGCAGTATATGTAATGGTATATATAGCAGTATATGTAATGGTATATATAACAGTATGTATTGCATATATATTAGAGTATGTATAAGAGTACATATATATAATAGCATATATAAGAGTATATATATATATAACAGTGTTATATATATATATATATATTATATATATATATATATCTTTTTTTATATATATGTATATATATTTATATATATACATATAACACAGCGTTATGCTGCTTCTACTCTGGAACCAAGAGATCCAAGAGACACAAGGAAGAACTCATATACTACATATAGAACTGGATATATGACAGTGTATATATATATATATATATATATATATATATATATATATATATGTATACATATATTTCTATCTATATATATTATACAGTGAGACGGTGAACCTGGTGAGAGGGTGAACTCGGCTGTACTCCAGTCAGCTGGAGGTTCCTGCCTCTCTAGGAGGACCCTACCTCCACTCCACACTATCAGGATTGAACCCAGACCCCTCCCCCCAGTGCTCCTCACTGGTGGACCCCTCCACCCGGCCTGTTAGGGATGGTGGTAAAGTAATAAACTAAAGAGCCAGAGGCCTGGAGTGTTTAACTCCCGCTCCACATCTGTGTGTCGGGGTCGAACCACAAACCAGCAGAGCAGCAAACAACAACAACAGCTTCATGCAAAGCACCGCTCGGTTCCTCCTGACGACCGTTGATGATCAACACACATTTAATGAGATAACCCCCATTATTATGATATTATACATTGCACACAGGCACACACACACACAATACACGCACGCACAAGACAGGCTCGCACACAACACACGCACACACAAACACCTGCTCTCTGCCGCCCCCCCCGCTGCCCGTTTCAGTTGCAACAGTTAGGAAGCTGTGTTTCTCACCTTCCTCTTGTTTTGCATTCCTTCAGTTCGAGTTCTGTTCTCTGCCGAGTCTGGAGCAGATTAGAAAAGATAAGATAAGATAAGTTGTCCCTTATAGCCACAGCCTTCTTGTTTTGGACACACAGTATCCGACAGTATTGGATGTCTTGAGTGTTGCTAATGTATTACTTAGATGTCTTGCGGCTAGTGTTGCTAACATGTGGCTATGATACCTAGCAGCTTGTGTTGCTAACATGTCTAGCTGCCAGAGTCGTTGTTGCTCATGTGTCTATTGGATAGTGTTGTTAACGGCTAGTGTTACTAACATGTTGCTAACGTATCATATGGATAGTGTTGCTAACGGATAGTATTGCTAACGTATCTAGCGTATATTGTTGCTCACGGTTAGTGTTGCTAACCTGTTGCTAACGTGTTTGGGGGCTAGTGATGCTAACGTGTTGCTAACATGTGTAGCGGCTAGTGTTGCTAACGTGTCTCGTGCCAAGTGTTGCTAACGTGTCTGGCGGCTGGTGAGCCTGTCCCTGACCCCGTCTCCTCTCAGCACCTGTGGGATTCTCTGAGAACCCCCGTCAGACTGATGCTGCAACAAGGCTGACTGTGGCCTGGGGCTCTGGCTCTGGGGACCTCCCACAGACTCCCTCAGACATTCTTGATGCAGAGACACCCTCCCCAAATTCCTGCTCCACTCTTATCTCATTAACCCCCGGAAGGGCCCGAGAGGAAGAACAAAGTCCCAACTGTCTGTTTGACGTATTCAGTACGAGATGTTGGCTGTGGGGAGCAGGAGCCACCATGAGATAGACACTGAGAACCTCCTGCTCACAGATCCACAGCTCTTTTGAACTCAAACTACCGATCCACCGCTCTTTAGAACCCTAACGGCTGGTCCACGGGTCTTTAGAACTCTAACTACTGATACACCGTTCTTTAGAACCCAAACTACCGATCCACCGCTCTTGAGAACTCTAACTACCGATCCACCGCTCTTTAGATCTCTAACTACTGATCCACTGCTCTATAGAACTCTAACTACTGATCCATCGCTCTTTAGAACTGTAACTACTGGTCCACAGGTCTTTAGAACTAAAACTACTGATCCACCACTCTTTAGAACTAAAACTACTGATCCACCACTCTTTAGAACTAAAACTACTGATCCACCGCTCTTTAGAACTCTAACCATGGATCAACCGCTCTTTAGAACTCTAACTACGAATCCACTGCTCTTTAGAACCCTTAACTACTGATCCAACACTCTTTAGAACTCTTACTACTGGTCACAGGTCTTTAGAACTCTATTACTGATCCAGAGTGGCTGTGGGCCTTGGGTTCCTCACTGTGGGCCTTTGGTTCCTCACTGAAGGCCACGGGTTCTTCACAGGGGGCCTTGGGTTCCTCAGTGTGGACCTTGGCTTCTTACAGGAGCCGCTCTCCTCTCTCCTCCTCCCTCAGGGCTCCAGGCCTCCTCCTCCCTCAGGGCTCCAGGCCTCCAGGCCTCCTGCTCCCTCAGGGCTCCAGGCCTCCTGCTCCCTCAGGGCTCCTGCTCCCTCAGGGCTCCAGGCCTCCTGCTCTCTCAGGGCTCCAGGCCTCCTCTTCCCTCAGGGCTCCAGGACTCCTCCTCCCTCAGGGCTCCAGGCCTCCTGCTCCCTCAGGGCTCCTGCTCCCTCAGGGCTCCAGGCCTCCTCTTCCCTCAGGGCTCCAGGCCTCCTGCTCCCTCAGGGCTCCAGGCCTCCAGGCCTCCTGCTCCCTCAGGCCTCCAGGCCTCCTGCTCCCTCAGGGCTCCAGTCCTCCTGCTCCCTCAGGGCTCCAGGCCTCCTCCTCCCTCAGGGCTCCAGGCCTCCTGCTCCCTCAGGGCTCCAGGCCTCCTGCTCCCTCAGGGCTCCAGGCCTCCTCCTCCCTCAGGGCTCCAGGCCTCCTGCTCCCTCAGGGCTCCAGGCCTCCTCCTCCCTCAGGGCTCCAGGCCTCCTGCTCCCTCAGAGGGCTGACCAGCGCCACTGAGTGCGTCTCTAACAACAGAGACTCACTCAGCCGCCAATCGATCCAGACCGCTGGCCGGAGCGCTGAGCGTCCCGGGGCAGTGTTCAGGAGGACCCGCACAACGGCTCTGTCTGACAGGACCTTGAGCTAACACCATCAGCCGTCTGGCATTCATTGGCCTCCCTCCTCTCCCCCACCACTGAAATCATTCCGGCACCACTGAGTGGTGTTGGTGGTGGTGAGGGTGGTGGTGGAGATGGAGGTGGTGGAGGAGGTGGTGGGGTAAAGGGTAGACTATATCCACTTTCTATATGCACTTTATACGTTTTGAAGTCTCCTATCTGAGCTGACAGCTGAAGCTGCAGTGGGTTTCCAAAACTTTTTTTAATTGAATTACCTGTAGTCCTATTCATCCCCAAATTACAATGCGACATGCCTGCCGCAACCTAGTCTGACCTAGATGGAATTAATTTTGCCATAAGAAATAATGCTTTACAATCAATTGTCAGTCTTAGCTGTGGTAGCTACCAATGTAATTATTTTTGTATCTTTTTCCTGTGAAAAGTGGGGTGGCCCTTGGCCTCGCGGTTCCGTTGTCCCTGTCACCACCACCACCCCCACCACCTCCATGGTTACACAAAGCCACGTTACACCAAGTAACACAAAGCCACGTTACAAGATACAAATGACGAGTTACAAATTAGGCTGCACTTTTTTTGTAGACGCTTAAAACTCGAAGGCATTGTTTTGAGTGACAGCCCAGCAACCCGGTCCCCTGGTTGCAGCTGGTTACCCTGGTTACACCCCGGTCCCCTGGTTACAGCCTGGTAACAGTCTCTTCCTAGTTCACAGACTCTCTCTGCACACAGGAGAGGGTGCTTCTATTGTTTGTCTCTCAGATCCAGACTCAAAGGGCATTACATGGCTAAACACAAAAAGTTAAATAAGTGCTATGAAATCCTTTTAAAATACAATATAAAACACATCTAAAAGGGTATATATGGTGAAAAGTGAGACTTAAGTATTACATATGTGGAAATGGTCAGGAAAGGGAGGAGTTCCCTACCTTCTCCCTCCCCTCTCCCTCCCTCCCTCCCCTGCCCCCTCCCTCCCCTCTCCAGATGGTACCAGATGCTATATATGGGGTACTGAGGTGTAGATTAACTCGATTATGTGGGCATGCAGCAGCTCTTCTCTGGGTGTCTCACCCCGGCCCAACGCCCGGCCAAAACACCACGCAGCACGCAGCTGCACACACACATCCTCCCTGCTTTCACACACACCCAGAGGTGCACAGCTTGTGCATACCTGCACACACACACACACACACACACACACACACACACACACACACACACACACACACACACACACACACACACACACACACACACACACGCACAAACACACACACGCACACATACACACACACACACACACACACACACACACACACACACACACACACACACACACACACACACAGACACACAGACACACACACACACACACACACACACACACAGACACACACACACACACACACACACACACACACACACACACACACACACACACACACACACACACACACACACACACACGTCTGATTGAAGATAACGATGCATGCAGCAGCAGAGCACAACATCCGCCGCTGCTAGGCACTTGGGAACCGTCTGCCTGTCTGTCTGCTTGTCTGTGTGACTGTCACTCACAGAGGCTCCGCCTCCTCCCCCGGTCTCAGGGCCGTGGCCCCTCAGAGTGTCAGGTGTCTCAACACACTAGCGCTCTCCCCCCCTTCTCTCTCTCCTCTATCCCTCCCTCTCGCTCCATCTCATCCTCCCTCTGTCTCCCTCTTTCTCCCTGGTCTCTCTCCCTCCCTCTCGCCCTCTCTCTCCCCCCCCCCTCTCTCTCTCTCTCTCTCTCTCTCTCTCCCTCACTCTCCCTCTCCCTCTCTATCTCTTCCCCTCTGATCTCTCTCAGGAACACCAGATCTCTGAAGTAACACCAGATCTCTGAAGGAACACCAGATCTCTGAAGTAACACCAGATCTCTGAAGGAACACCAGATCTCTGAAGTAACACCAGATCTCTGAAGGAACACCAGATCTCTGAAGTAACACCAGATCTCTGAAGTAACACCAGATCTCTGAAGGAACACCAGATCTCTGAAGTAACACCAGATCTCTGAAGGAACACCAGATCTCTGAAGTAACACCAGATCTCTGAAGGAACACCAGATCTCTGAAGTAACACCAGATCTCTGAAGGAACACCAGATCTCTGAAGTAACACCAGATCTCTGAAGGAACACCAGATCTCTGAAGTAACACCAGATCTCTGAAGTAACACCAGATCTCTGAAGTAACACCAGATCTCTGAAGGAACACCAGATCTCTGAAGTAACACCAGATCTCTGAAGGAACACCAGATCTCTGAAGGAACACCAGATCTCTGAAGGAACACCAGATCTCTGAAGGAACACCAGATCTCTCCATGGTGTGAGGGGTGATGAAGAAGGGTGGAAAAGTGAAACCCCCGCCGCCCGTGGAATGCAGAAGGTAGTTGACAAGTTTTTAAATGACATCTATTATCATTATAACAATCAGAGTCATTCTCAGGTGAAGTATATATACAGCTGCGAGAACCATTGGTAATTTGCACAAAACCTTGTCATCGCACAGTCAGTTACCTGCTTGACCAACTGCAAATTCATGGGATCTTTTATTCAATATGTCAAATAAAAAAAATATCTTGAACATATATATTTCACAAAATAAATAGATTCCTGTGCAGAAGATTGAAACCATGTCGTAGTTTCACCAATGAACCGTGACCATTTCCTGTTCCAGCGATGGATCTGTTCCTGGAGGTAAAGCTGTTGTGGTGTTTGAGGTGGAGGTCTCCGGTTTCCCCAAGGCGGTCCATTGCTAGCATAACATTGACTTGCTTCCCTCAGAGCTCAGCCAATTAGCCCCCGCTCCCACTTGTTTCATCTCTGACTAGTCTGCCCCGACTTCCTGGCCAAGGGTCACTCCAAATAACACAGAGGTCAGCGTCTGAAGCCCAGAACCGTTAGGGACTGCTGTTTCTCCCCTCTTGACATTTTACCTCAGAGGCACCTACATGGTTCATTATAACATGTTCACCTACACGGTCATTATAACAAGTTCAATATAACATACTAACCTACAAGTTCATTGTAACATGTTCACCTACTCGTTTATTAACAACAAGTTCATAATTTTTTTTTTTCACCCACAC